>NC_084666.1:12410057-12710307 GCF_028389875.1 Rhea pennata | reverse complement strand
TCATGTGAGGAACAGTAGTGAAAGCCCAGCAATGTAATCTAACTTAAATCTCTATGCAAGTGTTTTGTGTTACATGGGATTACCTGGCTGTGGGATAACAGTATGCGTAAGGAGAGCTGAGATGTGGAAATGTGAGTCTGGGGCTATGATGAATAGTGTGTGGGGGTAAGTGTCTCTGCATTTTTCCTAGTGTATTAAAAAAACCTGGTGGATTAAAACTATGAACTTTGTAAATGATGAATATATATAGTAGAATTCCTGTGGTATTTTCCAAAGACCATGAATTAATTAAATATGAAATTTTCTTTGCACATTTCATATTAAATCTTTAACTAGGAGTTGAAATTGTGTGCTTTGATGTTTTACAAATTGTTCGAACGTTCAAAAATGTTGAACTTCCTGGGAGTTCAAATCACTGTATTCAAATCATTGGAAGCTGCTGAAAGTTACACTTTTTTAAAACAACACTTTTAAAAAATGTGTTTTAAAACCACATTTAAAAAATGTGTTTAGGCTCTCAATAAAAAAATTGTGGGCCTATTTTTGCACCCTCAGGCTATGCTCCAAAATCTATTGCATTAATGGTATACCTTGCATTCATTTACCTTAAAGATACTATTTCAGTCAATAGCTGCAAATCAATAAAAACGTGTATTTTCAAACACTTGATACTGGAATGGAAGGGCTTCTAGAAAGATACTAAAGCAGAATGGTTGGCTGTGTGTCCATGAACAAAACAAAGCGTTGAAGCACATTAGAAAGGGTTATTCAGAGAATGATGTTCCTATGATACACATCAAAGGTGGAAATGGGAACTCTGCGTAATTGGTAGCATTTCTGTTATTTACAGATGCAGCATCTCATCCGAATTCCTCAAAAAGATAGAGATGTTCAATATTTTGATTCAGGTTCATCTCGTAGAGATGAAGCAGTGCTCTCCGCTCATGTAGTTTCCCAGCAACATCTCAAAGAGCAGTCTAAACTACATTCACCTAGTGCTTAGATTGAGAAAAGACAGCAGGAATTGAGGACTATGGGTGTATTCCCACTGACTTCAGTCCAGCCATTCTGGTTCGATACAGCCCAGCTTGCTTACAGAGCATTGTTGCTTGCCCAGCTGTCCAGGCGGTGTGAAGTAAGCATCAAGACCTTGGTGTAATTCTTCACACGCTTAGGTTACCGTTGGCCAGTTGAAGAGCATCCTAATGGTGAGCTGAGTCTCATGTCCATGTGTGTAGAGCACAGCACTTGGGCATGTCGAGCTTGCTATGTTGCTAACCCAAAGATGTCAGAATTCACACCTCTGTCATCTCGCTCCATCTGGTTCACTGTTTTCCTACCATCAATGTACATGGGGAAGCAAATAAGTAGAAATCTAGAGTATGCTTTTGAGATGTCAACAATTTAGGGCAATGTTCCTGTTCTCCACTTCCAATGTTAAATTTCTTTCTGAAGCAAAGTACCATGTGTTTAAAATTAAGATTATGTAAAACTAAGAGGAAGAAGTGAGGTGGAACTACATTGTTTGGAAAATTAACCATGATAGGATCTTTAATGTCATGTAATAGAATATTTTTTTTATTAATACATCCTGATTGTCAGGATCAGATACAATCATGCAGTTGATGAGATTGCATTTGATCTAAGTTCAATTGATTCTTACTAGCGCTGTGTTCGTAGGCTCTCTAACAAGGTCTGCAAGCCACGCTGGTTCAAAGAGCAGCTCTGCCTTGGGGTATATTAAAGGAGTTGATAGGGTCAGCAGATGTCTTGAAATAGGTCAGAATATGTATTTAATATTGAAAGATTGCTGTGCTACTGTAGTGATCTGAGGATATTAAGACTGAAACAGAAGTGAATTAAAACAACCCTCTGTCTTCTGAGCAGTAGTTTAAATAACAGTCCCAGCTTATGTAAAAGAGTTTTCTTTTTTCTCTAAATGCTCTTTATCTCAAGATTTCATTTGCTTCCACTAATTCTTAAGCAGAAATACCTCAGTGACCAAGATTTGTTAAACTTAAGGGGTGAATCCCATCTCAGGGAGAAAATACATAACCAATAGAACATGTTCTTCCTGAAAGGCTAACAAATAATGAAGAGGTGAAAAGGCATAAAACAGATGGTTTCTAATCAATCCTTTACTCGTTTTTTCTCTCTACACTTACAAAAATAACTTCAACTTGAAAAGCCTCCTTATGTATTTCATTTAGGGTCTTCTGTGGACATATTTTGTAAGACAATGTGCACGCGTTTTTATTTTGGCCTCATCTGTTTTATTCTTCTTGCAAGAGATACTTTTTATATTAGCCTTACAGTCTAGCGGAGAAAGGATGCAAGTCATTCTCCAAATGCATGGTTTTATGAGTGTGTGCTGCAAATGCCATTATGTGTTTCTGTTTTGTGGGGGACATACTCTTTGTGTTCTTTCCAAAAGGCAGATGGACATATTTTGGTACTCTTTGAAACCAAATTAAAGATAAAATAGGAAATGGGTGTTGGAATTAGAGGTATAGAAGAGCACTTTCGGGCCAGCATCTGTGAATACTGTGACAGCAATGTGAGGAGAAGAGGGGCTGCACCTCGCTACTTTTCCTTTCACTGCTCTTGTCTCGTGTTTTCACAGCAAGTTGGAGGCTGAAGCCTCTTGGTGGTGCTGGCCTGTGCTGGGGCTGGCTTGGCAGCCCTGTTCCAGGTCTTCCACATATGAGAAAACCTTTGAAACATTTATTAGATGTGGCTGAGAGTCACTCTTGCTGGTAATTCTTTCCATATTTTTATTTCGAAAGGGTGACAACAGTCTTTTTCCCAGAATCTGAAGTTTGAACTTGAGTAGCTTTCGTAGCTGTCTTTCATCATTTTACTAGGAGAGAGAGAGGTCAGGCCGCTTGAAAATGCTGAAAACTGAAGAATCACAGAAAGGATCAGAAACAGAATTTGCTTCATTCTCATAGAATTTTGTTAAATCTTGAAGAGCTGATTTTCACTCTTGAGTTCTACTCTGTAGGCAATATTTTCAGCTGACTATCAGGCAGCAGTGCGCAGGAACCGACTACTGTCAAGCTGATCAAAATCTTTTTTTAAAAAAAGCCCCAACACTTAATTGCTGATTATATAAATCTTTTCTTTTTCTCACCTATCATCACTGCATGAATAACTATCTTACATTTCCCATCTTCAGAGTTTTAATTTTCTTTTCAGTTCCCTTTAGTTACTTAGTTGCATAAAGAGACTTACTATTAGTCGAAGGAGGATTTATCATAAAACTCCAGTGCAGGGCTGTCCTACAGTATAGCACGTGTCCAGGCAGAGCTAATTTCAGGTAATGCAGCTATGTGAAGTATATGAAGTCTTTGCAGACAAGTTTGTCAACAGGCATTTCCTTTTCTGATACTGCAGCAAAAGGTGTAAATACAGAGTAGTGAGAGTGGCTGGCAAGGTGAGGGTCAGGTAGGCAGTGTGGAGCCTCCTGTTGCCAAATGCTTGGCCAAACCCTGTTTCCAGTGAATCTTCAAAGTTTCAAAAGGTTGCTGCCATATGGTACCTGAGCAGAGACCTGTATTATTGCTTAGTGTTTGCCTGACAAGTTACAGGCAGCATTTTGAAGCCAATGCCTTAAAAAGATATTCATATCCAAGGCAAGGTTAAGACATGTGGCTGCTCTGATGTGGAAGAGCTGGCATTGCTACTGCTCTTTCTGTACCAATTCCATGGCTATTAAGGCACTGTTGAACTCTGGTGCTGTTAATGTGTCATGTTTAATGAAAAAGTGACTTCTATTCTAGTTTAATGTCTTGACCCAGTTCTGACAATTTGAGCATCATCTGTCTCACAGGAGTTTCCCATCTCCTCCTGTAGGCACATTTGGCACCTTTGCTCCAGATGGAGTTGTGCTCTCATCTGGTGCAAATGTACAGCCACTTCCTAGATAGTATCTCTATCTCATTAAAAAAAAAAAAAAAAAAGAGAGAAAGAAAATATTTTACTTATTCCAGGAGTTCCTTTCCAAATTTAATTAGTGACTCTACAGTTTTGTACTGGTATGATTTTTCTTATCCATTTACTCCTAAAAAGCTCATAAACCAACAGTGTTGTTGGTATTGAGGGTGAACATATACGCAGATGAGCTGATGCCATTCCAGTGCGCTCGGAGTTCACAGTAGTGGCAGAGTGTTCTTGTTACAAAGGTTTGGTTGTTGCTGAAACCCAGTAAATGAAATTGGAGCTTTTGAACTAAATGTGGCTTCTGCCTAGAATAATTTAATCCTTTGCTTCCCCAATATGATAGTGGAAACAGTACAGAAGGCTCCCCCATCATGTTCATATTTGCTGGTTCATAATGAACAGCAGTGCAACACAGTTTAGGATTTGAACTGCGGGGGTAATTTTCCTGACTGCTGGTCATTATTATATCAGAGATTCTGTCTCAGTAGGAATATGGAAATTGTTTGTTAATCCTTCTATATATATGGTATGGATTTTCAAAAATGTGTAATACTGTCTGCTCCCATTGGGGCATTAAAGGTGTTTTGCCCCCTGACTTCGATGGGAATAGATTTGTGGGCAAACTCTGTGCTTTTAACATTATGGTCCTAGATTATATTAATATAAAATAATACTAGATTATTTTAAATCTGGATGCTCAGTTCCCTGACGAAGGCACTTAGCTTAATATAGTTCCCTGTGGACTTTGTCCTTGACCATATCCCTTGACTGGTAGGTATGTCCTTGATAGTAAGAAATACTAAAGTATTTAAATCAGAACTAACTTTCCAAGGCAATGCCTTTATACACCCGCTGTTACTTTTTGTTAACATTTTCCATTACTTGACCAAATACTGTTTTAAAACAATTCAAGTCTTAAAGGAAATTCGGCATTAAAAGAAATTTGGAAAAAAAAATCTTTTCAAACATCCCATTAACCAAGAATGCATAGAGGGAATAGTTGTGGTAACATGAGGCGTTGCATGAGAGTAACTGAATAGATGGTACTATTTTAATGGCAAGATTTATGCCAGATCAAAGACTTGGCTGAGTATCATCCTGCACTGAATAAACCAGTAGGTGAGATCATCATTTAGGAAGTCACAGAAATGGCTGGACGTGTCTGTCTGCCTCCTTGTTTCTCTCCCCTTCGTTCTCTTTCTTTTCTTGTAGGTCTTTCTATTTAAATTCACCATGCAGAACCGCTACCCTTAGCCAGCTCCTGCTGAGCCACGCTGATCCAAAAGGGCAGATTTTTGTTGCTTTTTTGTAATAGCTTGTGAGTGAATGTTGGACATAATGAACCCAGACTAAAAAAAAAAAAAAATCTTGTATTAAAAATAAGAAGAGCATGAGCACTTTTGGGGAGGGTGGAGGGTGTTCTGGGAAAAGTCGTGTGCTGCCCGGTCCATCTGTGCCGAGCGGTTATTAGTGCAGGACGGAGAGCATCACACCTGCAGGCCAGTCTCTGCGGGATCAGTAATTACGTGTTAATTAACAAGTCTGGAATGAGTGAGAGTTTGCATGTCAGCAGATAATCTGTATAGTGACTAATAAGCTGCAGAATGTTTTCAATTAGCAGGCTGGAAAAGGAAATCCCAGCGAGTGTTTGCTTGGTTGGTAAAGGGCAGGATGAATGCGCTCCGTTGTTAGGACTCTCAAAATGGGAAAGTGGCAAATTTAAGAACTACATTGTAAAGATTGAGATCTGCGAAACACCTGTATTTAAGTTGCTTGCTAAGTTGCTGCGCACTGATGAAATCATACAAAACAAGCTTCAGTAAATGATTAAGTATGAGAAAACATGGAGAAGTTCCACTTTTGCATAGATTTGTTAAGCTATTTTAGTAAGCTAAAATACACTTTTATTACGGGATTTTTAAGGACCAAAATAGGGACAAGTCAAGGATCTGCTCACTTGGAATCATTGCATTCTTTCTTTGACACAAATTCTGGAAATCACTGACTGTTTTCAACCTCTGCTCAGCTTTCACTGTGATCTCCACATATTAGATTACCTCCACTACATGTTTACATAGTAATGTAAGTAGAAAAGTTATTTCCCAGTGACCTGGCTCCTGGCTCGTCTGTTATGACTTCACTATATTTCTGTGCTGTCCATATTTGCACTCAAGGGCAACATTTGGAGATGTAAGTGTTAAGCAATTCCATCATTCCTTTTTTTTCCCCCCCTGAGATGGTATTACAGTGTCAGGCAATCTGGAATGACTTTTTTTTTTTTTTTTTTTTTTTAATTAAGTACAAGTAAGGAGGACTCATACAAGGGAAGAATAATTGCAATTTGTTTGGGATGTTACACTGTATTAAAGTGGGCTATAAAACTTTTGCATTAATTGGAATACCTAAGGGCTTCAAGATAAACAGTGTATTGCTTTGAATGTCTTTCAGGCACTAAAGATAGGTCAAAACTGGTCAAACCAACCTAGAGGCACAGTTTTCAAGTTAATTCAAGTACTCAAAATTGAGTTGGATAGAAGACAAACACAGTGATAGCCCTGGCAGACTGAGAATTGCCCGCATGGAGCTATGCTCAAAGTATGAGCCGTTTCCAGACTTAGGGAAATCCACAGCTCCCTAGCCTGCGCTCCACGCTGTGCAGTGTCTTCATATTGCTGCTGCTCTTACGATCTCCTCCTAGTGAGGAGGCTTTTGGAGAAGAAAGGCCGAGGCACGCCTGCTTCGCCCATTGCCCGGCTTGGCCCGGCGCTTCTCCGGTTCCTCCCGTGGAAGAGAGGAGCCACGGCTGGGCCGCGGGAGCGGTCAGACCCTTAACACCGGCACGGACAACCTCTTCCGTAGTGCTCTTGCCACGTCTTGGGTCTGTGGCTGTGGACGTACTGCAGCAAGGGGGGGTTCCTCACAATCTTGTTGCGAGCGCAGCTTGGGTATGAATGCTAGCAGGAAGCGTGGCTTTTCTTCTTAACAGGTGCTGGGCTTCGTGTTGGCAGTGAGCTATTGGCATGGCTCGATTGCAGAACACAGATTCCCTCCCTTTCCTGCAGGTGGTACCTCTTAGTGCGCAGAGACCACTTCGTTTTTGCCAATTACCTGTGATGTTTGGAGCTTGCGTTGCCTTCTCTGGGCAACTTCAGAGGCTGCTGTGTTGACTGTGTTGGGATGCTGGGTGCAAGAGATTTTGATACCGCCAAGACATCTCCTTTTTCATGACCTAAAACTTTCATCATCTTGGAATTAATTTGCAAGGTTCTCAGTGGTCCTTGTATGGAAATGGAATTGGATTTACAGAGGATATGCCAGGCTCTTTCTAAAGCAGGCAGGCATTCTGCCACGACAGATAAACTGTTATGCTTGACTTTAAACCTTTTTAATTCTCTTGGGTCTTATTATTGGTCACCTCTATCAATTGCACACAAGCAGGTTGCTTTTTAATTAAATTCATTTTTCATTAAATTCAAGATCTTCCCCTCCTCCCACCAATTTCTGAGGATACCTGAGCTTGCGTATATTGCTCAGATCAGCTCGCAGATTTTTTTAGCCCTCTGTCATGGTAAAAGTAGGATCGATCAGAGCCGAAGAAATGCAATAATTCTTCACTCTGAAGACAGCATGTATCCAGAATTGTGTCCTCACGAGTAATTGAAGTTGGCTGACCTCAGCAAGATTGAGTTTCCTTGTGGATTAGAATAAAGCTGTTTCCACTAGTGGGGCTGCTATACCAGCCACTACTTTTTACACTGACAGGGACAGACTGAATCTTCATATCCTTAGCTCATTGTTGAGAATGTTTATAAAGTGATGACAATTCATATTATTCCTCCCATTAAGTGCCTTGTTCCAGACTGAATTAATCTAATATAATTATTTGTTAAGTAGTTTTCCCTCCTACTTTTGGATACACATTGAAATAATTTAATTACTTGCAATTCCTCTTATGAAGTACAGAATACATTCCTGCCTCCCCAGCACTTTGGCATGTTATGCCATACAAAAATGCTAAAATAAAAATGCCAGTGAAACAACTGGAGCAGTTCCCAGCACCTAGTGTTTGACATTATGGTACACACAGTGTACTGTGGAGGACTTCTAAATTACTATAAAACAAAAACACAGGAAAGTGAAGGGTAGAGGTCTTGACTTAGACTTTCAGATGTTCAACCAACCTCTGGGAAGTCATTTAACTTCTCTGTACCTCTTTGTCTCCATTTGCCATCCTGTATGATATACAGTTCCTAGAAATTCCACTCGTGAATGTCTCTTAAATGCCGTTAAAGACCTGGATGCCAAAGAACTATAAATATTCGTAAATACTCTTCGCACAATGCTTAGAGTGTTAGCAGTGCTGTCTGAAATGGGATCACCTTCACAGCTTTAAAAACAGAGTCTCAAACTGTGATACCTCAAATGAGAAGTAGTTTTAAAAAAGCTCCTCTCTTCCAAAAGTTTCTAAAACCAGGTAATCCCCCCAAAAAGCTGATGTCCTTAATTCATCTTCCTGTAATTTCTGCTATGTCAATGCCTTTTGTCATGGTTATCAGTGTGGCTCCATAGCGAATCCACAGGTATAATTTTTACAGGGTCTGGTTGAAATGATACACGATTACTGAGTTGAGGTGGTTGGGCAAAACCCCATCTTGCACTCTGCTTCTCAAGAGTGAATTAGCCTAGGAATGGTGGTGTGGCATGGTAAACCTGGCGTTTTTTAGCTAGGCATTATGATTCGGACCCTTACTGTTAAAAGTCTGGAGTTTGGGGTTTTTAATTATTTATTAGCCATAAGAATTTGAGGTTTTGTGAACTATCTCTTTTGAGGAACACAGTGATTTCATAGCAGGGCTACTGTAGTAGCCAAGCACATTAGAAAAATATTCTTTCCTTTGAGATATCTGCTTAAATATATTCATCTGAAAACCACTTTGTCTTTTGTCTAGTTCTAAGCACCTCTTCTGTCAACATCAGATAGAATTGTAAAAAAAGCACCTATTCAGTGGATGCCTTTTTTGTGAAATGTGTCAGATAAGTAGACTAAAACTGACTATTTATTTTGCTTTTCATGTGCCCTGCAAACAGTAGAAGGGAGATAGAGTAGCAACAGTCTGATTAGGCTGGCTTTTTCCTTTTTACCTGCTTTCTGCTTACACTGCCTCTGAGTGAAAGCTGAGCTAGAGACCAAAAATCTTAAGTCATGTAGAAGATATCAGAGCTGCTGGGAATAAAAGAAGCAACTGGTGCAAAAAGAAGCAACTCCTTGATTACAAGATCTGTAGGTAAATGCTAACTTTCCATTAATTGCTGTTTCCCTTCCGTCCCCACCACCGTACATTCTGTACCAGTCGGTACTAACAGTGCCAAACAAACAATAACAGCAAAAATAAGGACTGTTTTTTACACTGGTTATTTTTTCTCTCCTTACTGAAAAGGACACATAATGGAATGAATCTGGCTTCCCATCTGTTGCTAGGTGCAATTCAAAGTGGCAGTTTTGACCTATAAAGATTTGACTGGTTTGCGTCACGCTTACCCTAGAGACAGACGCTCTCCTTTAATTTCTGTGTCTCCATTTTCCATCTGTGAAAAATCAGGATAACACTACTTTTCTACTTCACAGGGATATTGCAAGGACACATTTATTAACAGGCACATAGCATAGGCTCTGTATTAGACTTCACACAAATATCTGTGTGTAAAAGCTTGCTGCCACCCTCAGTCCTACAGGACCTGAGTCGGTTGACCTTCATAACACCCCAGAAGGTGATTCATTGTCCTGGGCTGTAGTATGGTTTGCCGGACCCTGATTCTGTAGGTTTTTAAACTTCATATTTGAAAGTTACCCAACTGAATTTTGTGTTTCCCGTTAAATTGAATGGGACAACTCATGAGCATGAAGTTATCAATGTATTTACCTGTTGCAGTTTTGGATCCCAAATAAAATAAGGGGCAATGAGAACCATGCACTCCTTTGTGTTAGCTGGGTTGGAGAAGGTGTTTGTGAGATACTTACTTGTTTGAGAATGGTTTTCTCAGAACACACAGATCTAGAGTTGTGGTTCCCTGGGGTGTTAGAAATAGAATAGTCCTACAGTTAACTTCACAAATCAGTAGTTCTCAAGTATATTTTTGCAGCTACATGGGGTTTGAGTTTAAGTAATTCAGCATGCCTATTTGAGAGAAAACCTCTCTAGGGCACATTAGGTGTCCGGGCAGTGTTTTGGAACTGTGCTATGTTATGGACTCAGCTCTACTAGAGGTCAGGGATGGGCAAAGGGCATTTGAAGTGGCCTTGGCTTTACCGCAGCAGCCCTTCAGTCTCAGTTTATGGTATTTCATCACCGTCCTTTTCCCTTCGTGACTGGTGGAACCACCAAGCTCAAGCTCTGCCATGGTAACAGCTCTGCACAGAATGGGGGACAAGGTGCTTGTGTTTCTTGTGGATGATTACAAGATACAGTCCATCAAGCTTGATGGATTGTCTTTTATCCTGGAAAAAATTGGGTCTTTCCCACTAGACCCTTTGTAAAATCTTTGAGTCTTATTTCCCTGCTGTGCTGAGTATGGCTGGCACATGTGCTACCACTGTGCTAGCCCTTGGTGGGGATTTTGCTGGCTATCCCCAGCTCACAGAAACAGGGGTGGGAGTGGGTGTTGGGAGTGAGGTGACTTGGGCCAAGTGGCCACGTAGCACATAGGAAAAATTTTTTTTTTTTTAAACATAATGTAAACTGCCCTTGTTTTGTATGATACTGTTCTCTTAAACCTCTATTGCATGTCATCTGTGTGCATATCCATATACACATATGTATGTACACCCCCCAACACATCTCCAAGATCTCTGTAAGGCACTCCACCAAAAAACAAATAAAGCTATCACTCCTTAACTGAGCAATGGCTGTGATCGTCTTCTCTTCTTTGTACTTAGCTAAGTGTAGGATTTTACCCTTTTCAGGCCTAGTTACCCTTTCTAATCTTGTTGAGAGGATTAAAAAAAAAATTAAATTGCAGCAGATCTTTTTTTCAACCTGCATTTAGGAACATGTAACAGACTGCAAATAAGTGGCAAATTAAAATTTAACTTGAAAACTGTATTCATTTTAGTTAATTAAAAAAAACACAAACCCCTTCATTTGAAAGTAAATGATGTGCTAGCTGCAATTTTGAGGTTTGGCAGCAATACAGGAAAGCTGCCAACTTCTGAGAACTAGAAATAAGAATATCAGGGAAAGGAGCAGACAGGGCCTCATCCTGCAAAGCTTTGCTCATTTGAAGAGCTTTTCTTATTTCTTAGGGCATATTTGCCTATGGCACTACTTTCCACTGGAAAGCCTCTTAATTTTGCTCAGAAAAACACTGCAGTAGAAGAGATTATACAGGGTCAGGAGAAGGTCCCTGCTTCCTATGTGTGAGTGAGCGCGTGATGGGACAGGTTGAGCTGAGTTGTCGGTCTCGGTGCTCAGCCTGCGGAGTGCAGCTTCCGGGTGACCATGGGAGCTATCTTAAGACACCTCATTAGCATAGGATGATAAGTTCTTGGGGGAACAAGTAATAAAAAAAAAGCTTCTTTTGGTTAAAAATGAGCTGTTTAATTTTAGTGTGATGACAGCCTGATACTGAGGATTAAGTTTGCATTAAAGCCATTTCTGTGTGTATGCAGGGAAGAGAAGAGGCCTATGGACATGCACACATAGAAAGCAGCCTTGGCAGGGGGGTAACTCAAAAGATAGAAAACCTCCTGTGACTTTATTTATTTATTTATTTATTTAAGCTTCTGAGAACTTCTGAGGTTTTAGCTCTCCTGTCAATTCAATGTGCATCTTTTAAGTAGGAATCCCCCCTATATGGAATTCCTATCTCTGCATCTCTTTTTTTGTGGTTGTAAGTAATCATCATTCGAAACTGTAGATAAGCAAAGTACCAAGGAAGAAGTTTTGTTTTTTTCTTTCTTTCTTTCTTTCTTTCTGGTAGTCATAAAGCAAACATTTCATGAATGTACTGCATAGTCCTGTATCCCTGTCATCATGGAAACTGTCAACAGAAAGTTTCCATCCTGTCTGTTCTGATGGAAAGTCTTAATGTGGAAAAATGCATCAAAAATAAAAAGATAGTGTAACACTAGTCTTTAAAAATCCATGTTCACCTTTCATGTGAACATCCCAAAGTGCTTTTCAGACAGGGAAACTAGGACACAGATTAATGACTTGGTATTTCTGCCTCTCTTTTATGATATATTTCCTCTTTCTTTCATATTGTGTCACGTAGGAAGACTAAGCTGGTTGAAATAAAGCTTGTCTTTTTCACTACGTTTGTACCATCTAGATGTGACCCCACCTTGCCCCATTCCTGAGGCTGCTAAATGCCACTGTAATATAAATAATGTGCAATAACAGCAAGTCACCTGGTGAGGCAGAGGGGAGCAGAACCCAGGCTCCGGGGCATTTTTTCCTGACCACTAGACTGTACTGCTTCCCTATTGTTGTTTTTCATTATTGACTTTATATTGATTTCCAGTGAAAATGCCACAAAGAAGCAACCATGCATTTGCTGAAACACAGGACCAACATGATAGTGTTATATTTAGAAGCATAGTGCATGCATATCTCGCTCCAAAAAGCATGTAATCATCTATGGTCGATCACAGGCTAATATGTCTGTCAGTAGATAACCACAGATATTCCCCAGGAAGAATAATATTTAAATTCTTAAATACTAAAATGACAGACTTCTACGTGACAAATCGGCATAAACTAATATATATGGGAAGGGATCTGACATAACCTCTTTATTAATTACTGCTTATTTTTTTTTTAATGATACCATCCAGTAGAGGGCACTGGTACATATCTGTATGATACAGAACTGTGCATTCAAATTCCACAAGTACCCAAATAAACCCAGGTAGCTTGGTGTGACCTGCTGCCAAGAGTGGGACACGTTTCTCTCCAAAGTGCTTTACCCACCAAGGTACTTGAGCTCCAGCAGGCAGATCTTGTCCTCCAGCACATGCTGTAGACCTCATGCTTTAGGTCAGGAGGTCTTAATCTAACTCCAGAGACAACCAGCATGATAGTTGCTGTGGTAGAGAATTTTCTATTGAAAGAGCAAATGATATTTGCAGTGAGTGCATTGGGATGTGCATGAGGATAATTAAAGATTAGAGCAGGAAGTGGGGGGGGGGGGAAAGTGTTCTGACAGTATATAGCTCAGCCACTCCGGCTGGAAGTGGACCTAACTGGAAATACTGTACTTCTGTCCTCTTTGATGCCATTTGTTAAGCACAACTATTATCTGTAACATCCCTACTTGTTTACATGGTGTCATGTACTGCTAACACAGAGATATCCTACCTGCAAAGGAGGAATTAATTAATCTGAACGGGGCAGTTTGGTGTGGTGTGCGTGTTAGCAAATTCATTGATCTGTTTGGACCCAGATTCTCATCTAAGACATTGAGGCCCTGGCCTATCCTCTGCTATCTGTTTATCTCCTATATTTTTGCATGATGGTTCTGCTCATGTCCTGTTCTTTGTAAAGCCACTGGCTCCTGGTGCCCTGGTGGAGAGCGGATCCCCTAGACAGTATCCGGGGTGAATAACAGTAGTGTCCTTTCTACCTTTAATGCCTGTGATGACCTCGGTGTACTCTTCTATGAAATACCTGTCTTTTAAAAGCAGCTGATTGTTACTACGCATAAAGAAAGCAGAGAGAACACTGTCTTGCTACTGAGAATGTTGAATCCTAGAGCAAACGGATCCGTTATGGCTGTTTGGGGGAGTTTTGGTGCCTCTGTGTTCTTCAAGTTAAAGTACTGTTTATTCTTAGTACTGTTGACCTGATTTTAATCCTAACTATGTTAATGCCTTACAGCCATTGACTAGATAATATTGAACAGAAAAAAATTTGGTCTTACGGAATGATGCTGTAAGTAAAGAGCAGTTTAAGCAAGACAAAGGTGGGATTTATTTTCTCAATGTTATTGGAACTTCTCTGTTAGAGTGTTTGGAAACTTGATATGCCTTGATAGCAAGTGAATATTCAAAGAAAGCTAGAGCCTCGTATTGGCAGTTCCTGAATACCTCACTGAGTAGCTTCTCCTTGGAAGTAAAACAATGAGAGTTATAAGGTGTTGAATATCCTCAGACATTTGAGGATGTAGCAGGGATCAGAACAGACCAGAATAGAATCTGTTCATGAATTAAGTCAACACAAATATTTTCAAGTCAGTGCTCAGTTTCTGCACATACTAGAATAATAAAGAATTGAGGGTGGCCGTAGCAAAGGTCATAAGGAAAATCCAAGTGTTTTAAATGATCGTGTGTCAGTCCTGGTCTTTTTGGAGTATGTGGAAAATAGCTGAAGAAATCATGCTGTGTGTCACAAATTACATGCGGTTTGGGAAGTCTACAGT
Organism: Rhea pennata; assembly: GCF_028389875.1. Lineage (NCBI taxonomy): Eukaryota > Metazoa > Chordata > Aves > Rheiformes > Rheidae > Rhea > Rhea pennata. The sequence continues at coordinate 12,695,949 of NC_084666.1, read as the reverse complement.
GATGTTATCTGATTCTGAATATACACTATTCTTTCTTGTCAATCATCAAATTGGCATTCTTACTGAAGGATTACCAAGCTCTTGTAAAATGCACAGAACCCTCTCGACGAGATAAGGCTCTATCTAAGTGCAAGTCACAGTTACCTGCATCAAATATTTGTTAAACACTGCAAATTCATACCACTGTTTTCTTCTGATGATACTCAAGGACAGGTACATTTAACATACTGATCAATTGGCAGTTTGTAATTAAAATGGGAGTAATAGAGGGTCTAGAGGGCTTCATGTTTCAAACATGAAATTGTTCTATGAAACATAAGTCAGGTGTATGTAGATCATTCACTTGGTGAGTAAGATGTGCTGCATACTTACCTTGCCATTCTCTTGACTTCATACTGCCCATGTTGCTACTCCTGCAGAAGACATGAAGTGGCTTCCAAGTTGATAAGATACAATTTGTTAAAAAGATATTGGTGGTTATATTAATTTCTTGACAAGTGCTTTCAAATATACCAAAGCACCTGATTCACTTGTGGGTTTAAATAAAACGTTGGTGACTGCTGATAGGTACTTACCTTGCTTCAGAAACTTTAAAGAATGTAGGTTTAGTCTAATCTGACTGTGATTTCCATTGACTTTGTTGGATTAGGTCCAGAAAATGTCTCGTGATTTAGGTGAAAGGATACTTTCTCTTTTTTTTCAAAGCTTATGATACTCAAGTTGTTAGAAATAATTTTGCTTTTCACTTTTTCTCCTGTGTATTGTTTATCTTGTGTCATTTTCCCCCTCAAAGCAGATGGAGTTTTGGTTTTGTTCTCTGAAGAGTCTTCCTTCCTGTTCTTCAGGGTAGTGCTTTACTTTAAATATGATATTTTTCATTAAACTTCAAAAATAATTCAAAATATTTATACTAACTTTGAAAATACTTATTCTTTGTTTCTTAAATGCTATGTCTACTGTTCAGGTTTGTGACACCCACCACTTCTGAAAGTGGGATATTGAGATGAAGAAGACAGAGAAATGATTTGAAGTATTCATTCAGTTTCTATATCAGTGGATCAAGATGTTTCTAATTTAGGATATTTTGATATTCAATGAATAATTAAGAAGGGTCTGGATTACGATGAATACCTTTAATAAATGTTTTTAAAATTAAATAGGATTGAAATACTCCTTTTTTTTTCTGCTCAGCTCCAAGTTGCCCAGCAAGTAGTATTTTTTTTTGTTAGCTCCAGATTCTTCCCTGGTGTAAATTCATGGGGGATCATGGAAACTTTTTTGCCCAATGTCATTTTGGTAACTTTATTTATGCTTAATAGTGCAATGTAATTGCAAAGCGTAGTGAGGGTTAATGAGAAATGGTGTCAATGAACCGTTGCTAGCGCAATGACTCCATAAATGAAATGTTGTATCACAGCCTGCTAGTTCTGGCATCCGTTTTTCTTTTTGTTAAGTAAATAAAAGAGATAATATGAATAGATTTGGTGCTGAGCTCAGCCTGTGAAAAGGAATAATTTCCTGCATGCCACCTCTGGATTTCTTGCTCCTCATAGCATGTCACTGCACTGAGTGCAAGCAGACACTGTACAAACCTTCTCCGTGGCAGAGAGACCAGCTTCTCAGATGCATTACTGGTTCTTTCTTCGCTGTTTGGTATCTGCGGCATATGGATGGACTGTAATAATGGTGTAGCATTGGGTTATATAGAGTAATATAAGCTTGGCTATACTCTTAAGCCTGCTGCTTAAGAGTAGCATTTTTATAGTGTTGGGGGCTGGAGGGGAACTGTATGGAATAACTTGTGTGCCAGCATTTAGACCTCCAGACTAGGTTTTTTAAAACAAATATTGTAATTCAAGCTCTCTGGAGAATGATACTGCCAACAGGCATGGGGCTCCGTAAGAAACGGCCTTCATGCTTTTGTTAAAAATAACAAAACAAAATCTGTCATTGAGTGCTAATGAACAAGATTGTTGCTTTAATGCAGATAATGCAGAGAGGATGATTTTATTTTATATATATATATGTTTATATATATATGTGTGTATATATATATTGTGTGTGTGTGTGTGTGGACCATTTCAGATCCCTAAGGTAACGTTCCCCTGCAGCCATGGTACTGGTCTCAGGTACTGGTGTCATGTTCCTTTTCTGCAGCACTGAGTAGCTACTTTGTTTAATAGAGAATAAAGTTGATCAAAGTCAGCACTGGTCCTTTGCTGTTAGTGAAAGAGATGTGATGCAAAATAAATATTTTAAAATATTCACATGTAATGATAGTAAATAGTCATGTGACAAAAACAACAAGAATAATTCATACCTGCTCCATAGATTATCTGGAAACATACCTGTCAGTTAGGATGTAGATTTACAGCAGAGTTATATTTTCTTGTCTTTGGCTGGTAACAACATTCCTATTTAGTTCTCTGCGTTACACACAGATTTTGAGGTCTCTCTCAGGCTATTTCGTTAGATATTTGAGCTACATGAACTTAACCTGTGTAAATACTAGGGCAAGACTGGGGCAAGATTTTTATCTGTTTTCACGTGTCAAACACCTGAGTAACTCTGCCGAGGTGGGCTATCTGAGATTTGTGCTGTAATGAAGGTGAGTCTGGTCCGTAAAGGTAAACGGGAATCGTGGTCTCCCGTTCGATTCGGGTGCATCGCGCTCGTTATCCCTAATGGATGTTGCACACACATATTAGAAGAATAGACACTATTAGGAACTGTCTAAGAAGCCAAGTGAAAATGATAATCACTTTGTCTTGGATGAGGTATTGTATTTATTCTATGGGATTTTAAAGGCTATTTTAGTGTTTAAATTATCTGCTGCATTAGAGAATGGTTTAGATAGGCTTTGGTTGACTGACAGTGGTGGGTATATTTTAGAAAATTATTATACGCATTGGGACTTTAATTTTGCTGTGAATTACATTATTTTTGGAGATGTAAATTGCTGTTTCTCCCAGGAGACAGAAATAGTGCGCTGCTTGTTTGATTTGAGCAATAATTAAAATGCCGTGTTAGATTAGGCTCAGGTAGCGCCATGAAACGGGAGGGCCTCTCTGCTCGCGGTCCTTGCCAGAGCTGAGGACTTTGGCAGTAAAGTGGACGGGGTTCGCCGTGGCTCCCGTCCTGCGGGTCGGCCTGCGCCGCGTGGGCCGGCTCGACGGCGGCGAGGAGGCCAAGCGGCCTGGCGGCGGGGCCGGAGGAGCACGCGGTGGGCTGGGGGAGCACGTGGCAGGCCGGGGGTGCGCAGCGGGCCGGGGGAGCGCAGCGGGCCGGAGAGTGCACAGCGGGCCGGGGGGTGCGCAGCGGGCCGGGGGGAGCGCGCGGCGGGCTGGGGGAGCACGCAGCAGGCCAGGGAGTGCGTGAGCGGGCCGGGGGGGGAGCACGCAGCGGGCTGGGGGAGCACGCAGCGGGCCGGGGAGTGCGCGAGCGGGCCGGGGGAGCGTGCAGCGGGCCGGGGGGTGCGCAGCGGGCTGGGGGAGCGCACGGCGGGCCAGGGGGCGCGCGATGGGCCAGGGAGCGTGCAGCGGGCCGGGGAGCGTGCAGCGGGCCGGGGAGCGTGCAGCGGGCCAGGGGAGCGTGCGGCAGGCTGGGTGAGCACGTGGCGGGCCGGGGGAGCGTGCGGCAGGCCAGGGGAGCGTGCGGCAGGCTGGGTGAGCGCGCGGCGGGCCGGGGGAGCGCGCGGCAGGCTGGGTGAGCGCGCGGCGGGCCGGGGGAGCGTGCGGCAGGCCAGGGTAGCGTGCAGCAGGCTGGGTGAGCGTGCGGCGGGCCGGGGAGCACGTGAGCGGGCTCCGGCCGCTGCCTGCAGCGCTCCACGCGAAGGCGGGCGGCGGCAGCGGTGGTGAATGGAATTAGTTTTGAATGCTGCGGATCCTCTCTTCTCGATCTGCCGCCGCTCGAAGCGGACGGGGCTGCGACAGAAGAAGCGAGGAGCGCAGAAGGGGTTTTTAAGGGCGAGCTGTCAGCTGTGTCGCGCGGAGAGCTGCGGTTTACAGCTTTTACTTTTCAGATCAGCAGGCTTCGTGGAAGGGCTATGGCAGGGAATAAGGTTAAAAAGAAAGATCACTGAGTCTCTCTGTTGTTTGGACTTCATGGCTTCCTACGAGCAGTCTCAATTTAGTTAGGGTTGTTGTTTTCTTCCCTAGAGAAGAGAAATCACAAGAAAAATAAAGTGACATTTGTTACAGCTGACGGGAATCAAATCGAGTGCAGCGGAGTGGGTGATGGGCAGGGAGCGCGAGGCGGCAGCGTCGCACGCCACCCTCCGCGCTGAGCGCGGCGCCTGCGGAGTTCCTCGTCCCGCCCTGCCGTCGCCGGAGCCGCTCCGGCGGACGAGGAGGCAGAGCGGTCTCCTACGGCGGTCACGGAGGAGCGGCGGCGTTAACCTGGTCGCCTCCGAGGCACAGCAAGGGAAGTTGTATCGGTCAGGCAGCTGCCGGCGTGGCGCCGAGGAAGGAGAAGGCTGAGTGTGGGTTCTGCCAGGCTGGAGTAACTTGTTTCTAAATACGGATGGGGTTGTTTGTGCCTGCACCTCCTTAAGTGCTTTATTAACAAGCATTTGCCCAAAGCAACGAGTTGGGATTTGGAATAGCGCTCAAATTTTGCTCATAAAGTCCAACAATGATGGTAAAAATGAAAGGGCTTTACAGTTTAGCCATGCTGCTCGTCACTGAGATCTTCTGGTGACCACTTAGTGTCCAAGCACTGGAAGGAGTGTCAAGAATGGATCCCTAGCATAGATTTTTCCATTTTTTAACTACAATAGACTTGTATTGAACTAATTTGATTACAAATGATTTATGTATTTTTTAATCCTTTTAGTTACAATGTGTAATCTTAGTTTAGAATGCTGCAGTTCAACTGTGCTGGAAATTACAATCTCGGGCTCCTCAGATTATAATTTACTTGGGACAGGGACCCTCATTTTAATATACTTACACCTCTCTGTATAGCAGGGAACTGGAATGACTTCCAAATACTTTCATAGGATCAAAGAAATAATATCGGAAGAGATAATAATTGTAGAGCAATATGTTTACCATAAAGCTCCGTATTGTGAGAGTGTACAAAAATTTAGCATATTCTGGGGAACCAGACACTACCTGTCTAGGCAAAACTCTGAGCCTGACTGTAAACAGAATGCTGGCGTAGAGAACACAAAACTTGCAATGCTGCATCAAACCAACTATCTAGTTACTATAGGCTCTATTGCCAACGGTGGGTAGCACTTGATTTTTCAAAAGCAGGGATAGAAAATGGCCCATAATGGGTCACTGCCAAATAAGCATAAATTTCAACATTATTGAGGCTTACCATATAAAAACTGGAAGAAAATACATTAGCTGGTATTTTGACTTGATATTCCCTCAACTAATATTTTTACTGACTTCACATTTTTAACTGTTCATCATAGTATTTATTCTTTTCCTTAATCCTTTTGTTTTTTATATTTTGAATGAAGATGTCCTTTCATCCCAGTAACAACAGGACATGATCATTTTCCCACTCATGAAAACTGAAAGAGCCTGAGAAATTTCCCCAAACCTTCCACATTCTCAATTTGCATTTTTCTTTTATCCTTCCCCCAGCTCTTGTGCCTGCATCTCGATTCCCTGTGACATCAAAAAGTCTCTTTGCTCTTGGAGAATCTCCTCATCTCAGCTTCTGTTTTTTTTTGGAACAGCTTCTTCACATCTCTGCCTTGTCAGCTTACTTACTGTCCGTTGTGCTTCACGTTTCATCTAGGAACATACCTTTCTCCCTTGTCTCTGTGTGTATCTCTTAATGTCTTTCTCCTCCTGCTCCATCTTGACACTATAACCATAAATTGTATAATTTGTAACTATGAAACAGTGGGGACACACTTTGAAAAACTCCATGTGAGATGAAGTTGTACAGTCTTTGCTTGATTATGTTAATTTTTCCAGCTGCACATCTCTGTGCAGCAATGAGATCCGCTGTCTGGAAGCCTTCCATATCACCTCCAATCTCTGCGTTGCAAAACTGCACAATCAGGTCGGCTTAGCTGTGTTGGTTATATGCTTGGGTGTGTGGAGGGGGAGGGGGAGCAGGATTAATTTCCTACTGCTTCTGTTAAAGCAAATGAGAATCATTTGTTATCAAAAACATTTGGAAGTATAATGCTGCCACCCACATTTGCTATCGAGCACTTGTAAGGAAAAGTCATCACAGAAAAATGCTTTGATAAGGAAATACCGATAAAAATTTTTCAGCAGCTGAAACTGGTATCTCTTACCACAACAGTGCTGTTGACTCCAGTTTCACTTCTGTTCATTCAAAGTCATTGGAAATACTCTCAGAATTGAATCTGGGTGGCATGAATTTCAGTGCGTATTGTGATTATTGTCTGTTTCCCCAATACAGAATAATAAAGCATGTGAACAGTGAGTATGACCCAGTGGATAGGACTTTTATGTCCACTTTGGACAACCTGTGACCATCTACAGTGCATCCACAGGCTATGTCTTGATGACAAAGTGATACTGTGAGGAGGTATGATGTGAAACTGCTGTGGTTGTGCAGTACCGACAGTTATACTGAGCTTATGCCAGAAGAACCAATGCAGTGTTGAGGGGAAGCTTGAGCTGGAATAAGCTCTGCTGACAAAAAACCCATGGACTGGTCCCTGTGAACTATGTCTTCCCTGTGAGCAATTTTCTGCCGTAATATAGCAGTAGAGCATAGGTGGTGAAACCTTCCCTGTACAGATGTGGCCAAAGAGGCCAGAGACGATGGCAAACCTGCATAAGCTTGCTAGGGTCTGCAAACCCTTCTGTAAACAAGAGTGTTGCTTTTCTGTCGTGTGATGTAGTTCCATGTTAAGGAATGGTGCTGTCACGTGGGCTTTTCCAGACAGTATCTTGGCACAGAGAGGCTGTCCGGTCTCTGAGAGTGATGTTTTCTTCTGCTTTGGAGTGTATCATGTTTTCCACAAATGAATTTCCTAGTCTGAATGTGATGCCATGGTGCATGGATCAGTACTGTTCCTCTGTGGCAAGGTGGACTGAATGCCAAATGTATTTGGCAGTCTGTTATTACAAGACAACTTAAGCACGGCCAAGAAGCCTGCAACCACCACTTTCATTAACGGTAATTATCCTTGAGCAGCTGTGATAGGAGCAGGAGCTTGAATGGTAATTAGCTCCAATTGCTATGAGATGCATTTTCAGGTTCCTGTACCGTTTTTCTCTCTCTTTAAAGAACAGACTGAAGGAACTGTGATAAATCCTGAGTCCTTGCTGTTACAGAACAGCTAGCTGCCTGCTGATCTGTTCAAATTAGGATGTTCTTCACATGTCCATGTGGTCTTGCTGCAGTCAGAGACCATTCTGCATTTACATGGTTTGGAGTCTTTGCAGCAACATTAACATTTTACTATCCATTTTCTCAACAGATGTGTTGTTCTGTTGTTTAGTTTTATGTTACAATAAATTAAAGGGACAGCTCCTGTAGACCTGCTTCAGGTCAGTTTTGCTATATTGTTAGAGATCTGTATGTATGCCACTAATGAACAGAATTACCAGACTGGTAGAAGTATAGAAGTACCACAGATACAACCTTGTCACAGATAAAATTCATATGTTTGTATCAGTCAAGTAATACACATTTTCAGTAGAAATTGTGCTAGATTTAAATGAAAGAATAACTTTTCTATTTTTCTAACATTTTATTTTTATAGAATATTGTGATCTAATGTTTTGGTCTCAATATATAGCATCTGAAGAGCCTACCAAGTGTTACCTCATTGCTGCATCATCTTTTTGGGAAGTGAAACTGAGATTGATAGAATTAGTAAAATTCTTGTCATGCAACACAAACCCACTAGGCACTTGATCACCCCTGCTCTGTCCTTGGATAATAACAGTCATTCTTATCTGGTACTGTTCATCTTCAAAACTTTGTACAAGCATTAGTCAATGAACTCTTGGAGTGCTATTTGACCACTAGAGGTGCAAGATGGAAAAGATGTTAAGCAGTGCACATTTTTTTTTCTATTTGGTACTTCTATCTAGGAAACAGTTGTTATTTTGAAAGAATAAATAAAGATTTGATACTTGCTCCTGTGCTTTGCTAAGAACCCTTGAGAGATTACCTCAGTGACAACTGAGGGCATTCAGCGTTCCTGTGTTAGATACTGGGCCCTAGTAGGATTTGTCCTGGATGTGCAGTTGTCTTTTCTGGTTTCTAAATCATATTTTCCATGTCTGGCATTTATTGTGCACTATGTAGAGTGATTATTGACTTCTTTCCAAATTCCATGAGAGTATGATAAAAATGTCTGTATAGCAAGCATAAATTTCATAAAACAGATTTGGCTGTAGAATACATCACATCCTTAAAAATGCCTTTGTTCTTCTAGTTAAAGCCTTTTTTCCTGCCAGTTAAGGTTTTTCCACTTAAAAAAAAAATCTAAATAAAAAGTTTCAACCCCTCTTCCAGTTCTAGCATGATTTCGACATATATTATTTATGAAAGTACCAAGAGAAGCATTGAGGCTTTGCATAGATGGGCGAGGAGACAACTCCAGCAGAGGGTCAAGTGTTTGAGGAGCCAAGTGCAGGTTTAATTTGCATTAATGCATACATTTCTTTGACACCTTTCCCTGGGTTGCTCCAAGTACAGCAGTTTATGTCATGCTGTAGGTGGGTTTTGGCTGTCTGCTTCTTTATATAGAGAAGAGCCTGTAAGAAAGCAAAGTGCAGCAAAGCCTGACAGAGGAGAGCTCAGAGGATGGAGTAGAGATGTCCTGAGCTTAATGTAATCATTCATTTATAAATAACCAAATCCATACAAATTCTTTTCTTCACAACAACTATTTTCCCTGCCCTCTTCCTTTTCGGGCTCATCTTCCTGTCCAGCAGCTGTTTGCGTATAGGCTGTTAAGTTATGAGTTAATAAGCGAAAGCCCCTTCTTCCTTGGCTACATATAGGTCCCTGGTGTCTTGTTAAGTGTTCTCTTACTAGTGAATGTTCTTAATTATTTTTTGGAAGACATTGTTCCAGTCACAAGTCATTTACTCGAGGTTTGGGCCCAGCAGGTAAACCTTTCGAATCAGTTTAGGTTGCTGAACAGAAACTGCTTAGTTCTCTTGAATGCTGATAACTTGCACTTCCTATTAAATTCAGTGGGAGAAGATATTATTCACTACATTTTGAAATGAAGCTGACTTGGCTAAATAACAAGACAGGATTTTGGTAGTCTCCTGGATTGGTATATGTAGACTGTAATTCCCCAAGTGTACGTACTTAGCGTGATCTTGAATCATTGCAGCATCCTTTCACAGTGGGCAAAGCAAGGATAATGACTATATGTAGGGGGAGCTTCTGTCTATAGAGTATCTGGCATGCCCTTTTAGAAGGGACACGAGGCACATGCCAATGAAAACCATGGACTATAAATTACTAGCAAGAACATCTGACTGTAAATGCCTAAACATGAAGATTTATTGTTCTCTATAATCTTGCCAGCTTTACATGAGGTAAAACAGTTAAAGCTGTCCAAGAATCTCCATTATTCCCATGTGCCTACAGTTATTTATTATAGCAAATACTCTAAATATGGTAGATATTGAAGGTGTCCAAAGCTGAATAATTACTCTTTTAATTAAGGTAACAACTGTGGTTTTGTGGGCCTTCACCTCATGTAAACCTTTTTTTTCTCCCCTCATCAAAAGTGAGAGAATATTAATTTCTTTCCTGTCATTATCATCATCTTTGTCCCTGTGCCCTTATTAATAAATGACAGTCATTAAAAACCCAGGGCCTTCAAAATTCATGTTTACCAGAGCTGCATGTACTGGAGCAGAGGCAACAGTGAGGACAGGGCTCATGGCTTTCTTGGGGAGGATCCCAGAACTTCCCATGGGCCGTTTACGTTGTGCACTGGCTGCGCTGCGGATGGACCCAAACCTTTGCTACACCAGATTTATTTGTCAACAGTCAAGATTTATCGGGGAAAGTGTCCCATTCGCCCTCCCCTCTCCTGTATCCAGTTGCAAATAAATAAATAAATAAATGAAGCTAGAAAACAAGCAAACCAAAAAAACCTCTACACAGATATAAATCTCCTTGAGCCTGGCCTAAATGAGACTCTTAACCTTTGGTGAGGACAGCGTGCCCGCTTCCCGCTCACTGGCAACTAATAGGAGGTGGTGAGTTTGCCAGAAACACGTCCTCCGTTTCTAGTGCAAACGCTCATGTTTGTGATCATAAACGAATTTCCAGAATCTTCAAATTCAGCAGCGTCTGTTGGCACAAACATAGCCAGTATCAGAAATGGTTATGGCGCCTGTAGCAAACTTTAACGTAGGCATGTGTTTGTGTAGCTGGAACTGGGGACTCCTGCTATTTTATCTTGAAGTGCGTATGGTTGTTCTGCTTCGTATTCCCTTGGTAACCTGCCTACCTTTGGGAAAGCACATTAGCTGTTTTAATCTGAGCCTATTAGTTGTGAATATTGATACTTTTTAGTGCTGTACTTTGGTTTTCATCTGTGATTTTGTTAGTATAGAACTTCTGACTTCAGCACAGCTGTCTTTATTACAGAAATCATGGAGCTTGCAGAGAAACTCTGTCAACAGTAGGATTTTATAAATAGATATAATTCTGTGCCTGTTAAGATTTCATCAGACAGAAATCACTTCAACATACATTCACACCCACCCACAAATGAAAAGTTGACTTTGCAGCTAGGTGAAGTAAGAAAAAAAATACTGTCAAAAATTATACAGGTTGTTCTGGCACAGTTTATGAGGTTAAATCTATCTAGTCATAAGTTGAATTTACATTAAAAATCCAGCCTTTCATAATGAATTTTACTTAAATACTATCCATGTAGGGGAGAGATTAGATTTATTGGGCACTATAAAAGCATACAAAAAGCCACAACCTGTGAGCGTGACTTAGAGTCACCAGGAGCTGCATAGTGCTAACAGTGGATATTTGATGCTATTTGTGAATACTGAGGTCATACAGGTTCCTTAGGTATTTGGCAACTGGGTGTTCATGGCAAATGATGGGCTCCTTTTGAATGAATACCTAAATAATGGTCTCAGAAGCTGCTGACATTGTGGATGTAGTAGTTGAAGCAGTTACCAAAGTAGAAACTACGCCTGTTCTGTCTTAGTCTGTAAGAGAGTTTTTAATATCTGAAATACCATCTTCAATTTCATTCCTGTATTTAAAAATAGAGATGATACTTGTCTCAGTCAGATTCTTCTCCCGTTCCCCAAGTTCAATATAGATCTAGATTTACTTCTGCTTTCCCAGCTGCTGCTGAAATCTGGTTTGTAAATAGTTCTTGAGTCTTTCCCCTGGCATCTAATATTTCATTTGCTTCTGGATGACCATAATGCAGCTACATCCCTGGTGCCAGATGATTTTCTCTTTTTCTCTCTCTCTTTTTTCTTTTTTTTATTTCCATAGAGTTTCCACTCCTTCTCCTAACTTGACTGGAAGTTGAGGATGTAACTCTGAGTTTCCTAAGCAACCCGGATCAAAAGGGAGGGAGCTGACAAGAGTTACGGTAGTTTCCTGTTCAGGCTATTCATCATAGTTGCCTGTTGATCTCCACATGCTTTCCATTTTGGTCTCGTAATACAAACCTCTTTGGCCAGTCATTTTAGTCACTTCAATTGGAATGTGTTTCCCATAATATACATACATACATATCAAAGGATTTATTGGAATTCAGGAATTCAGCTGCTATGTATACCTGCCCACTGCAGTATTGGGAAGAATAACAGAAACGTGATTAGGCAATGGAGAGGCTTTTCGAAGGCTTCAGTGAACTGAGCTTCTGGGTTTATTCTGCCACATCATCTTCAGCACTCAGTAACCCACTGCTGGGTATTGAAGCATGCTCCAGTGTTAGGATGCTTTTTCTTCCTTAATCCTATGAGATGGTGGATCTCTTCAGTCCTTATCTTCTTCTTCCTTTCAGAGAATCCAGATACAATTTCTGATGTAGGAACAATCCAGTTTTTTTAGTCACCAAGAATAATCCAACTAGTTTCTTAATAACTTCATGAAAGCTTTCTCCATCCTCACCTCTCAAGGAGTACATGTTTTATTTTCCTGGTTAGTTGCAGTCTTCTGCAGTTGCAGGGCCCCCTTTTCTCCCTGGTAAAGTATGCATTTTCTCCTTTTCCCTAACATCCCTATTTTTTTTACGTTCAGGACTGCTGTCCTTAAATCATAAAGCACCGTTATATTATTCACCTGTAACCACAAGGGATCTTGACTGCTTTTGCTGCCTAAGTAGTTAGATCACAGCAGAAAAATGCATTTGTAGAGGTCAAAAATAATCTATGAGGTAGAGGGGCAGATTGTGCTTTGCTGGCTGGCGTTTGGAAGAGATGACAACAGTCTTTATTTTAACATCCTATCGATATTCTTCACACTCGAAGCATGGGATAAATGCATTATGATCTCTGAGCCCAAACCACATGCACTAAGGGCAGTTCTAGTCCTAACACTGCTTGTTTGATGGGCACTCCCTGGGTAGGAGTCTGAATTCCTCTTCATTTATTGTCTGAAACTTAATGGCCCAGTCTTAAGTATTACATGCTTCAGTGCTGTATCCGTAGCTGTTTCAGTCCATTTATTCTTCTGTGGCCGTCCACTGCATACTTGGAGAAGATAGCAGGCCTTTCAGACCAGTTTGTATGAACTGATAGGATTTCAGAAAACTTACCTCCCTTAGAGAAATCCTTTCTCTTGGCAACCATGTGCAGCTATCTGCAGATACAGAGATCTGCTCTAAATATCTGCATGTCACCCTCCTGAACCAAAAACCTCCAACATGTTATGGAGACTTTCTGGCGCTGCTTTGGGTGACCTTCCTGAGCATGCAGTCCTGTGCAGCTTGCATACAGAAGCAAATCGTTACTAAAACAGGAGACTAAACTGGTCTTGAACTGCTCCAATCTTAATTTCCTTCAGTGAGGTGAGCTAACCCTAGTTCTTTAAGCTGATCATGCTTCATGTTGCCAGAAGACCAATGTCATGCTTTTTCATTCCTTTCAGATGGCTGAGGGAATCCCAAACTACATTTTTCTTTCCAGATTAGCAGTGCACTGAACAACGTGTACTCAGCTAGTTTCTGTCACTGTCTTAGTGTTTTGATCCCCCCTCCATACCTCTACCTGCTGCTCACTTGCGCTGTTTTACCTTTCCCAGCCTTTTTGTTTGCCCAGCTAGCATCAAGAATTGGTATAAACAGCAGTCTCAACTGGAGATTTTTAGCTTAAAAACACTCTTTCATATTCACTGCAAATATATCATTAGGCATGTTACGATATGGTGACCTGATTGCACTACTGAGCTTGTCTGAGTCACCAAAAAGAGCAGTCGAACACTTGGTAAGCATGGCAAAAAGTCCTGAGAATGAGAGAGGACAGCTTTCCAGGGAATCGCCTTCCTCTCAGCTCTAAGTGTTTTGGTTTTTTGTTCTTGTTTTTCTCTGTAAATACACTAGGAATTCTTGCAGTGCTCTCATTAAGGGGTGGACAATATCCAGCCCCTTTTGGTACAACAGCATTAAAAGTATTGATTCTTAAACGCAGTGTGCAGAGTCTTCTCATTCCCCTGGAACCAAATCTCTCCTGCTTACTTCTGAGGCTGGTGATCAGTTTTTGCTAATTTACTCTTGGAAAAGTAGAAGAAAACATTCTGCTTTCATTACTAGTTTGGGACTTTTTACCCCATGAGTGAGACCTGCTTCGGAGCCTCGTCTCTGAGCACGCAGTGGTTCTGCAGCCCTTGCTGTCTCCCTTGTTTAATAGCAGGCGTCTGGGTGACTCTTCACGCAGGCTGCTCGATTAATTGCTGCTGGTTACGCGACCACGTCAGCGACTTCTCGATTCCCTGGTGTGATCTGCAGTTCGATCTCCAGTGGTCTTTGACTTCACGTTATCTGTAAATATCAGCTAGTTGGGAACTTGCTTTGGAGATGCTCTCTCTCGTCTGATCCCCAGGATACCAGCGAACAGCTTGCACGTGGACCTTTTCCAATTTTTTAATGCGCTTCCCTAGCAATCATTTCCTGAATTGTTGCATCTGGTGTGAGGTAGTTGCCCTGGGGCTGAGAATTGTAGCCAGTATCTTTAAGAAAATGTCAGTTTATGCTCCCGCTTTGTAACTCTGTGTATAACCTCGTCCATAGGTTTATGCATTAGTATGTTTGCGTTGTTCACCGGTGCGCTGGGAAGGTCCCTTCCTAAGTGTTGGCCAGCCGTCTTTGCGCAGACGGTCTCTCCTGTCTCACACCCGGGCACAGAGCTCGCTCTGGGTTGCCCTCGCCAGATCTGGCGCAGCTGGCTTTGCTTCAGCTGAGCTGTCTCGTTAGGAGACTGGCACGAGGAAAACTGCCTGGACGTATCCGCAGTGCCTACGGACGGGCATACCGGCTCGCTCCTCCGTGGGGCCTTCTGGCTTGCCGTTCCTGTCTGCGTTTTGGGCAGCTCATCCATCCCGCCGCCTCCCCCTGCTTGCGGGCGCTGTAAGTTTGCGAAGCTGCCGCCTAAGACCCACACTGAGAAACTGCCAGCAAAAGGTTTTGGTGTCGCTATTGAAAAGTCTCACGCATACAGTACAGCTTTTGCCTTAGTATGTGGAAAGCAGTAATGCCGAATCTGCTGTGGTCTGATCTGCATCATTGGTACAGTTAACCTCAAGTAGAAATTACTGAAACTGTTGCACCCATAATTATTATTAAGAAAAAGCAGAATTTTGGAATACAAAAATCTACAACATCAGCAGATACAGGCAGGGCTTTTGAGCCCTTCTTCCTATTCCGCTTTAACAGGTAGGGTAGCCTGGGAAAATCACGTCCCTTTTAGGCTGCCAGAGCTTAGTGCATGCACAAGGAAGGGACTTGGTCGTGTCATGAGATGCTGGAGCCCGGGACTGTGTCTGAGCAGCCCCTGCTTGCTCATGGAGCTGAGCAGCTGATCGGTTTTTTCTCCTCCCATGCTGCAAGTCCTAATTATATTTTATTCATTAAAACAACATACTTAAACACATTTCTTAATAGTGTATTGCCTGGAGCTGTTAGATGCTATTACTGAGTAATTAGGTAGTTCAGACACTGTTAAAGCATGTGTAGAATTTGGAAGACTTTTTTTCTTGTTGGGCTTTTAAAATTTTTTTATGCTACTGAAGGAAAAAATCCCAGAAAACAAAAATGAAATTTCACTAAGGAGCAGAAACCAAGATTAAGCAATAGTGAAGAGTCTGGCTTGCATTCAAAAATTCAAGGAAGTTCAGAGTTAAAGCTGAAAATCCATGTTGACAGTTAGCCCTGATGAACATCGCTGTGCTGTGTGGGTGGTTCCCCCCACCCCCCCTTTTTTTAAATATAATGAGAGCGGAGGGTAGAGTGTCAGTCTGGATTTTCAGCTTTGGCTCAGAATCCAACTCCAAATCAGCTACTTAATACCATAAAAACTTTCAGGTTCTTGTAGATTAATTTTTATTTTAATAATGCTGCATACTCTTTCTATAGGAAGGAGAAAATCTTAAAGGAAGCTGTTCTTCCAGGTAAGGACACCTGGAGCTTGGCATGTTGAAATGCAAGCCTGAGTGTGGTCTCCCAGCAGCAGAAAACAGTCGTAGGGAGTACAGCAGATCAGCCTGTAGGTAGAGGAGAAGTAACCTGAAAGCAAAGAGATTGCAGTATTCTGCAATCTCTTGCAGAACTGTAGGGGGTCAAAATCGTGATACTAAACTCATTTGGGAATCAGTAGGCATCTTTCTGAGTGTACACATATGCGTATATATTCTTTCTGCAGGTATGATCAGTGTGTATATATATATATATATAGTCAATGTAAATATAAACATATAATCAGTATATATGATACATATTTATATCAGTGCTTACTTCCTTGCCCTTGAACGGCTAGAGTTTACTTGCTGAACTTTTTTCAGCTTTCCACTTAAATGCTGTAGCACAACTGACTGGAATTTTAAAAAACAAATTAAGAGCAACTAAACCATTTTCTGTAATAACAAATTAAGTGCAGTAAAATATTAGATAAGAAACTATTGAGGCTGTTTCCTTTGGATTTGCAAAGGTTGTTTAAAACTTTTCTCTGATTTGCATTTCACTGATGTGGAGCTGTAATATTTACAGGAGCTTAAGTGATGCAGGAAATGGGAGGCAGAGAGGAAAAAGCTCACATATTCTGCTAACTTGCTTTCCTCTGTCTTGCTGCTTGGCTGGGCAGTATTTTCTGCTGATGCAATGAGTCTTCCTCCTGTTGTTTTGTTTTATTTAGACACTGAGTACAGGTCTATGAGAGGGATAAAAGTCTCAAACCCTTTGAATGAAGAGCACTTGAAATGATCACAAAGCAGCTGGTGCGTGCTGACCTCTCATCCCATCCCAAGTGCCCAGGATCAAACCCCTACTCCCAGGAGAGACAACAATTCCTAGCATACCCTGGTGCTTCCATTTGATTTGCAAAATAAAAGGTTTGTGCTCTGATGGGAACACCTTTAACACAAGTTCCTCTCCAGTCCTCATTGACTGCAGTCAAGGTTATTGGCATCCCGTGCCTTTGAGATGGAAAATAACCCTCGCAATCTGCAAGTCGGACTATTCCAAGTTCCTTGGAATTCCCTTGAGAGCACTAGTTCCCATTTTGAATTAGAAGACAAAACTTTAAAAAGAGGATTTCATTAGGCCTTGTGTTGGTTGCGTGAAGTAGTAAGAGCAAGCTTTGTATTCCTGTGATTTTGAAAGAAATGCGAAATGCTTGGAATGGGCATAAACTTGCGTAGTGATTCATTTGAAGTATGTTAAACATCTTTACATCTTTTAGGAAAATGTTGCTGACATGCTTTTTTCTTTCTTTCTTTTTTTTTTTAAATGTACACATCCCTCTAAAGAAAGAATATGCTATAATAAGAAGAAAAGAAGATACTAGATATATCACTGAGTGAGCTATAACCTGTTGCAGGCTTCTTCCAATCGCTATATAAAACCATAGAGCTTTCATATTTGGAGCCTATCTCAGGAAATTGCCAAGCAGTTCAGAGTAATTTCAGGACGTTTGGCTTTTAAATTCACTATATGATCCAGCATGTTTTTTTTTGACAAACAATGTTAATATGTTTCATTGGGAGAGAAATGTCAGAAACGTCGGTGTTTCTGTTGACGTTAACATCCCTGTGTGATGGTATCAAAAAACCGATACCCGGGTTTTTGTTGTTAGACTGAGTTCTCTGAAATAAAGCTGCTCCGGCAGCTCGTGCTTTACAGCCCGTCAGAGGTGATGCTCTGTATGTCTGCCTAGCTGCAGAGAGCTGGGTTCAGGCAAGCTGGATTTGTGGCCACAAACATGCTCAGATTTTATTGTTTTATTTATTATTTTTAATGTAGAAGGCTAACTTCTTTTGAGGATTTTTGTGGGGGGAAAGAAAAAGCTCAGCTGCTGGAAAATGAAGGATGGTTGTGCCAAGGACAAACCAAAGTAGTTTTGTCATCTTACGGCATGGAGCTTTTTATCTGCAGAGGAAAATGCTGTACTGTGGTTTTGGTTAGTCTAGATCTGCGGGTTGGAAGGATCTCTTGAACTTCTCGGAGTCCTGCTGTGAATAAATACCCTGCTCGCTTTTTTCCTAATTCTCCGTTTGAATGCAGTTGTAGCAAATTCTTACTTTGGAGCTGGCAGTCTTTCTGGCAAACTTGTTGTATAGGCGGTGAACTTTCTGCTGTAAAATTTTGAGCATTGCGCACAAAATACTAAGCTATTTTCCCCTCATTTCTTTCCTCCCCCGTAAGAGAGCATGAACGGCTTTCCTTACCGCATCTCTAATGGCAGCGTCTGCACCCCTCCAACACAGCCTAAGCTTTCACTACTGATTTTACTTTAACAACAAATATCTATATTTCAGAGACAAAGAGATTCCTAAATTTACTTGAAGTCCTTAGCAGCTTTAAGTAGTCTAAGACATACTGCCTCCCACATAGGGAGTATATCCTTATTCCCTGACCATATATCAGCAGAATATATTCAAATATTATGAAGAAGTGTAGATTTGAATGAGGGTTTGGCCTGTATGTAATCCCTAATAAAGTGTCATTACAATTGATGTTAGTCATTGCAATTAGTAACAATACTAATCAGACAGAAACAAAATAGCAACCTTCTTACAATTCTCATTTCAGTAGTGTGATGTGATTCAGACATTTGGAGTAAAAGGGGATGCACGTTCATTAAATCTGAAAAATTATTTGTAGGCATCTTTTTTTTCAAAACCTCCTTATATCTTGATTTGTCAGTAAGGTACAGAATTACTTTTAGTGGAAATGCAGAGTTCATTTTAAATAAATGGAGATGAGGGAAGGAACAGCTGGAAGGTCTAGTCTTCTAGCAGACTCCTACTGGAGCAGCATTGGTTATAATTTATCGCTTTATCGTTGGGGTTGCGTGTCTTGCAATTTAAATATCATGTTGCATAAACTAAACCCATTGGTGATTTAGGAATATGTACGGTAACTGCAGAATGTGTGATGATACTATCAAACGTTGTATTCATAGCATCAGGAGCAGTAAATATGTAGTTATTGAAACACTGAGTTTTCAGGTACTTCCCTACTTTTCTAATCAAAACAGCATTGTAAAATGGAAGCACTTAACTTGCTATTGATGATATTATCTTTCTGCTACCTCAAAGAGTAAAGCAGTAAAGATACCCTTCAGCCCAACTCGCCCAAGAAAAGCACATTTGAAAATGGGTTCTTAGTAGTTTCTGCAGCGTTCTGTATTCTCCTGCCAGAAATTCTCTGTTCTGCTGCTGATCGTTTTCAAGTCGCAGTCACGTGAGCCATAATGGCAATGAAAGATACTCGGTACTCTAGGAAATATTATAATCCAGAGACCAGAAACCAGTTTCAGTGCTGTCCTGAGCTTTGCAAGCTTAACGACGGGAACAGTCTCATGGCTGAAATATTTGCAAAAACACTTTGTCTCACAGATTCTTTTCTAGCTTTTTATCTTAAAGAGTCTCTCTTCCCCCTTTCCCTTCCCTTGCTCCCTTCTCTTCCTTTCCCTTCCCTTGCTCCCTTCCTTCCCTCCCGTTTCAGACCTCCTTAATTACTGCAAGTCCTACAGCACAAGTCTTGTCTGAACGGATCATCCAGAATCTTGCTGGCTATAGCAAAAATGTCTGTCTTGTTTAAGGAAAAACAAAACAAAACAAAACAAAACCCCCACCCCTCCTCATGTTATTAAGGGCTCTTTTCCATTTTTATCTTAGGACTCGAGTACAGAGAAATTAGTCAGCTTCTGTCTGTCAGTTGTAAATCTCTTTTTTCTGTTACGTAAAGCGTATTTTTTTGTAGCAGAGAATGCTGCAGATGCCTCTTTCTGTCGGCTGTCTTCCTTTGGTGGGCATGGAGGAGTACAACTGCAAAATTCTAGGTGAAATGGGATTTTTAAGCCATGGCCATAGGTTGTTTTGTGCCAGGAATTTCCATTGCCCCTCGCTTTCCCCTCCAGCTCCCCGTTCGGGTGCTTATGGTGCTCAGTTTTAGAGGCTTTTGCTTTTTTTCTCTGCAGTTATGCACCCTCTTTGGCTAGTCAGACCTCATTATTAACATTATTAAATGTGCTGTACATGTGGTTTAGGTAGCGTTACGCAGACTTGCGAGTTCTTTGGGGCAGGGCCGTTGTGCTGGGTCTGTGTTTGTGCAGCACCTAGCACAGTGAGCAGTGCCCTCTAATTAGGGACTGAATGTGCATTGATTACACTGAAATGATTTGTCAAAAGGCAGAATGACTTGTTAAGTGAAAAAAAAGGGGGGGAGAGATCTTTTTTGTTACCCACCTTGTAGCTAACTTTGGAAGGTTCCCTGTCTTCTCATAAAATCTTGGTGTTTAAACAGATCCAGATAAATCAAAAACAGAAAAGAGGAGACAAGGGGCTCCATACTATTCACCAGACTAACCGTCCTCCCTGTCATTCCTGTTTATTTTCACATGCTTCCACATCTGTTTCATCCCTCCCGCTCAATTTGAAACTCAGTTATTTCCATCTTTTCTTCAGAACGCTTCTGAACTCCCACCCTGTTGTGTTAGGTCCATCATTGCTTTCCTGGTTTTAGAACAGTTTTTCTTGCCCTAATTGGACTTTCATCACTAACTTGGAATTTGACTGGCAGGAGAAACTGTAAAAATGACTAGACCTGAAATGTTGTCAAATCTGAAAGTTAAAAAAGATAGAGGAAATGAGGATGGAGGTAGTTGAAAGGCTAAAGAAACTGTGTATTTCTTTTCCAGTGGTCTTTGGTATTTTTCATAACAATAGACCAAGAATGTTTCAGTTGGAAACACCATCTTTAAGGGCCAAATTATGATCCATCACTTTCTTGCCTCTTTGCCAGTGGTTTGGAAGAGAAATTTTCAGCCCATTGCCTAAGGTTGATTCCCATTGGACCCTCATGTTGTTGGCCCATATAAATTTAGTCAGATTATTACAAGCTTTCATTCCCTAGTCACTTCTGCAACTTCTTCCTTCATGGAAGATGTTTTGATACCTTTATTTACATCTGGATATTGTACATGAAGATTTACCAAAGTAAGATGCTGCATGATTAAAAATAGTCTTTTTGTATTCCAGTTGAAGAATCCACCATCTGGGATGTTAGTAATTAGACTTCGCACTAATTAGGTATAACAAAGCAGCATAATGCCAACGGTTTGATGGAATATTTATTAAAAATATGATGTAATATATAGCTGATTATTTTTCGTTGCTTAACTGTAAATAAAATGTTTCTCGTGTCCTGGGCATCTATGATTTCCTACCCCTGTAGGTTTAAACAAAAATCCTTCTCAGTCATTCATGATACTGCTTTGGTTGCTATAGTGATACCAATTTCCTGTTTTAAATTATTGTACTTCAGAGGTACAGGCGGCTTTTTAATCTTTTTTTTTCTCTTTCCATTTCAGTCTTTGATTTTACAGATGCTGCTGCTGCACTCCAGCACTGGAATTCCTATATCTTTGGTCTATTTAGTTCGTTATCTGATGGGAAACAGAATACCTGCATACCTTTCCCCCTCCCAGGATTAATGAAGATTCCTGCTGCTTTATTGTTACCCTCCCTGAATGTTGCTGCACGATATCAAAGCCTTGCAAAACTTGCGTTTAGTTTGTCACGTGTCACTTTGCTGGAGAAGCACAGACTGTTCACCTTGACCAAATCACGAGCAGCTGCACCCAGCAAACAGAATTTACGTACATATGGAAAGCAGCTTGTCCGTCGTGACAGACGTTAGGTTGGGTGAGATGGTACTAAAATCCAGTGCTACAAGTCCAGTTGGACTAAGCCTCTATAACACAACGTAGTGGTGATTGAATCCAGACTGGAAGAGCTCGGTTTCTGTGATGTGCACTGCAGAAGAGTATTAGCAGATCAATTTTCCTCTTGTTTCTGTACGTGTGACAAAGTCCATGTGGTATTTCACTTTGCTGCAAGGATCGAGCTCTTTCCATGGAGATGTCACTGCGCTCTGCTTCTCTGCACTGCGCCCTGCTCATTTTTACCTCCCTTCGAATGCTGCTCTGATTGGATATTTGTGTGTTTGGCAAGTTCGTCTTCTGATGTAATATTGCCGTTGATTTGTATGGTACAACTCACTCTGCATTTTGTTCTCCTTCTCCTAGTACAGCATTGCTGTGATTACCTTCATCATCAGCGTATGTGGAATTTAGTATGTTATGTAACATATATAGCCCTAAGCAGCCTCAGTTCAAAGGTTTGTGTTGCTAATGCCTTCCTATTGAGAAATCTTTCATACAGATGCTCTGTAAACTGTTTTTAATATACATCACATCCTGAAAACAGTGTGGATTCAGATACATTGCTAGAGTTTCTAAGCAATAGAAAAAGCTCCTTGCTAAATATAAGTAAGGTAAAAAGAAAAAATTCCAGGTGGTATTACAGAATTTCTGTATGGGCAGCAAATGCACAGAAGAAGGCACATGCAGAAGCTCAAAAAGAAAGGGATTAGTGTGGCAGGAAACAAGTAACGTGTGTAAAACTGAAGGAGAAATGGGAACTGAAGAAGAGAGATTTGTGTAGGTCCTGGAATGAATTCGTATCTCATGGAGTTATGCAAGGAATTAAGCAGGGTGCCAATACTCTCTTGTGTAACTGAGAAGGAACTGAGAATTAATGTCATTCTCATCTATACATAATATTCTGCCTTATTTTCTTTTCAGTTTAGGCTCTTTCCTGATTTTTTCCCCCTTGATTGACTGTCTAGCATGGTGGATTTTATGCTGTTAGTTCAACAACATTCCTGCTTTTCTGAATCCTGCCCCACATCTGTTTAGCATAATCTTCATTTGCGCTTTCACTTGCTGGCTGCTTGTTTAGCTTTTCCTCTTGGGCCATTAGTTCAGTTGTATTTTCTTGTGGGAAAGAATTTCTTCTTGCTATAAAAGTAATTAAGTTTCCTGTGCTAAAAGCTGGGTTCTCAAGGTTCCTCCAGTTTTACTCTATTATCATTCCCTTGAAATCCATATTTAATGCTGTGGATTGGTAGTAAGGAAAAAATGGGAATCTCATGCTCCTTTTTTGGACAAGTAAAGTTTCTATGCTGAAGTGGTTGGCAGCAGTTAGGTCCCAAAGAACTACCTGCAGTACTTCCTCTCTGCCAGAAGCCTACCCTATGGTGTTGTCTTTGTATTTGTACTACTGTTTTTGGGTAGCAGTTGCTCACTTAGCTGTGTGTTTTTTAGATGCCTGTGTGTGGGCATAAAACGCAGGCGAGAATCACTCTGCTGTGGTTATAATAGTAGAAAATAGGTATATTTTTGTGTCTCACTTGATTCTTCAGATCTTTTCAAAGAGAACTGAACTGTGATTGTGCTGGGTGAAAAGGGTCTCGTGCTTTTTAACTTTTATATGATAACACAAGGGACAACTTCATTTCTTTCTTCTTCTTCAATTGCTTTCATTGACGCTGCGAATTCAAGCCTTGCCTCGCTCAGGGGATTCCACGGGATTTATCCTGTTTCTCGCTTTCTTTTGTACTTATTTGGCTTCATGCTGATGACTGACTGATTTTTATTAGCTTTTTAACTCAAGTTGAGTTGTGGTGCTTTCTCTCTACTTCAGCTGCCAGCGTGTGCAGTAGCCACCTCTCCCCAAGGATTATTTTAGACCAACCTAGGAAGACCAGGTCAGCCAGTCTCTGCCTATTTCTAAACTTTAAATTTTTCTTGTGTTTTAAATTTGATTTAGGAACAGGAAACGTAAAAGACAATGTATAATTAATATTTTTCTAGTTGCAGAATATATAGCATTCTCAGGCAATAATAATTTAGTTCAGATATGAGCCATTCCATTATGCAAGAAGACTAGAAATTCCTTGAGAAGGCCTGCTTGGCTTAATTAAAGGGGGAGGGGGAGATGGAAGCAAGGACAGGCAATGGAGTAGCATAAAAGCCTTACTTGGGTACTGAGAGACAAAGTAAGGAAGTCCAAAGCACAGCTGAAGTTAAGAAAGCCAAGGAAATTAAGAGTAAAGAGGAGCAGAAGGGATTCTACAATTATACTAGTTACTGGAGGACATTCAGGAAAACTGTAGGTCTATTGATGAACGAGGGAGATATCCCTGATCAGTGATAAAAAGCAAGAGGGAAGCTCTGAGTAATGACAGGCTGGTCTCCCTTACCTTGATTCATGGGAAAACCATGGAGAATGTGTCCTCTTAAAATCCATTTTCAAGCACATTTGTTTAAAATGTTGCAAAGCACTCACCAAGATGAACTGTATCGATGGCCAGTCAATTCTAAACACCCAAGCTGGGCAACCACAGTAGGACTGTGTCCCATTGACAGTCCAACAGTTATCAGACAACGTAACCAGTCAAGTCCAAGGTCAATTCAGGAAATACCCACATTTCAGGGACATTGGGGAACCAGAGTGGGAACACATTTGACAGCTCAGCCAGGACTCCCAGGCCTGAGCCTGAAGGGAGCTCCTGAGCAGAAGGTGTGCAAGGTGGGGTTCCAGGTGAGGCTGGTCAAGGCAATTAAGGCAATTGGTGCGCTCAGTGCCCTGACAAATTCAACTTTCTGAAGGCTTTTGCTGAGAGAATCTTATATTCAAAGTGGCTGTGACAAATTAAAAGTCCACAAGGGCTTAAAGGTAGGATGATGCTGACTCTGTTAAGAATGAGTCTGAGGAGCTGAGAATAGGTGAATACTGGCTTTCAAATGGACTAATTATGAGAAAAGATGAGGAGGAAGTAATATCATTGCAACAGTTGGGCTGGATGAAGAAACTGGCAGTGACCTATGATACAAGCTGGTGATCTCTTTTAG
Organism: Rhea pennata; assembly: GCF_028389875.1. Classification (NCBI taxonomy): domain Eukaryota; kingdom Metazoa; phylum Chordata; class Aves; order Rheiformes; family Rheidae; genus Rhea; species Rhea pennata. The sequence continues at coordinate 12,671,569 of NC_084666.1, read as the reverse complement.
CAAGACCCTCCTACATTAGAGAAGCAGAGCCTGGTAAGAGGAAAAGACAAGTGTAGTTCTTAGGAAAAGTAAAAACGATCATAACTGTAACTGAATTACTCTGGAAAATAATCAAATGACTTATATTACACTTTCTACAAAAGCCTGATGTTCCAAAATCTGGGCCTTCACTTCTGCTTTTGATCTGTGAAAGTAACTGCAGGTGAAATTCAGGTCATACTTACGTCAGAGTACCCAATTTCAGACACAAATCAAGTGCTTAAAATATAAGCAATTGAATTGCTGGTATAGTCATTTCCATAAAAGATACAGACACAAAAGAGAACAACAGTTAAGACTCAAGGTCAAAAATCAGATTCTTAGTACAAACTGACTATTACTAAAAATATTTAGTTTCCTGAAAGTCATTTTTTTTTCCAAGTAGAAGACTCTTGTGGTAAGGGTATTTTTCACCCAATGCGCTTGGCCTTCTGCCAACAGATGAGAGCTCCAGACTGATACTAATGAAAGAAATATTAATGCACCGTAGCATGTCAATTATCTTGAAAAGGTCTCCAGCAGCCATTTATCACTTAAATTTCACATCTTATAGCTGGGGACCAAATTGTGTTACATGTTAGAATAGTTCTGCCAAATTTGATCCATCATTAACTTTCATTTGTTGATAATTTGGACATGAATTTTTATTTAAGTTATGCATCTTTGTCAATTCGATGAAAACATCCTGAATTGTCATGTTGTAATAGATGAGTGATGATGTTCTCTAGTTGAGACTGAACTGTATTCTGAAATAACTACAAGGATATGTTCCCTAGGAAAAGAATCCCAAGGCCAGGGACTTCATTTGTTTCATTACAAAAAAATAAGGAATCTTGTGACCTAAACTAGACTCTCTACTGCTGAATCATGCAGAAGAACTACTTAGCTGGGTTTCTTTTCCGCTCATAGTACCTTTCATTCCTAGGGTAACGAGGCTTCCAAGCAAAGCAGAGATATGAAGGGGAAAGGTAACACAGTACAATTTTCTTTACATGTTAGAGTGATTTGGGTAATTTATCTTAAGTCTAAAAAACCATGTGTCTATTGTAGATGCCGTAATGCAGTCACAGGTTTCAGCATGGAGGAAAGCTCATTAGCTCAGACTTCAGATAAAAGCAACCTCCAGCAAGGTTTGCCAAGGAAGGTCAACAAAGAAGCATCCACCATCATAAGATTGAGGGAAATCCTTTGGCCAGAGGAGTTAGTTGGACTTTGGAGTGCAGAATGTGATGGCTATGCTGTTGACCAGTAAGGGGAACAGGTGGTACATTGTGGAAATGTGTGGTACAAAAATCCCATGTTGGCTCAAACAAAAGGTACTTAAGTAGCCAGGAGATAATTTGACAGGCTTGGGTGGCTCCCTCAGGTGATATTAATTAAAACTGGAAGAAAAAAAATAAGTATGGTAATTATGGATTGTAGCTATGTCTTGCTATTGGGAAGACAAATTTGTTTTCTTTTGGACTACTTGTGCTACGTCGGATTAGTAGTCTCATCTAGGCTTACGTGGACAGTGTAAGTAAATTTTTCATGCAAAGGGCAGGATTTTGATATATACAGTTTCATTGCCTGTATTTGATTTAATAGCATTTTCTGAGGACCTCTGTCAGTACAGAGTACACATAAAGGCCTTAAATACCCTTTCTCATCACTTAGTCTACTGATTAGATCCTAACATTATAAGCCAAGAGATGATAGTTGCAGTCATCTCTCCATTATCCAGAGTATTGGAAGGTTGGTGCAGACTTTGGATAATGTACCTAATACAGGATATACTTGGAGTGCAGTTTAAAGACACTTGAGCCACTGAGCTCCTCAGGTTTCTGGAAAAGACTGATTAGCTCAGGTTGTGAACATGAAATACCTCTGATCTGCTTCTGGACAAAAGCTGGGGAAGAAGAAGCAAAGATGAGCTGTTGCTGCACCAGAACTAATAAACTTTAGCGTACTCTTCACTGTGCTAGATCTGTAATCTGGTACAGTTAATTGGTGGCTTGAATAATCTGGCCATGTCTGGGTATAATTTTCAGTGTTTCCAGTGTTTTGCTCCTCTGTCGCATTCTCCACGGCTTTCAGTGACCAGTAGTTAGTTATCTCTTATAAATCTCCTTATAAATTGTTCTGACCTCACTGAAATTGTTCTCGTGCTTCAGGTTATTTGTTGCCGCAGTGTTTTAAGTCCTGGTGTCTGTGTAAGGCTCTGGTTGTGCTGGGTACAGCGTGGAGCCAGTTAAGTTTCTCGAGTACCACGGTGAACCAAGATCTGTGCGTTTGTCTCTTGATAGTGGTATCTCTTTAGAGAACCCATGTACTTCAAGAGGGGAGTTCTTTATTCCTTCCTCAGTTTCTAAAACAGAGGCGCAGTGGTATTATGGCAGGCTGCTTTTCGAGAGAGCGCTGCTCAGACGTTGACGCACTTACGGTGCTGTCACGAACACAGTAAGGTCAGCTTGCCTGCAGTACCTGGTATAAACACCCATGGACACTTAGGCATCTGTTCCTAATTTTACATTACGTTAAAAACACCCTGAATCATTAGGCATACATGGAGAAAACCACAGCAAGAAATACGTTAATTTGCTTGTTTTGCCACAACTTGTGTAATGCTCTGACAGCGAACGTAAGGATGACTCTCCTTATCTAACAGTGCTATGAAGAATTCTGGTGTGTACGTCTCTCAATAGATAATATGAAAAACTTTCAATTTTTCCTAATAGTGTGCAGTTTCCTGAGCTGTGTCCAAATGATTCTAGAGCCTATCTTCGGTTTTGTTTTGTATTTTGTACCTCTTTGTGGATCTCTTGATATTCTAAAGTTTATTAGTTTTTATTTTAGTATCTCATCTATCTAATTACAGTTTGAAATAGCGTTTAGATTTGTGTTTTGTGATGCTGTGAGTCAGAGAAATAAATGTACACATCATAAAAAAATGGTAAAAAAAACATTTTTCCCTTTTTGCATGAATTAAGAAATATAAACATCAGACTGTGTATGTGTATTGCAGGGCTTTGTAATACACAGTGGATGGCTCAGGGCACTGTTCAGGGGTTGCATTGAGGATGGAGAGGTTCTTCATTTCATGTGTGTCTTTGAAACAGGGATGATTAAAAACAACAGCCACTATTTCAGGAAAAATTGCAGGATTTTTTCTAACGATGATGCTTGTATTTCATTTAAAGTAGCCACAGAAGGTTTTGGTGAAGCTTAATTACTTAGTGGCAAAAAAAATCATGCAATACTAACTAAAATTCCATAATAGGAGTAAGATTATTTTAATAAGCCACTTGCGTGGCTGATTAACAGATTGACTGATGTGACTCAGTCACCTTCATTTTTGCTGTATCATGAAAAACAACTGTGTGTAGAAACTTGTGTTTCTGAGGACAAGTCACAGTCCATCACCTTAGTGAGCAGTAAGGTTTCAGGAAAACACTCTGCAGTTGGTTTTACTCAAAATATTCCATAAAAAAAAAAAAAACAGCTGTTAGGAACTTTTTGCTTATTTGTAAAATATAAAATGAATTTTGTAAAGGAAGTGGTGCTCAGGGAAAACAGTGAGTTACACCAAACCTAGTTACCCTAGGCACGTGTTTGGGCTGCTGTGCCGTTAGGCGCTGAAAGAAAGCGAGCGGCCGGGTCCCCGGGGCTGCCTTGAGACCTTACCCCGTGCAAGGGGTGTTTGGGCTGCGTGAGCACCGGAGGTCTTCTGAGCTGCCGCCGGACTCGGCCCTTCCTCGTCTGGGAACACCTGAGCGCCCGGGAGCGACGGGCACGTGGGGCTCCGCTCGGCACAGCCTTCAGGACCCTGTTTCTCTTCCTTAGCGTTAAAACTTCTAAAGGAAATTTAGCTATTATCCCTGTAAGTATGTTTATTTTTTCTTTTCCACCACGAGAGAGGGAGGTTGAACGCCTTTTTCCCTTCGTGTTACCAGCAACACCACTTTAAGGGCTGTGTTTGTACACCTGTCAGTTCTCAGATGTGTTTATAAGTGGAAAACAATGCTTGGAAATACGGCTTTCCACAAGAGCAAAAGAAAACTAAGCAGCGATATGTGTTGTACTGAATTCTATGAGAAAAACCGATTGTAAATTGCTGCAAATAATACTCTATCTTTAGAGCTTTTTAATACTTTGTAGTTAGCTAATACTTTATGGAAATTTCAAATCCCAATCAGCTGCAAGGAAGCATCGTGTGAACAGATTATAATTTTACAGTCTACAGGAGAGGTTGATAGAAGGTCATCCCTGCCATTCAAGCCACCAATGCTTTCCTTTTCAAATGAAATGATCTGGTTTAGGAAAGGAGATGCAGCTTTGACAGGATTTACTTCAGACCAGCTAATTTTGGTTTTATGAGAAGTTTATCCTATCTGCAGCTGCCAGTCTTATTCTTGTACACTGAGACATTCTTAAAAGAAGAAGTTCACTGGAATAAGGAACATATAGTCAGCCTTCTGTGGGAGAAAATGCGAAGCTGAAGTATAGTGCCTGCTTTTTTTAAAAAAAACTTGTACCATGCCCATGACACTTCTGATGTTTACAGAAGTGTGACGGAAACAGTGTTGCAGCTTATCCAATTTTTTTTAATACTATAAATCAATCTTAAATAATCAGCCCTTTGAAAGTGTTGCAAGAATTTAGAAGATAATTTGCAAAAAACTCGTGTTACAAAAGAAATCTTGGTTCAGCATCAATTAAATGTCACTCTTTCCTATTACATTAACATTCACTCACGTTTGAATAACGTGCAGTAGGAGTACCAGAGAGAAAAGGCAGACTGATCAGAAAAAACATTGTTGAAATGCTTTCTTAAATTTGATTCTAAATTGCAGGTGATCGGCGGTGTTCGCTAGCCCGTGGTGTATACGCAGCAAAGGTTGGTTTGGGACTGGCTGCTGCTCTCTGGGCTAGCACCGCCGACGGGGCCTGCCTGCGCGGCCGTGCCTGAGCGCGTTGCTGAGTCGTGGCGGTGCGTTGGCCGTGCGGGGCTGGCTCCTGCCACGGGCTCCTGCCGGCATCTTTACGGTGTTGCCTGTTCCTGGGAATCCTGCATACTCAAACTGAGCTTTTTTTTTTTTTTTTCAATTTTTTATTTTATTTATTGAGGGAACGTGTTGTGCAGTGGAGAACTATGTGAACTTGCCTGACCTGTGCCTTTGGCACAACTAATACATTAAGCCCCTTTTGTTCAATAGAAGCCTGTGTCTCTGCGCTTCCTAAAGGTCACGATTCCCTTCCGAGCACCCTGTGCAATATGGATGGGAAGGGTCATTTTAAGTTTATGGTGAGAATTTGAAAAAGTCAGCATTCAGCCTTGGAAAATGTCACTGACACTGATGAACAGGTCTGTGCTTGTTGCAGTGAGCTGTGGCCACTGGCTGCAGCAGCGTGGCTGGGTTTTTTCCCCTTAAGCTGTGGTCCTTTTGCTTTGAAAGGCCTGGAGGTCTTCTGTGTGTTTGTGTGCACTTTAACAATAAAAATGTTTGTCCGTGGCCTTTTGTTTTTTTGATTAGCCGTGTTGATTGAGACAGTGATTCATGATTTTTTTTTGCCTTTGGCCTCTACTGTGGTTTTAACAAAGCGCCCTTATTTGCCCCCTTCCCCTCAGCGGGCGGCTGTCCCAGCTCCAGGCAGTTCTGCGCAGCAGCGGCATGGATTTAATGGGGAGATGGCTCTTAGGTGGGAGAAAAGTGACTCATCTCCTCTTGCTCACCCAATCATATGCACATCGTAATAAAAATATTTGCTTTATCATTTTATTAAGAGACAAATCTAGGTGGCATTATCTGAATGCAGGGTATAGAATCCATCCTCTCTTTGCACTCTGTTAAATTTTTTTCTTAAGCTAATGTAATCAAAAGAGTTAACATTATTTTAGAGGTGAGTGAGAGCTCCAAGCGCATACCTACCGCTCAGTCACACATTTGTTTACTCACCCTATTGTAGCTCTGCTGCCTGCTCTGGCTGCTCCATCTCATTGCGGCAGGAGGTGTGAAATATTCTTTGCAGGTGTAGCTCCTGGTCTCTGGAAAACCAGGCACGCTATCTAAAAGTAGTCTCTTCTGAGTTAGTAGCTTTGCTCATGAGCACACAGCCATAAGGACTTGGATAGTAAGAGATTCCTTATGGTAAGCTGAAAACAGTGGTATCTGGGGAGAGAAGACAGGAGGAGGAGAGATACGACCATGACCTGGTGGTTTTAGTTGTGGCAGTACTTGTCTGTTGAGTGCTCGATGTTGCGTCCTTTAATTTTCTAGCAACTGTGTAGTGCCTTAAGGCCTCAGTCAAGGTCAGAATTTCATTCCACTACGTGCTGAACACATGCGCCAGAGAGAGCTTCTCTGATCAGTTTTAGCAAGCCAAAGACTGTGTCAGGAAAAGCAAGAATTACTGTATCCTTGCTCTGCACATAGCGAGCTAAGGTGAAAAAGAGGACTTAGCTTAAGAGGATGAAAATTTACAGTCAAACAGAGGAATTTGATCTGAGTTTTCTGACTTCCAGACCACTTCCCTTCTTTGTGTCCCCTCTGACCTGGCCTCTTGCCTCACCCTCTGCAAAGCTGTGTGTAATCCTGCTTCCCTTAACTTGTGCAACTGAACTGAACTAATCCTGCTGCCAAGGGAAATTCCTCAGCTGTGGGGTGAAGCTGTACTCTTAAGTGTTTTATTCTCTGGTGGAACAAGCTCATTTTGTCAGCTATGGAAGATTCCCAGCCAGATCATCTGTGTTACAAAGAAGAGAATAAAGATGAAGTTGAGAAAGGCAATAGATACAGGCTTAAGTGGTCAGAATTTAAATCTTAAATTGCCAATTGCGTGGCTGACTAGAAGAAGAAAATGTGGAAAGAAAAAGGAGGCAGTAAACATGATGATTAAGTGGATCTTACTCAGAGTAAATTATAGCATTCCTGAATGAAAGTCTTCTCTTTAACAGAGAAATCATTAAATGTTAAACTCACACTATTATTTGCGTTTCATTGGGTAGACTTGCATGTGCAGAAATATCCATTTTAATTAGTGTTGAAAAGAAGTCTCGTGTACAGAGCACTGCCTGGTAGGTATTTTTATACTCTCTCGCTGTGAACTCATTTTATATGATGATGATTTCCTCTAATTTTTAATTAACATCTCTAAGTTAGAGCTGGGGAAAATGATCAGTGTTTCATTAACTGTCTCCACTTGGAGATCTGTGCAATCCTAACTGATATGGTTGCTATAGGGTACTTTGTCAAAATGAGCCACCCTGCCACTACCTTCCTTTCCTTACTTTTCATTCGTATGAATCTCAGTGAAAGACACACTACAACAGCATATAGTTTTTCCTCTCAAATGACAGCATATTGTATGGTATTATGTTTCAAAGCAGTATTTCATCCTGAATATTGCAATTTATAAATTACACGTTGGAAGGTCATTTGTTTATCACTGGTGTAGAGTGGTCACCCAATGCAAAGAATAAGCACAACAGTGCTTAGGAAAAGAAATGAGAATATTTCTTGCTGCTTCTCTGGATAAAATTAATGGCTCAATTCTAAGCAATACAATTAAAAATATATTTGCTAGTCTGTAACAAATACCCCTAAATTCATAATGTTTAAGATCACAAATGGCTAGAGACCTAATATTCATATTTGTTTATTTAATCATATGTGGAAATGAATTATAGTATCTTCCTGAGGAAAGTGATTCAGAAATATGAAGGCAGAACAGTCTAGTGGTGAAGGTGCTGTACTCATGAGATCTCGGCTCTAGCCCCAGCTCTGCCACTAACCTGCTCAATGACTGTGGCCAAATCACAGGGTAAAACTATTGATCTACTGACAAAAGGTATTTTCTGAGAGGAAGGAACTATTACTAATTATATTCACTAGTAAATGAATATATTCATACTACATGTTTTTCAAGAGGTCTAATTGAAGCTATGGTTGTTGTACCTATAGGGTTTCTGTTGGCATACTGTGATAATGAGAAAGGATATGAAAACAGTAAATTTAAAAAGAGATCTGAAACCTTGAAATATACCCTGTACTCTGCCCATGAATTATGTCATGAAACTGAATTTGAGATTGTTAAGGTTGAGTATAAATGCTGTTCTCAGAACTTGCTAAAGCACAGGAAAAACAAGGCCTTTACTGTTCTCTTATCATACTGGAAAAGCTGACTGCAATGGCAGTAGTAGAGTTGATATAAATTATTCAATTATATTTTTATGAAACCATTCTTAAAGGATAATAAAAGCTTTACTTTCTTTACAAAGTAGTGAAAACAGTTGTGTTAATAAAATATACTTGGTTTCCTCCAAAGTTTTGGACTTAGCATCTTGATCAAGAAATCCGGTGTGCTACAATTTGAAATTCATATGAGACATTAGGGCTCATGAGATTAATTTAAAAGCAGTTCATGGATACACAGAATTAAAGAGTCATGGAAAAAATGAAGTTGGAAGGGACTTCTGGAGGTCATCTAGCCCAGCATCCAAGTAGGGCTTGCTTCAGAAATTGTACCTTGTGCAGGCAGATTTTGAGAGCTCCAAGGATAGATATTTAACAGCTTTGCTGGATGACCTGTCCTAGACCTTAACGACTCTCAAGATGAAAACTTTCTTCCCTTATGTCCCACTGGAATTTCCATTTCTTCAGCTTGTGACTTTTTTTTTTTTCATTCTTTTGCTGTGTAGCTCTGAGATGAGAAGAGTCTGTCTCTCTCTGCTCCTTAGGTAGTGGAAGATACCTCCTTAGGCTTCCACTGGGCAAATGGGGCTCCTTTATGTTTTCTTACCTGTCATATGTTCCAGCTCTCTAGTAATAGTCTTCCCTAGACCTACGTCGGTCTGTCAGTCATCCTGTTCTGGTAGAGTCCCTAAAGTGGGCACAGTATTCCAGATTTTATATGGAGATGTTAAAGGATAAATATCAATTGTGAGAGTCCCCGAAACTACCAAGAGGTGAGGGGACTTACTATATGTGGCAAATTGGTCATCTAATATGAGAAGCTGAATGCTAGAACTGTAAGTTTCATAAAACTTTGCCCTTGCGCCTTGTATTCCAGTTCCGAGAAAAATCAGATGGGAGAAAAGCCCAGTGCCAGAGAAGAGAGGAGGGTAGGGATGGGTTAGCAATAATAATAGTGCTCAGTATAGGTTCTGAAGCTTCATTTTCCTGGAGAGGTGACAAGGAAGCAAGTTAGAGAGAGATGAGCGAGAGAATATCTTCTGCTTGGGGCAAGTACATTGCAAGCCCTCAAGCTGGGTGAAATACTGGAGCCACTTGAGTGTTAAGTGTGATTTACTGCAGTGAGCATTTTCTTTAACTGTTTCCAGTTCTGTAATTAGGAAGGTAACCCCTTGCTTTATGAGAATAAAATTTATTGTTCATGGTAGGCTTTTTAGTGTTGGGTAAATATGACAGTCAAAACACATGTTGTTTTCTTAAAAGCTGTGAATTCAAATGATGGGTTGGTGTTGAAAAAAAAATCTTGAATGTTTCCAATCCAAGGCAGGTCTGTCAGCTGCAGAAGTAGGAACATGTTTTGCACCAATCTTGAAGAGTCAATTTGGGGAAAGTGCCAGAAATAAACCTCCTTGGGGAAGGCAGTGAGGCATAATTTACAATTTTGAGAGAACTCGCTACCTTTGTTCTGAGGCTTTGGTGCTGGATCTGGTACATGTCAGTATTTCAGTATTTTCAGTAAGGACACTGGAATGAATCTTTGCTTTTAAGTTTGTAGATGCACAGAGATTGCTGAAATAATGAAGATCTTCGTGAGGATAGTCTGAAATGGCTGATTAGACGATGAAGTTCCAGCAAAATTGATTTTAATATAGCCAGATGCAGAGCAGTACATCAGGAAATAATAAAAAAAGGAGATAAGACACCCAGGATGGAAGGCTGCTTTGGAAGCAGCAACGCAGAAGTGGACATAACGTTAGTGTGAATAACTTGCACAGCATTTATTTTAATGGAATTATTATGGCAAAGAGTGTTCAGGAAGTTTCTTGTTGCCAAAATGATTCTTATCTGTACTTGTGAATGGACCTTGCAAGATTATTCTGCCTTTCCTTTTATCTTTTTTTTTCCTTGTCTCTGGCTACAGACTTTCTCTGACAAAATTTCTTCTGCAGAAAGTCAGTTGAATTCTTCTGGCAATTAGCCCAGGGAAGCAGAGGCTAATTAGAATGATTATTGCTACAGGCTTAGGTGGCGATCTATAAAGCCTAAGGCTAAATGAGAGGAGATAGATTAGAGACAGCTCTTTGGTGTTTGAGAGGTGAATAATGTCTGGGTTTGGAACACCCTTGGATGCTGGGAAAACCTGGTGGTATTGTGGATAAAAAAATGCTGATTATTTTTATACATATCTGCATTTACTTATTTCCCCACTCCATGTAGACCAACTTTATGGGACATATTTGCTAAGTGATCCTTCCTTATTAGGAGAGAAAAACAAGATGTTTAACATAGCCCTACAAACAAAGCATTATGATGGATTATCCCAGAATAACTACTTGCAGAAGCCTGTAATGAGGCTAATGTAAGCTGTTTGTGGGCCATCAGAAAAGGATATGGCATGTACAAGTGAAAAAATGGACTTCCTCTGCCTCTAACTTTGGTAGCTCTAGAGGCGTCCTCACTTTTAGGGGGACATACCCTAAAGACAAGGAGTTGGGGGGAGAAGGAGCCACAAAAAAGGTGAATTTTAAGGTCAGTCATTAATTTTATCAAAGAAAAAAACTTGAGAGGTGATATGATTGCTGTATGTAAGTACTTATACATGGAGAGTATGTTTGTTAGCGGAGGGCTTTTAATCTTATAGACACAGACACAAGAGCTAATAGCCGAAGACTGTAGTTAGACTAATTTAGTGTAGAGGTAAGTCATCATTACCTGGCTGTCAACAGAAATAAATGCTGGAACTGTTTACTAGAGGAAGAAGTAGGTGCTGTATGGCTTGGGGTTTCCGAAGTGTAGGTAGTTGTATTTCGAGTGATGTGCTTTAAGCATGTTTCTAAGAGTGTATATGTCTAGGTTTGGGTTGGGGGGTACAGGAAGGACCTGGTGACCTAAAGGAGCGAGTCTAATGAAACCAAGGCAATGATTAAAGGATTGCAATGTCTCTGCTATGAGGAGAGGCTGAGAGAGCTGGGACTCTTCAACCTGAAGAAGAGAAGGCTTAGGGGGACTTTTATCCATAGCTGAGGGGAGGGTGTCAAGAGCATGGGGCCAGACTCTTCTCAGTAGTGCCCAGTGACAGGACAAGAAGCAACAGGTACAAACTGAAACCTGGCCAATTCCACCTGAACATAAGAAAAAAATTCTTCATTGTGAGAGTGGTTGAGCACTGGAATAGGTTGCCAAGAGGGGTTGTCCCTGTCTTTGAAGACACTCAAAACCAAACTGGACGTGGTCCTGGGCAACCTCCTCTACTGACCCTGCTTGAGCAGGGGATTGGACAAGATGATCACCAGAGTTGCCTTCCAACTCCAACTATTCTGCAATCCTTTCTAGTTTGGACTTTGTCTTCAGTTTATTCCTTTCATATGAGAGCCATTTGAGTGTTGCTGTTTGAGTGTTCATAAAGCTTGAAATTCTCAAGCAAGATGATACTTATCAAATCTGACACCTCAGAGCATCAAGCTGTAGGTGGTCAGGAGAGATCTCTGTTTCTTATGGATGTGTTCCAGCTGTAGTTGCACTTCCATCATTGCTTGTGCACCATCCACAAGCATATGTTCCTTGAGAACATCATGGACAACCACAGCCTGAAGTGAGAAAGGACCTGAGATAATGAGTGCAAAGAACATAGATCTTCAGCTTGCCACCTCTTCAGAAACAGAGCCTTACTAGGAGAGATGGTTGTGTTTTGTGCCTCTCTTGGGCCATTTCCTCTTCCCAGAATTTTTGCTGCCTCATTGCTCCTTTGAGAGGCCATCTTCTCATTATCCCTCTCAGCTTGCACATAGATTTGTAAGCCAGAACTAGTTTTCATCCAAACTTCTTGCATCATGCTACTTTAAGGATACTGGAGGCCCCTTTTGTGTGTGGTGACTTGGAGAGCCTAAGGACACTGAACTTGCTGTGCGCTTGTTGCAAAGCCCGTGTTGTACAGGCCTAGCTTATCTGTCACCAGCCCAACTACTCTGACCATAGCCATAGGGACCTTTTCCAGTGAGGGGCTTTTCCTTGTACGCCTATCACTGAAGATGGAACTGGCTCAGCTGTGTCTTCTCCAGTTTACTCATTATGCTCAATTCTAGGGTTGTGGTGTGGAGATGTCCTTAAGAAGCCAACCCTGTTCTAATAGAGGCTATCACATTACTGCTTCCCAGATAAATAAAAGGACGTTTCCTCACTGCTTAATAGTTTCTTGAAGAGGATTTATTTTTCTCCTTCTTTTGGTTTATAAAAATCAACCAACTTGTTTTTTTAAAAAATATCAGCCCTTATGTGATTCAGAAGCGAGTCTTTCAGTGGCTCTTGGCCCTTAAAAAAGTTCTCCCTGTTAGATCTTACTCAACTTTCTCTGGAGGAGCCCGGTTCTCCTCTTCCTCTGAATGGGACCTTCCTGGCTTGGGCACAGATGGTTTCCTGATTTCACATAATCTCCCTGTAGTAAATTGTTTTGTCTCTAGATATGCTTTAGTCTAGACTGAATTTCTTTGCTTGGTCAACTTCATTGATTAGGGAATGCTTGATACAGGGAGTAAAATGAGATGCTCTGATGGTATTTTTCTAGCTTGATTTTTTTTCTTCAAACGTAAGAATAAAATACCAAATTAAAGATTTAGAGTAAGTTAGAATATCATACATTTTTTTTTCCTTGAAGCCTAAACCTTCAGGAACAATCATAGAGCTCTCATACAAAATAAAACTAATGCTAGGTAAGTTAGGCTGCAAGTATATATATTAGGAATAAGAGCTTACGTTATTGTGAAGTGTCTTTCATCCAAAAGCTAGACTCTAAAGTGCATTACAAGCTGTCTGAGATGCCTACATACAGAAATCAGTAACTTCACCCTAAAATGGAGCCACTGCTGGGAAACAAAATGTTATGTTTCTGAAAGAACAGGTATTCTTCCTTCATGCTTTCAGTGTTCTTCAATTTTCTTTTTAGTTCAGGAGAGAATTACCTTGTCTACATCCCTAGTAAACATTTATCTCATAGCCTTTATCACTTGGGTTCATGGTGAATTTAGGCAGAAAAACATTTAACTGTTGCAATTATTATTTGCCATTATCTGCTGTAAGGACTTTCATACTTCACTATGTTGCGCATTGCTAGAATTAAGATTTTAGTTGCAATACTATTAAAAGTATATAACTAAAATATCTTATTTCCGTGGGTTTGCAGCTCAATTCTAAACAATCTGGAAAAGAAGCATTTAGCTACAGGCAGTAATTTAATTTTTTATTTCTGTCCTTTTCTTTGGTGCTGAAAATACAATTTTAAACAGCATAATCTTCTGAACCTACAAAATAAAAAGACTGTCTTGGAGACTTACAGATTCCCTTCCTCCTCTTTTTACTTCTCTCTTCTTCTCCCATGCCCCCCATGCCCTTCCTAGCAGAAGTGAGATGGACCCTTCTCTTTAGTTTGTCAGTGTGAAATAACTGTGAGAGTCTCTGCAAAGCCTAATGGTACTTAATAAATAGATTCAGAGGAATGTATCTATAATACATTGATTTGTCCAGGGAGGAGTGTGTAAGTTGCTTTAAAACAAACAAACAAATAAAACAAGCTCAGCAGCTATTCTCGACTTCAGATGCAACCACTTTTTGCCTATAGACAAAGCTTCTTATTAATCATAAAACTATCTCTAGATACAATGAATCAGATGCTCAGTTTGCAGATCTGACAGTTAATATTAGCTGGTAATGCACAACCATAGACCCTTGGTAGTATTTGCTATGAGAGAATGAAAAAGGGGAAGGACAAAATGCATATCCTAGGTACCAGGAGATCAAAAACAAAACCAAGATCTGCCTAATCAATGATCAGAGACAGAAGATAGGTTGTTTTTTTTTTCCTCCTCTAAACTATTTTTCTTAAGGCACTGAGGAATGAATGTTTTTGAGAAACCGACTGTTCTGCGAATAGCTGATCCCACTGAGGAGACGAACAGTACTTGAGTTGGAGAGGACCCAAGGAACTGAACTGGCTTGTTTGAGCACCTATTTTGCCTTTCCTGGTCGATGCATTTCACTGCTAGTACACATACTGCCTTTTTATTTTATTCATGAGGAATTCCCATTATTTCCAGATATCTGATGATACCCTTTTTATCACTCAGTCCTCTGACCTCCTTGACATCCTTACTCTGTACCTCTTTTTTTTTTTTCTTAATCCAAAAGTTATTTGATCCTCTCACTGCTGTACCTTTGTTAATTAGTGCAAGTGATTATGGGTGGTATGTGTTATATCTCCTCCTGGAGGAAAAACACTGCAGGCTGCCCACATCATGATTTGGGGAGGGGAAAGGGAAGCCACAAAAGAAAATCACTCCAGGAATTGATGTCTGTAGGTTGTTGCAGATATTAGAGGAAGCTTTCACCTGCTGTGGACCAATGAATACAAACGTGACTTGATTTCTTTCTCTGGTGATAGAGAATCAACGTCTTTTAAATTGCGTAGATTTCTGCAAGTAAATCTCTGAACTGAGTAGTTTGTAAATATAGATGAGAAATCTATGGACTGAGTTATTGCCGTTACCAATGTTTTTTCAATTAAATCTCCCTCCCCCCCAGCATTGAACTTAAAACATTTAAAGATCTTTTTTCATATAAGCATCACAGCTTTACTATATTAATTAATTAGTATTGTTATATACAGTCTTTGCTCGTTTTAAGTATTTGAAAGAAAACCTAAGCTGTTTTGATAAGTATTTTTCCCATATTGGCCACAGAGGAGGCTTTTTTTGGGGGGGATACTATCCACATGTTTGACTCCTGAAGGTAAAATTGTAGCTCAACTGAACAACATTGCATTTTTCATGGAATTCTTGGTGAAGAAAGAGTTTGATGACAAATTGGCAGAGAAAATTGGGAATATAGAATGAGTGTGTGTGTGTGTATGTATTTAACCTTTATTAGCTTTTGACATACTTACATCTTCAGGAGGTGGCCGAATAATGGATATTTTACTCATGATGTCTCCAAAATAAGCTTCTCCATGCTACTCCATTGGCTGGACAGAAAGTATCTTTCTTTGTTTTTGCTTTTGAAAAACTGAGGCCTACTACCCCATTGGAGAAGAAAATAACATTGGGAGAGGTCTTAATACTCTTCCTGTGCTGAGGAAAAGATGTTTAGTATTCTGAAGTGGGGAAATTAAGTCAAACGTAGTTGTAGATGTGTGGGCGGTATATTTTTTCTGTGTCATTTAATCTAGAAAAGTCTTTTTTCACAAATATAGCTAGATAATCATGGACTAACATAGTAGATCTGAGATGGTTTCCAGTAGTCTACCTCTGCCCACTTTCTGTGATAAATTGTAACTGAACTTTTACTTTGATTTACGAATGCCTTTTGAGAGAGCTCTTCGGACAGGAGTGTAAGTTCCCTCTGCAGGATAAAACTGCTTGCACTGCTAAGTGTAACCTTCCCTGTTCTTTTTGAGTAGTCTTATCTCCCTTATTTGATACAGAAACTCAAAAATTTGTGAAGCCGTATGCATTTGTGGTTGCTTTTTCTTCATGGAGGATGTATGAGACTTTTGCAAGGATTGTTTTTATCAAAATTGGAAATGTGCTTTTCATGAAAGAACCCTCAGGATCAGACTTATTTTTAGTCTATTTGGAATGGACTTAACCTAGATTCCCATTAGTTTAAATAGACTTTGGTCGGACTCGGAATAAATATATGGGTGGAAGGTTAAGGAGGAGGGAGGAAAAACACCCAAATGGTAACAATATCAAGCTGAAAATTTGCTGTTGGGTTTAGGGTATATCCTTTGCACTCTCACACTCTCAGCTCTAGTTCCTGTTTGTCAGGACATCAATTAAACTCTAAACTAAAGAAATACAACTTGCAAGAATTTGAAGGTTCTTTTTTTTTTTTCTCTCTCTGTATTTTGGGATAAGGTAATTATTTTGATTTAAAAAAAGACTTGAATTGTAAACAACAGAGGCTATACTATAAAATATTAATAGAAACAGGCATTTATAATAGAAATATAGAAAAAGTTTGTTAGATAAGAGATTGGAAAATAAATGGCAGTTGCAGAGAGATATTTACTTAATGAAGAACAACAGTAAATGTCATGTACACTGTGTAGACGATTTAAGTGTTTAATGTTAATATATGTAATATATAATATATATAATGTTAAGATATATAAAATATATAATAATACTGTTAAGTCCAGAAACAGGGAGCTTGATATGAAAATATATGTTACATAGCCATTTTGAAGAATTGAAATGTGTCTGTGACAGTTACAAAATACAGGTGATTTCTGCCATTTCTGAGATGAAATATAGTTGCTTAGGTTTCTTTTAATGCTTCCGTCCAGTTTCCAGTTTTTCACTGACTGCCAGGTGAGGGAGGGGAAAAGGATTTTGCCCGTATTGAAAAACCTGCCTTTTTGCCCTGTTCGTATCACGTACCGGTTAGGAGGTCTGTGATACAGAAGCAGCTAACTGTGCTTCAGACCTCCGAACTCTGCCGAGCGCGCTAGGGGAGAAGATCCTTGGTTTAGCGGGACAGCGGGTTTCTGTGCTGCCTGGCGCTCGGGTTCCTCCGTTTGCCCTCCTCTTGCATGTCGCCTTGTGCTCTGCCCCGGCTGCTGCCACGCTACGCAGCCTGAAGCTATTGCATTACTGCAGAAAAGAGCCACGAGAAGGGAAAAGTGCTACAGATACTCAGTTCCTGAGAAGTGTTTTAGGGGTGAGTTTAAAAATGTTTGCCTTCTGTGTCTTGTGGTATTACTGTTGTACCTCTCCGTGTATCTGTGAAGACAGAAAAGTGAAGCTCTCATAACATGAAAAAAAAAATCTCTTTAACATATATTTCTAAAGCAGCCTGCGAACACGGAGGGAGAGACCAAGCATGAACATATCAGTCTCCAAGGGGAAAATTTCCATTAAGCCATTTTATTGAAGCTGCTTTGCAACTGTAACTATAGCCTGCTTCAACACAGAAAAACTGCCTCCAAAGAATCTGTTGAATACCTAATTCTTTGCTGAAGTCAAATAAAAACACGTAGATCTCATTTATCAGGGCCTACAATCTTTTCCTGCTCGTATCTGGTCGATCTGGAGGCCATTTAAAGTGCGTTAGAGCTGTAAGGTTGGAACGTGAGGCTGGGCTGGATCTCGGCTCTGAGACGACCGGTGGAGTTGACAGCGGCTGTCGGAGCGGCGGGACGGGGTCCGCCGGGGAGCCAGCACGGCACGGCGCTCCCTGCTGAAATTGCGCTTTCTTTCCTCGGATAATGCCGTATAATTCCACTTAGCCCCTGTGATGCCCCCGGGCTTGTAAAGTAATGAACCCCTAAGACTGAGCTGGGTGAGGAGAAGTGTGAGGAAGTACAGCGAGCTGGCAAAAACTCGGCGCTCGCAGGCTGGAAACCTTCTGCCTTGGCTTTGGCCTGAACGCGGAGACGTCTGCAGCACTCCCCAGCCCCCTCCAGTATTTTCGCTGACATATTTGGCCTCTGACCAGTTTTCCCAACTGCTCCCCAGCCCCTTGTTGTAGTCTCCTAATCCAGTTGGATGTTCCCTCGGCTCCTCTGCGCTCTTTCCATTGGCACGGATATGAAGTTCTGCTGCTTCAGGAGTACAGCCTAAGACACACGTACTTGCGTCCTTCTTCCCCTCAAAGGGGGACGTCCCCACATCTTGCAGTAGCTGAATTCTATTAATTTCATTTGGGTTGGTTTGAATGTGGCCACAGAGATACAGACACTTGGAATCTGAGTGGTAATGGTCCCTTTTCAGCCTGTACTGGGGGCAGCATATTGGTACCTCTGCTAAAATTAATTATTCTCATCTGGAGAGTATGAATGATGATACAGTTAAAATGAAAGGCAAAGCGACGCCTAGTAAAAGGCAGAACAACGAGGTGATGCTGGGCCTGTCCCTATGAGAAACCACAGATCAAGTGGTTCCTGTTCCGAGTGGCATCAGGGCATGGATATTTTTCATTTATTTATTTATTTACTTATTTATTTTTAATATTCAGCACTTGAAGCAACTGGCCCAGATGCGTTTTGTGTTATTCTTGTTTTCCCAGAGAGCTCCCGACTTTGTTTTCCGTTCTGGTTCTGTGTCAGTGGCCAGGCCTGATGTTATCTTTCGAGTAAGGGATGCTTTAACAGCCCAGCCAGTCCGTGCAGCACGCACGCCGCACAGTGCAGGAGGAGCCTTGCGTCTGCCTCCGCTCCCTCTCAGGTCTTCTGACTCAAATACTAATGAGCATCGCGGTATCGCTGTAACATCGCTGCGGCGGTCGTTAGCACGTCTGTCCTTGCAGTGCACCTTCCGGGTGGGAAGGTGCTGTTCTCCCCTTCTACATCCTATGCAACCGTGATTAGCCTTCTGATTTATAAAGAACAAATTCAGGTGCCTACAAGATCCAGGAAATATAAGGTTCAGGCATCACGGATGATTTGAAGGTTTTTAAGTGTTGTGACTCTTTTGGCTCATCTTGATACGACATCAAAGTCCTTGCTCCCATATGCAATCCTGTAAATCCAGTTTATGATAGGCAATTAGGTTTTGTTTGAACACCACCATAAGTCGTTCTCAGAAATAATTTAATGTAATTTTGAGGTCTGTAGGTGGATGCAGCCTATGATAAATATGATGTTATCAGGTCACAATGATATTTAATCTTGTGGCCCTGGTGAAGACAGCAGCTGTGAGGGAGAGTTACCAATATGAACATACCTGCCAACATCTCTGAGTCAAACAAGCATTCTTCCCAGCTTGTGGTAACTTCCACAGATGTTTCCATATGTCCTGCATAATATTTTCTTTTTCTGAAATTAAGAGCATTGTTGTAGTTATATGATAATGTAAAAAAACTAGCTCTGGCTTCAAAAAAGAATTCAGTGATGCAGACTGGAAGCTCAATTTTACATTTTATATTTTATGATTGGACAGTAATACTGCATGACAGACTGAGAATATTTGATAAATAGCACTTAAGATTTGATCTTTCTTCTCTGGTAGTGAGTAACTATATAACATTGATGACCTGCGTGAATTGCCTGTCCATAATATTGGATTCCTGAAATGTCCGGAAGAAAGAAAAGATATTTTTACATGTCTCCTCACTGGATGTCAATTTTGCTTCCTCTTGAATTTTCATGGGAACGAAAAAAAGTATTCAGTCAGTTTGCTTCCACAGAGCGGACTGTTAATCCATTCTAGAATACATTATTAGAGGAGAAAAGTAAAGCTAGTCTGTATTTCAAAAAATGTTGCAATTAGGAGTCAAGCCAAACTCTTAAAAACTAGAAAAAATATTCTTGCTTCATGCCTTGGAAATTTATTCTCTTGGCATGTTCGTAGATGTGGTTTTAGGAACTTATAAAATGCTATGTTAAATATTTAAACCTACACACACACCTTCCACAGTTTTTTGGAAAAAGGCAGTGGTAAAGAGTAGGATATTTTTGTGGCAGAGGTGACATTGTTTGCAACTCTTTGAAGAAAAGAGGGTGAAATAGAACAAGTAGTTGAAATGTTAGGCACCGTCTTCTGAGTATTTGGCCTTCAGAAGGCATTCCCATTTGCTTGAGTGAGCTCTGCGTCTCCAGCTTGCAGAGCAGTCTTGAACTGTGTCTGATGATTATACAAATGAGCAGTGACATTATTAGAGTAGCAACAGTCAAGATTGGTCACTACCATTTTGAATTTACATCTATGCCTTGATTTTTGAGAGCTAAACAAGAAAAAGGTAGAACCACAATATTCTCTTTTGTTAGATCAGGCAGTAACTTCCAAAAGCTTGTGCTTGACCAGGCAACCAACTGATAAAAACTGAAGTAACAACCTAACTGCCTGAGGCGCAAATTGCTGAAGGCTGGAAAAAATACTTGGAAAGTATCTTTATATGCTTCCGCTATTCTTATGGGGATATTCCCTATTTAATATTTGCCGTTGCTGGAGACAGGATGCTAATCTAGATAGTCCTGTGGGACGAACCAGTATGGCCATCTGAAGCTCTTGAATCTGAGGGGTCTCCTTTTCCATTTAAAGATGATGATTCTCCAGATTACGTATTTAAATGTGAAGATGTGAAGGCATCCTCTTTTTTTTAAGTTTGGACCGTAAGCTTGTGCAAGCAGTACCTTGTCTTTTTTTTCTATGTTTGTATAGTGCTAACACAATATAATCCTATTCTCTGCTAGATACTGGATTAAATGCATGAGATGTCTTTAAGTTATTCTTTTTATAAATGTTTGCAGGGTCAATGTGTGAAGTGCTCTATTTAATATGGTTTTGAATGCAGAAGTAATCACAACCATCACTTTCAAGAATATGCACTTATTGAGCTCTTGTGGATAGAAATACCTCTTAGAGAATAGGAATTGAGTCATTATTGTGTCTTGCCTTGAATTATGAATAAATTCACTGTACAATATTATTAGTAATGCTTAAGACAAATGCACTGGTCCAGTCAGTGACTTCACACACAGCAAGTTCTGTCTTCTCCCAATACAATTTAGCTAAAAGAACTATAAATCTAATCTTCTTTAAGTCCTTCATGTTAAATTATCTGTTGCTTTTATGAACTTTATTACCAGAGAGGAGTAGAAGCTTATGCAGTGAAATCTTAACAGCTTTAATGATGGCCTGAATATCTCCTTTTTTTTACCTTTCATTGCACCACTGCACAAGTAAACTATAATGCTCTCTTCAATTTGTAATTCTTCCAGCTCAGTCAAATTACTATGAAATTATTAATAGTATTATGGCAATTGGTCCATATAGTAGACTTGTAATAATATATTTTGTGTTATTAATCTCTTGTTTTTTACTTTTCTTGTGTCTACATTTTAAGTAATGAATGTAAAGACTCATGTTAGACCTTAGCCTGATGATCAAAGAGTCTGCCTGCTGCAGAACTGGGAATGGCTTGAGGGGTGGGAGCAATAGGCAGTTACCTATAATTTGTTATGGCATTTTTTTTATCCTCAGTTGTCAAGAAAGTTCTTAGAGTACAAGAAGTGTTGCTGAGGAATTAATAGGTTGTGCTTGATCTCCCTGAAGTAGTTACACATGCTAAAAAAGGTGAGTTAGGCCATATTCTCAGGCAGCAGCTTATGTTCCAGTCATGCAGAATATCAAGTGCCTGCTTAACTAGACTCTCATATGCTCTTCTGTTGATTTCAGGAGGTTCATTCACATAAATTAAATTATTCAGAAGCTAAAAGGTTTGCAGGAGCTTGAGTCTTTCTGAGCAGTATATTTTTCTGGAAGTACTGGGTGCTCAGGTATATTTACAGTGGGCTCTCATCTTCTAATGAACTTATAAAAACATGAAAAATTCGTACTTGCAATTATATATATGAAAATATGAATGTTTATGTATTAAGCCTCTGAATGGATTCCATAAAAAAGAACACTACTTCAAATAAAAAGTGGCAGGGGTCAAATTTAGCTCAGTTGGTTAGAGCGTGGTGCTGCTAATGCCAAGGTCATGGGTTCAATCCCCATATGGGGCTATGCTGAGGGTTGGATTAGATGATCTCCGAGGTCCCTTCCAACCTTACCATTCTATGATTCTATGAAATAAAGCTTATTCCATAAAAATTTCCATGTAGATAGAAAAGAGATATACCTGGTAAGAATGGTCCATGAAGGGAAGCATCATGGGGAGAACATGGAAAATACATATTTTTTTCTGTAAGCCTATGTTTGTCAAAAAGGGTAGGATCTTAGCAAATACTTCACAGAAAAGAAAAAAAAAAAGAAAGGTAATATATAAACAAACACTATGGAAAATGATTGATCTAGAATGCCTCCCTTTTTCCTTTCTCTCCCTCTGAGGTTGCATCATGATGAAAAGAGGGGATTAAAATCAGCCTCTTTAAATCCAAAAAATGATTAGGAGATGATTAAAAGCACATTATATCCCTTAAAGAGAATATTTCCTCCTTCTGAAAGGATTTTCAGGAGAGAACAGGAGGAAAGGAGAGAAGAAAGGAGATAATTCTAATTTTAGTTATGTGTAGATAGTAGTATCTGTGGAATTTTCCATTTGTTCTCCCTGTCTATCTTGCATTGATGACTCAGTGCAGTCATGAAGATGGGTCTATTTCTAGTAAGGATTTTGGGGACAGAAGCAGCTATGACTCTTTTGATTGGAGAACAGTTATAGGTACTATGAACAGTGAGAGTCAATCTAGACAGTTGTAAGAAAGTAGTGAAAGCAGGGGAATGTCACTGGAGCAAATCAAAAGTCTTTCTGTCTCTCTGTCGCTTTTTTTTTATCCTCCGAAAAAAGGAAGGAGGAAAAAGTCGAGGTGGAGTAATTTCTAAAGCTGAAGTTCTCCCAGCCTGCACAAATTGACCAGTTTTACTTGTATTGAAAGCTTATTTCCAGTGCACTCTCATATGACTTCAGGAATCTTAAGGAACTGATCCTTCACGCCTTGGCCAATATGAATAAATACTGGACAACTATAGGTGTATGGATGGGGTCAAGGGCTCTTGTGAAGAGGGAGGTAAAAGTGCTGTTTTTGTGACATGGCATATAGCTTCAAAATAAAACTGAATTTCCTAGAAAAGAAGGGGTGCAAACATAGTCACTTGAATTCCATGCAAGGAACCTGACAGGAAACTGGAGAGGCTTCATTCTTGCTTCTGCTTTTCTAACTGTTCTTGAAAGGGAGAGAAACTGCCGTGATCTGCCACATTGCTGTAAAGTAGCAGAAAGCGCTAAGAGTAGTGCAAGAGTAGAAATGTAGTCAGAAAGCTATAAAATGCAGCAAGCACTGTTACTAAAAGTTGTCTGCAGCCCACAAATACTGTGCAAGAAATGAGATCTGTACCAGAGATCCATGGCTTTATTTTGGATCTATCTATCTATCTATCTATCTATTTATTATCTATATTTTTACTTGCATTTGCCTAAACCCCTCAAACAACTGAATTTCCAATTCTAGAGTTCCATTAAAATCTTTCTTTTTTAGGTATTGCAGAGTACGATGGCCATGGTGTTAGTATTGATAACAACCACTTTCTGAGGAATCTGGGAAGTCAGTGAAGAAAGAATGCTCGGGGATGTTTGTGTCAGGGCAATGAAAGTGAATGACATACATTTCTTAGGTATATTTGACCAGCACCGTTATCAGATGTTCATAAATTTCTAGCACACCACTGTGAAGTACTTTTGCCATCTCCATTGACATATTTTGGGGACTAGCTCAAGGTACTGTGGGAGAATTTAAGATGAAATAGATTAAAATGACTAAAACAGTAGGAGGATGGACTAGGACATCTATAGGTGGCTCTATAAATCTGTCTTTAAATAGAAAAATCTGGTGAATCTAATTCACTTCCATTGCCATTTAACTACGTTTGGTGTCCCTGACCAACAGTGTGAGCTGTGCAAGAATCAGACCCTTGATCTTTTCTCTATTGCTGTTGTGCTTCAAGCATCTCTTCATTTATAGGCAACCTGAGCACTTTCACTAGGGCAGCACCATGTATGAACTATTGGCTACTGTCCAACCTGTAAAACACTTGTTAATTATGGAGTCCCATTGAAATGAAATGTCTGCTCGGTGAAACAGAGCTCTGCTCTTATAAACGTTGCACAGAGTAGAGAGACCCAAAACCAGCTTTTAATTTTCTGTGGAATGATTCCTCTAGTTCTTTTGATCAGTTCATTAATGGTGATGAGATGAAGTACAGTTCTGGTTAGCAGGATTGCTATTTAGTTTGAAAAGATCTTGTAAACCATAGGACAGTGCTGTAGAATCTGTAAAATAAATAGCTGACCTATATTTTTTCAGATACTGAGTTAAAATTCACTGGTATAATTGAAATAGTCATCAGCCCTGCTGGCAGCTTTCTTAGATTGCAATACGAATCTGCTAATACTGTTTAAGAATTCAAACATGGCTGATTATGGCTTTGTTTTGCCTACTAAGCCATTTTCTGAAATGCAAAATAGGGTATTTAAATTAATTTAGCACTCAGATTGGAGAAGAGAATATTCAAATCTGTTTCTCAGAGCTATAACTCAGAGTAAGAGACCAATCCTGCAGTGTAATTGAGGTATCTTGCTACATATGACTGATACCCAATGCAGTTTGCAATTACCTGACAGCTATTCATTTGAGGTATGCTGGATAAAAAGTAGCTTTTGGATTTGGTGGCTGCATGCCCTAGATGAACTACTACTAGCAAACAGTATTGTGAGTGCACTCTTCATTTCTTAAAAGTCTTTAACATTGAGGACAGATGATGAGGAACAGATATAGCTTATTTGGAAGGTGCTTCGTAGATCCTTCAGTAGAGATTAAGTTCAAAGCTGGGCGGTTGAGAGTAACTCAAAATGATATTTATTACAATAACTGGTTTTAAATCAAGAATGAAACATCTGGCATCTCCCCTGGCAGAGAGTGGCTCCGATGGACATCACTGAAAATCATTTGAATTAAAAATGGTGGAGTTAGAGGATGTACAGGGATGAGAAATGTCGACTTAATAAATTCAGGATTCATTCCTAGGTACTGCATGGATTTACGGAAATAGCAAATAATATAGGAGTATTATCCTTTGATATTTTATTTTTCAGTTTGATGGGCCAAATATTCATTCTTGTGTCTCAAAAGAAAACTGCTTGGTTCAATTTTGTGGCCTAAGAATTTCTGTTGCTTCAAAAACCACTGGCCGAAATTTTTTCCCTAATAATTGAAGCCAATAGAGGCTTGCTCCCAGGAGTGAAGTTTCTTTCTTTTTCCTCTCTAATTGCAAGCACCAACAAAAAAATGTAGTAGGACACTAACAATAGAATAAATAGCTGACCTGATGGAGCATGCTTGGGCTGCAGCCAGGAATCTCATCAGCAGAGAACTCTCTCCTTTGGGAAATGGTTCTTTCTCTTGCCTTTGTAGTCCTGTAGTAATCTATTTAAAAGTAAGAGATTTCATTAGTTTTTTCTGTGTTTTAAACCAAGCCTTAGTTTTTATAGCATTTTCTCATCAAACTCCAACAAAGTGCAATAAGGAAGAGTGGCCTGGTAGGTTATGGCTCTTTTGAGAACAGGAGAGAGTAATACTATTTATGAATTATGGATTATTATTTATGTGACTCATTGGTTTTGCTTTTTCTTATATCAGTATAAATCCAGGAACGAATGTCATGAATTTATTTGGCTTAGATCACTCTTGTGAGACTGATATCATAGCTCACTTTTGCAAAAAGTGTTATATCTCAGACAGCGTGTAGAGAACACACATGGCCAGGAATTTGGTGCTTGCATGATCTCCAGGGTACAAAGATCCAAACTCTGAACTATTACTTTAATGTAGAATCAGCAGATTAATTATCTGGATAATCAAAGTGAATGCCTACAACTGCTGTTTGCTAAGGATTTCATCTGGTGGTCAGGAGCAGAGGAAGTGCTAGCTAAATAAAAGCAGGCTCCAAACTGTTGGAGACTGATGTTGACCCTGCCTTAAAGAAAGCTAACAGCTGTGCAAGGAACCAGAGGTTCTTCCAAGGACAGCCCTCCCTAGGGCTCCTATGGTGACTGGGGTACAGGAGGGACTAATGTGGACTGGCAGAAAGTGAAGGAAGTCTGTTTCAAGTGATCTAAATATAAAACACGGTAGTAAGCTCAGTACACAAGTTGTGGACTAAAGCTTTACATCAGATAACCACTGAATTTGTCAGATGTTGAACTTAGAGCATGTGTTTCTTACTGACTCTTCTGTTAGATTAAAGATGTTTGGTGGATTAAATTTAGTTATGTGTATTTTGTTGCTTTTCGGTACCTAGATGAATAACTTGCACAGCACAGGGCTGATTCTTGAAGAAAAAAATGTGGTGTTTCTAGGAATGAAATATGACAGACGTTGAAGTTGCTTTTCTGATCTTGCAGAGAAGGTCACAGCTCCTTTTCTGTCTGGAATTGCTATTTGGGTAATGACATTCACTTGTCATGGTTTAACACTTTGGATTAAAAAAAAAAAAAGAAAAATTTGTGTCAGTAGATGTCAGATTCCTAAATTTAAATTGGGAAACTGGCTTCTTCTGCTGAGGAAGTCATTCAAACGGCTTGGGGGCTGTCATTTGGTAGGTGGCTTTACGTAACTGTTCCAACTCCAGAGTTCCTGTGAAGCAGGCAAGCTTTTACATAGTCACCAGGTTTACAGAAAACTTTGAGTGCTGTAACCACTGTCTTCAGAAAAAGGGGAAAAAAGAGAATCAGTCTAAAAATAAATAAAAGTTTTCTGCTAAGAAGTGAAAATGATTTGGAATGCATTTCCTCAGATGTTCACAAAAGTCACATCTGCAGTCACCAGAATAGTGCTGCCCATGAGCTACTTCTATTTCTTATATTAGTTTATGTGTATAAATATATTTATTGTCATTGTCTTTTTAGGTGATCCTGATCCTTACCAAGTATTATCATACCGACATGGGAAAAGTGCTGGAAAGCTCATTGTGGAGGTAGGTTCTCTGCTTTTTCTTATGTCTTGCTTTTTTAGTGTCCCTGTTGCCTGAATGGATCTGTTTCTTTTCCCTTTTGAGACTGCTCCTGAGCTGAGCTGATAGCTTATTGGTGCTAATGTAGCAAGGTTAGCCTGATTCTCATCAGTTCTTGCTCTTTTTCTTCCTTAGATGAGCTACAGTTGAATAAGAAAGATCTTGAAAAGAGATTTAATGTTTTATGCTGTAGAAACAAACAGTAATAGAGCACGAAGTATCTTTCTGATCCCACGTTACAGGAAGCTGTTTCCTTTCTTGGAATTTTTTCATTGAAAGTTACTTAAAGACTTTGAAATATTAACTGTGTTGGGCTGTGTCTGTTGGGAGTTTTTGCTGCTGTTGTGTTCTATATTGAAGTTAGTAAATAATCCTGATCTGGAAGGAGTCGTGATTTTCTGGATGAAATACAATGCCAGTGCAGGTTATATTTTGTCTTATGATAACTGGGAACATGCAGTAATTCAAATCAGATTTTGAAATTGTTTTTCATTTCCTCAGGATTCATGAATAAGGATATCAATATGCTATGGCCTGTGTGTATACAAATTGCATGCTTAGATGTCTATCAGCACAAAAACAGAGCTGATGTAAGCCTATGTTATACTGGTTCAGTGTCATGGATCAGGATGAATGTTTTCCCATCACATTCTTTTTCTACACAAATATACATATTTTAAGCTTGTCAATAGGAGACATATTACTATAATTACTATCTGCTGTTGGCCTGTTGAGAATGTCATGTTTTTCAAGGTAAATGATTAAAAGACACCTAGTTTGCAAAGATGTCTGTGCTTGAATGCATACAGAATTATATATGTGAACCTATTTGAAGTTGTTTTAAGTGCTTCAGTATTGAATGACAGTTTGTAAATCAGACACCTAAAATCTTTGTCCTTTGATGTGTTCATTTTGTTTTGCTAGATAGACTTTGTGTGCTCTAATTTTCTGTATATCTGTATAAATCTTCCTCCACAACTTTTGCTAGACCTAGTATGTACGCTTTAAACGTGAAAATATTTCATGAATATCAGTGCTGTTGCTCTGATGTTCGTTATGCCAGTTTTACTTGGTTATCTGTAGCAGTAGAAGTATTCTTGAAACGTTCTGCCTCAGCATCTAAATAGTCAGCACCTAAATTTAATGAGTCTGTGTAAATTTATTATGTAGCACATAAGCTTCGGGTCTAGAAACAAATGGGTTGTATGATGTCTCGTGGCCTAGATACTTGTGACCTCCATAGTTTCCCAAAAGCTTATAAGGGGATCCAGCCTTCAGCTGTACATGCCAGAACTTACGCAGAGACCGCCCGAGAGAAGGGGCGGGTGGCAGAACAGGGAGTGAGAGATGGCTGTGCCCGGGACGCGCTGCACAGCTGCCTGGTTCCTTGCGTTGCCTTGGGCTTGTTGGGCTTCGCATAGCACCAGCGTATCTTTGCAGTACCTTGTGCTGCTGTAGCAACTTGTGGTTGCTACAGCCTAGCCAAGTAGAGCGCTTCATGCAGCTCAAGGATATTTTTGAATAAAAAACGTTGAGTCATAAAAAGGGGTTGTGTGTAAGAGAGACCAGCATCAAATACAGTGCTTAGTACTGGTTCAGATCGGCCTTTAGGGCTATGACAGTTCGTTTGTAATTTTCCTTTAAACTTACAGGATGGGAAAATAATTGCACATTTGTTTCTACTTTAAGTTTTGCCCAACATCTTGTGCAAAGAAGACAACCAAATGGAAATTTGGATACTCTCATAATTGCGGAAGCACACATTGCCTTCCTGTTATATGCTCCTGGCCTGTACAGCATATGCAATGTGTTACAAGTTTTGCTAACCACACTTCAATGTAATCCCTCATAGAAATGTTTTAAGCTTACGCAGTTGGACTCTGTTCTTTCAAAATGAACATAAAACAGGCTTTGGATAATACTGCTTTCTTTTGAGAACGTAAACACTTTAAGCAAGGTCATTCAGACCTTGCTGACAGCTGGTGTGAATAAGCACTAATGTGAACTGCATTTGAATAAAATTGGTGCTAGTGTGTGTGCATAGGAAAACAAGGCTCTTTTACCCACAGATAATAGATTTACCAGGTGCTTTGGCTGTTTAGAAAATGAGGATGAAAAACTTGGAAAAAAACCCCAAATGCTTAAAAGCACTTGGACCAGGGGTTGTTCTTGCTCCATGCCGAGATATCTTCTGCTTCCTCCGTCTTCCTCCATTCCTAATTAAAAGCTGCACGTGCAGTTGTTGAATTGGAGGAGGCCTCTCTCTGCATGGTAGTTAGAAGGATTGGTGGTGAGCAGGTAGGGAAGCTGCATGGGTCTGGGTAAAATAATTCGGTGTAATTTGGTGAAGATGCACCAAAAGATGCATTTGTTATGAAGCCATGTTGTTTTGCTCACGTTGGCAGCACACCCGGAAGATAAAATGCATATTTTATTTTTTCTGACTTATTCTTTCTTTTTTGCATTCCTCATTTGCATCGGAACGAATACACAATAAAACAGATGCGGAAAATTTTATGGGAGAGTTTGTCAGCAGATGAAAGGCATGAATCTCTGCGAGGTTTCTGTGCCCTGACGGGAATGGATGCTGTCCTGCTACTTCCTGAATGAGTCCAATGTTTTCCTCTTCCTCGCTTGCCTGCTCTCTAAATGAGCATAAACATGCTTTATAACCCAATCTGTGTCCACCAGGTTAATTTTTCGGTGTTGTTATTCTCCTGCTTTTATTTTGCCAATCAAGAAGTATTACCACAGCGTGGCACTTATTTATATATTTATTTATTTATAAGCTTTTGCTTCTTGAAAAGCCATCTTTCCTTTCTTCCTCTGAAATGTTTCCTCTTCATCTTTCTCTCTCTTTTTCTCCCATCACTCAAATTAGTTACTTTTCCCTTGCCTTTCCTGGCTTAGTGGAGCAGGGGATGAGAAGGGAGAGGTGGCTCGCTGGTCGGACGATGGCTAGTTGTGCTGCAGGGCCTTGGAGTTGCAGCCCTGCCTTAGAGAGTGTTGGGGTGGAGCGGGGCAGAAAAACTGCAGTTTGTGGTAAAGTTACAGCACTGGAATGGGGGTTCATACAAAGCCAGATTTTACAGATAGATCTAGGTGATGATCTGTGCCTTTATAGAGCTTTTTAAATTTATGTAAGTAATTTAAGCCTGCCCACATGGGCGAGGGTACAGAGTTGGGAAACCTAAGTTTTAATTACCTTGGAATCTTACCATTGTCTAATAAACACCGAAAATGGTGCGAGATAGTGACCGTGTTAGCAACCTTTTACTAGTAGCAGTCATTTCTGGTTCCACTGAAGAGTTGGAGGTATAAGTGAAAGTGTGCAAGTAGTTAGGAAATGCCAATGTGTGTTTGTGTAGTGAGCTCCTTCTGATACTTTGTTAATGTAGTTAACAAATTAGTTAAGGAATTGTTAAGGTAAGGGTAAAAAAAGTGCCTGTTCGCATACATTTTATGGACCAGTTTGTGCATAAATAGTTGCACGTATTTTACATTGTATACATGCATACATTGTGTGCATGCAGGTTTAGATAAATGTATATGAACCTTAGAATCAAATATTCTAGCTCTGAATTGGTAGCTTCTAAGAAATTAATACTAATACTTGTCTGCAGATCTGTGTTAATTAATCATAATAATATGTCTTGGAAATAGGTAAATATTATTATCACCATCTTATAAATGGGATAAATGAGATGTTAAATGATTGCTGAATCCAATAACTCGGTACTGTACAGCCATGGAAATGACTTCCAGCCCTGTGCTTGCGCTGGCTGAGAGTCC
Source organism: Rhea pennata (assembly GCF_028389875.1). NCBI lineage: Eukaryota > Metazoa > Chordata > Aves > Rheiformes > Rheidae > Rhea > Rhea pennata. Next base: position 12,641,070 of record NC_084666.1, on the reverse strand, counting down.
TGTTTCTGACATGAATGTAGCCTTTCCCTTCTTAACTTGATCTAGGCAATAAATAATAGATGCTGCTGCTGATTGCTAATAAAGTTTTGATTGCCTATTATCAAGTTGTAATGATAGGGTAGTGCTGACGCCACTTGCTGTGTAATTGCCGTTGTTCCCGATGGCATCCCCGTGTTGCTGCAGCTTTGCCACAGCAAAACAAGCTGCATTATTTTCTGTTAACTCCTCTCAGCACTGCATGCCGAGCCCTAGGTAGGCCAGTTTCCGGAGATGTTGGGATACTCTCCTATATCCCGCATGCTGTCAATGAGTAACGGCTGAATGAAGGAACAGACTGCTTGGCCTACTTGAATGTGGTTGAATATACTACCTGAATATAGTGAGACTCCTTATTCCAAAGGCAGCCCAGAGAGGCAGGGAAATCGCCATGCTGGGCTGGGAACCTGGGAGATCCGAGGACAGTGCTGGGCAGCTCGAGGTGAGAGCGCGCGTGTGTGTCTCACTGCCAGCGTGGGACGTGGCAGATCTCGGTGAGTCAGAAAACTCCCTTGCTTTGGAGGCACAGCTGCTTGTATTTGCATCCACAAAAAGCCACGGATTCTGGGCAGGACCCAGTTGTGTCAACCCCTTGACTGTCAGTAGTGATCAATGCACAGTGACTGCGGTGGTGCTTTGGACGTTTACAGAAAGGTGTATGCCTACACTAAGGTTGAAATTCAGACCGTAAAGAGCAGAAGATTCTTAAAGTTGTGCAATGAATGAAATAATGCTCAGGAAAGCAAGATTTCCAACTGCACCTGCCCCGTGTGACTCACAGCGAGTGAAAAAAAGTATGGGCATTTGCTTCCAAAGTGTTTGAGTTTATGGGTGAAAATTAATTTGGAAAGCAAAGCAAAAAGACTAATATAGTCTGGTGCCCAGTGAAATACTTTCTGACGGTGAAGTGCTTCCTAATAAGCGAGCAGCAGTATTTTGCAAGGTCCTGCACTTCCAGATGGTCTTACATTGTGGTTCTGCTTTGAAAAGTGACTTTGTAGAAATGGCCCCAAGGGATCAAGTTACTGAGTCTGTGATTTCCATATCAAATTTGCTCTTTTTCCAAGTAAAAACAAAAAGAAGTGGCTTTCTAATTAGTAGCCCAGCAAACTCAGCTTGGGAGCTAATGTCTAACTGTGCTGTGTCTGGCTAATGCATCATTCCCAGTAATACGGATTCTGCAATCAAAATACTGCCCACCTGTGCAATGCTTTTGTCATCCTGTTATAGTCTTGTTTACACGTGTTCCACTGTGAAATGGGTTTGGGCGATAGAGTTAAAAAGGCAGTCCTACAATTACAATATTTTTTTTTATTATTGAACAACAGATCTTTATGAACTCTTTGATCATATTTCCATATTCATCTAATAGCATTAAAAAGACTGTCATTATCTTTGCTGCAATTTCTGTCTTGCTAATGCTCTACAGTTTGTCATTATGTATCAAATAGTGCAGGAGAGCTACTATTTTAAATTTATTTGGGGTATTCAAAATTGGGTTGTGAAGCTCCTGTTAGAAACCAAATGTAGTAGATTTCCATCTACAGGTAATATTTTATTATGGTTGTTTGGTTAAAAAAAGTACATTAAAGCCTAAAGAGGAGAAGAGAACGTATCTTGACTGCCTTTGAATGTGCAAGATATTAGAGAAATGATTATTGATGCCTTTAGTAGGCAGCTGTATTGATCTGGAGCTGCAAAGGGTGCTCATGGCTCTGTTACAATGTTCTTCTGTGGTGGGTACTCTACTGGACATGTGACCCATTTCTTCCCATGGCAAAGACGTAGAAATGCCTACTGTCCATAGACCCCTCTGAACAAGGTAGCCTTTAAAGGGCTGTCCATGGGGGCCTGGGCTCTCTGCATAAGGAGACCCTTTCAAATCTTGCGTTACCAGAATGTGCACAGCTCTGAACTGAAATAAAAACGTCCCATAAACAGCTTAAAGCTACCAAAGAAATCTGTCCAAAATTCTTTACCAAACAATTATCATTCATAGATGAGAGTGTTATTTCGTAACCGCTCTTCCCAGTCATTGACAGCTTGGAGCAGTGATGATGGTGGCAGCTATGTCCAATGTTTACTTGTTTCTACACTGCAGTTTGTGAATGCACAAAGAGCGGATGACATACAGATTGAGATCCATTTGGAAAGCTATGATTTATATGTTAGGAAAAGGCTCTTGCTTGCAGTGTACTTGTGCTTACACTTGTGCTCCTGCTGGTTGCAGCACTGCTGCTGAGCGTGTTAAATGGATCTTGCCACATACGGTTGTTATTCCTTTACAGGGTGAATTTTTTGTTTTTGTTTTTGTTTCCTCCCCTTTGCTTCTGGAGAAGATGTTAAATCATTGTGAGACTTCATTGTTGAGTCAGTGTCTTAAGAAAGTACTCGCATGTTTAAACTGCTGTGTGACTCCTGCTGCATTGGTCGAGCCCTTTGAACCTAAGAATTTCAGTTTGCTTTAATTAGAGCTGATACCTTAAAAAAATTGCATAGGCCCTGGGCTGTGTGGGAATTGGCCCATGGTGCCAGCAGGCAGGTGCTTGCTTTGAGTGGATTCCACATGGCTGGGACAGATGATAATAGGCTGTGTGATCTTTCTGCCCCAAAGCTGGTCCAGGTCAGCAGTGACGGTAAGTTCAGAAAAGCCACTTTGCTGCCTTTTCCTCAGCTGTATTGTAGAACGGTATCTTATTTCACAAGCCTCCCTGTAAGAAATTATCATCTTTTTCGCTAGCCTCAGCAGACAAGTTTAAGATGAGGAGCAGAGAAAAAATGTCCTTCTATGCATTAAGGATCTATGAGGTTTGTGAATTTTGTGTGGGGGGGTGTTTTCTCTCCCTACCAGTGTTCTCAAAATAAGACTGGGAAGCTTGCACTGGCACTGTCCACAGTCCAACTCCTGTATGGTCAAACTGACAACAGCAATCTTAGGGCTCTCACTGTGGCATGATTCCTCTAGACTAAATTCGTGTAAGAAATAGCTGAGCTATCATTTGTTAGCAAATCGGAAGTTCTTTGCTGCACTGGCATCCATTAACTCCCACTGTCCGCAGGCCAGCTCGGCAGGGGGGTGTTGGGCCCGTAACCTAGGGGCGGGTGGACTGACACTATATATATAAAGCAATGGGGTTTTTTTCCCCCACTCTACAAAACAGAGTAAAGAAGAAACCACAGACGAAAGCAGCTAGTTTCATTGCTTTCACATTTTTGTGGTGATGATGAACTATAAAAACCTGAACAGACTATATTTTAACAAGCTGATAAAGGGCAGAGGCCTTGTCATAGGGGAGCATCTAGGCAGGTGGATAGGAGACTGTGATCAGAAACTAGCGATGTTGCTGGCTCCACCTTCAGCTGACTGCAGGACCTTGCTTGCAGAACCTGCTCTTTCCCTGCTGGCGTCCTTGCGGTCTTTGCTTGGCATGTGCATTGCAAGAGAAATCATTGGGAGAAGTGATTGTACAAGAGCAACAGGACGCCAGCCGGCGCTGGGGCCGTAGCGCTGCTATAACGCAGAGCGTGAAGGAGCTGTGAAGCTTAGGGACATCTTGTGCTTTGTCTCCTTAGAGCTCTTGGCTTGAGCCTGAGGAAGAAAGTCCATCAGAGAGCACTGACACAGTGAGACCCACCTGAAAACACTTACTGTAGTCTCACTGCGGGGCAGCTGGTGACTGTGCAGAGGGCAGCAACGTGCCTTTTCTCAGCTGCTGTTTGAAAATGCTGTTTTGCAAACCCCCATTGCTCCTCTTAGTGTTGGGCACCTTGTGTCCTTCCTGTGGTACGTGGCAGGCGAGCGGCTTTGCTTACCTCTGTAGGACGTGCAGTCCACTCTACTGTATCCCTTGCTAGCTGACGGCAAATTAATGTGGTTGTTGGAGCTGAATGAGTGAACAGCTACATAGGTAATTATGCAGAATGGTATAGAAAAATGTACTGTTAATGTTTTATTCACTTATTATCCCTGCAGTACAGAATGTATTTTTCAACATGAAAATAACTAAAGTGATATTTCCCACATAACTTGTTTATTAGAGACTTTGTAACATCAGACAGCTTTTTCTGCTTTAATTTTGATAGGAATTGGAAAAATTAAAGCTACGTACAGGCCAGTTTTTAACAAGTAAATATAATCCTATGTGCAAAAGAGTTTGCAGAGGGATATACACTGATTAAACATATCTTACAGCAAGATTTAAATGTCTTGATACTTTTTGATGTTCCTTGATATGGAAGTTTAGTCAAGACAAAGTTTTTTCTTTCCTTTCTCTGCCCTCTCGTGTTGACAAGATGAGTGGTTGGTCAACTGGCACTCTGTTCCAAACACTTTTTTTCTTTTTTGTTTTTATTCATACGTATTTTTTTTTATCCCCTCCGTTTTTCTTCTGGTCCCCTTCTTTCCACTTTAGCATCATTTCCTTCTATCCCATATTGAGCAGGGGTAGTAACTGATTTTGCTTTAGCAAATAGCAATTCTTGAGCTAAATCTCAAAAAGACATTCCAGACTGTCACCAGACCTCCCTCCTACTGACCTTTTCTCGCAAGTTCTTGTCCTGCCTCTTCCATGGGGCTTTCTGGCTCATGCGGTCTTGATTTTTCCAGTCAAGACTGAAGAAGCTGCTCATGGGTGAGGTGTAAGTGCTTACAAAACCTTTCTGTATTTTTGCCTAACCTGTCAGCTGCAGCTGTGTCAGGTTGTCTCGTGGAGATGTTCCAGGGCCGATGTCCTTCCGATGACGGCGCTCCTCCCTGTCCAGTGCTTTGGCAGACTGAAGGTTGTTCTGCTGCCTATGAGCAGGTTTAATCCCAATTTTGTGCCATAGGATCAGAAATTATGACTGCAGTTTGAGAAAAAGCCCTTGATACTGACTGTTTGTTGAAAAGCATGCTAGCATTAGTGTTTTTTTTTTTTTTTTTTTTTTTTTTCCCCAAATCTGGCGTGTATTTTCTTTGCCAAGTGGATATTGTTTTCCTTGAAGAAGGTGTGTGCAGGTCAAATGACACCCTGTGATAAAAAGACATTGCCTCACCAGTGACATACAGCTTACCTCTGGGCAAAAGCTGGGGGAACAAACAGAGCAGATCTACAATGAAACGTGCTTTCTTAATGTCAAAAGGACTAACAGTTCAGTCAGCCTCTCTCAAAAAGAGTCTACATAGTTAAACGTTTTGATAGCAAGTCTTTCAAGCTCTCCCTTCTGGCAGGCAGAGGAAGTATAGTCGTGCTTTCCGTAGGATTCAGATAGTATCCTGTAACACCGATCCATGGGATTGCTGTGCTGAACGCTTCGACCTAAAATGTTAACACGTGGGAGAGAAAATGGTTTTAAATTCTACTCTCTTCCCAGAATTTTGGAGACTTATCACTGTTTTATCTTAATTCTTACCATATGTGGTCCATGAATTAATTTCATAATGTCTCCATGGGATACAGTATATATTGGAAAATGTGATTAAAAAATGAAATTGTACTGTAGTGAAGTAAATTGTCTAGTCTGAGGTTTTTCTACCTTGCCTTTACCCCTAGGCAGTGTCTATGCTAAATACTGGTCTTGTATTGCAGTATTTTTTTAATTTGCTTCTTCTTCAACCTGCCTTATAAAAGCAGAATAACAGTAATATTTTACTTTCTATCCATATTTAAAAATAATAAAAAGCAAAATATACAGTTGGTGAGGTTTTTTTGTGTGTGATGATTTCGGGTGTGTAACATTTAAACTCTCGGTGCCATTTTGGTGCATTTTGCAGCTCAGCTCAGACCACAGCTCGCTGTGTGCCCTGCTCGCTGCTGGTGGGAGGCACACGCTGGCAAAATACGCGTCTGCACTGTGAGAGGGCAGCGCTTCCTGGCAAAGGGCAGAAGCCTACAGTGAAAAATCTCAAGCCTTGGCTATCTATAGGGCCTCAGGTGAATTTGTAAATTTGTCTGTGTTCCAGAGAGTAAAGCATCCCAGAAGCACATTTAAATAAAATAAAAGAAGGAATGAAAGTTAATCAGTTAAAGATCAGAAAAGTGTGTTGCAAGCGTGTTGTATAAAGCACGCTTCCTTTGTTCCTGTCCCAGTGTTTCCTTAGTAGGTCACAATTAGAGAAGACCTTGACTGCTTGCGTCAATGTGCTTCTGGTACGCCGTCTCTTGCTGTGCACTGACATGGGAAACACCGAGCCGAGTTTCCAAAAACTTTACAGTGATTGTTGGACTGAGCATCTCAAAAGGCACGTTAACATTTGTAAAATACTTTAATAAGTATGTTTGAGTAAATCTTTTTTCCTCCTGGTTTCTGTGTTATGTGGAAGTCTTCACTTTGGTACTTCCAGATGCTTAAGCTTTAATGAAGATTTTAACATTCCATCTTGGGAATGAATACAAATTGATATTATTGTAATAATCATTATTATTTCTTTTTTCTGTAGCATATTTGGTAGGGCTGTGAATAGGGGACACATGCATAGATTCAGGGAATAATTTAGGTTGTAAGAAAGTTTTGGAGGTCATCTAGCCCATCCTCCTGCTCAAGCAGGGCTCCAGCTTCAGAAGACCATCAAGTTTTAAAAATCTCTGAGGCTGGAAATCCCACAGATTTGCTGGGTGACCTGTGCTCATGCTTCTCCACTCTTTGTGCAGGGTTATGTCAACTGGAATACTCCATCCTGCAACGTGTGCCTGTTGTCTTTTCATCATGTGCCCTGAGATGAACCTGGTCCTGCCTTATTTATAAATCCCCTTTAGGAACTGGAGGACTGAAATTAGATCTCCCAGTAGCCCCCCTTCCCTGGGAAAGCCAACTAACCAAAGCCAGCTCTTTCAACCTTTCCTGGCATGTCCGTTGCTTCAGATGCTTCACCAGGCTAGTGACCCTCCATTGGACTTGCTCCTGGTTGCTGATCTCTCTCTTCTACTACGTGACACAAAATGGGGCACACTTAGTCTACCCCATTTGTGGAAGTGGGGTAATGCATGTGGAGTTCTCTCCCTCTCCCCCCCTTAAAATAGACTGTGCCTGCATATAGGTACCTAGATAATCTGAATATGCAGATAAGTGTGAAAAATCCCTTAATGTCCATATTATTGACACAGGAGATTTAGTTCTGTCAAAATTACTTTGGAAGCTAAGGCACTTCCTTACCTCTGGAAGAAGATAACATTGGTCTTGTTTGCATTGAACCTCTAAGCATAAGGGCAGTGGGGACGCCAGCATTAACTGTTTGTCCTCACTTCTGTTATGCAATATAAATTCTTGATGGCTTTTGATTTAGTTGCTTGTGCATTATTTATGACATCTCTTGGCTGCAACTACTGTAATCCACGAAGCAAAGCCAAGCCTATTGTTCCTACTCATAGAACTGTAGTTTGTCATGGAGCAGCTCCCAGGAAATCAGACACTATGTGCTGGAATTGGTTGTAAGATGGGCTTTTCCAAGTAAAGTGTTAGACTGAATGACAGGTTTAAATATGTTTTTTTTTTCCTTCTGAAGACTTGTCTACCACAGATACACATTATTGTGTCCACAAATGTTAGGAAGATTAATTTTGCCAAGAAAGAAAGGAAAAAGATATGCTTTTCACGGTCCTTCATTTAGAAGAGAGTTCTTTTAAGTCAGAATATTGAAATATGCAAAGCAGACTTTTTAGAAGAAGATTTCATGTAGTAATCCCAGGATACAGGTAAGCTACAGTCTTATTCTGGGAATGGACTTCATACAGCAGTTTTCACGACTATTGGATTTGCAGAGTTTTGGACAATTTGGGATCATCTTTAACTTTACTCCAGAAAAAATTGCTGATTGCTTTAATAAATACTCGATTATGCAAGAAGAGGTGCAGCATTAATTTGGTGAATTTCTTACCTGTTAGTATCTTCCTGTCGAGGCTGGACTCTTTGTGGAATACTTGACAGATACAAGTTAACTGGGAACAATGCAAAGGAAATGGGATGAAATTCAGCATTGCGTTGGAAGTTGTAGTATACAATAGCTACCCCCAAATCTATGGATTTACCGCGAGAGCGCTCTTCTCGCTGGGACATTGTACGACTAGAGATGGGAAAGAAGATTGATTTGTTCCATCAAAGATTGTTCCCTGAAACATGTTACTTTGCCTTAGTGTTTTAGTAAGAGAAAAGTTAAAGAATGAAGATTCAAACCTTTTATCTCTTACGGCTTTGTTCTGTTTTAAATCTGTATGTTCTCTTTGACTGGCTAATTTGGAGGGGTGATTATTAGGAGACTCTAGTCTACTGTCTTTTGCAGGTGGAAAAGCAAAGTGAATTACTATGTATTACACATTTAAAAAGTAGGTGTCTGGATGATACTAAAGCAGATCCGAGACCAGACAAGGGTTCTTCTGATTTTTGTTCTGCTCTATGAATTGCTTCACATTCAATATTTAATTTTCCTTTGCACTCTCTCTGTAAAATTCATATGAAAATTTACATGAAAAGTGCCAGCTGTTCTTGCTGTCTTTTTCATACTGAGGAAGATTTCCCAGTCAGCAAATCATTAAATGTTTTCACTACAACAGTTGCTCCAAAGGAAGCAACTGCACATTGTCACCCCTGGGGATGTGCTAACCTACTTGGCCCTTGACACGATTTCCTTAAAAAAAACCCAGAACTTGGAGGCACAAAACAACATTTTACTGGGGAAGGGAGCAATAAATTAGGTTTATTGGTGTAAACAGACTTTGCTTTTGGAAGCAATGGAGCAGTAATGATTCATACAGATTACAAGTCAGTTCTTACAACTTAACGATAGACTGCAACTGCAGTTTTTCTCAATTGTGGATTTTTTTAGGACAAACATTTGTAGAATACAATGCTATTTGTTATGAAAGTGGTAATTATCTCTTCCCACGCTTTTTTCACTCTGATGGTAGCCTTTAATTTTTAGCAAGCACTCCTTTGATTACTGGAGTAGCTGTTCCACCAGAGAAGCCCTGCAGCAGAGAAGGGGTTAAGCTTTTGCTCAACGTCAGACATTTTTTTCTCTTGACATTTTGCAAAGCATTTTCTTTGTGCATCACAAAGCATGTTTATCCAGGCAGAAACTGGCTGATCTTACTTCAGGTTGGAGGGTGGGAGGAAAGGGATGTTGACTGTGTACTGGTTAAATTGTTTTGAGTACAAAACTTGGAGGTTTGAAAGGTCTTGAAAGGCTTTTCTCTATGCCTCTGAGGGTGATTGTTTAAATTAAGACAATAAAGTGGAGAGAATTGATATATTAGAATTAAGCACTGCATCCATTTGTTCTCAGCTTTCTAACCTATTCTTTACTCTTTCACAAGCTAGGATCTTCACTTAGCCTCGTTCCTTTTCAGTCAGTATTTTTGTCACTTAGTGTAGTGGGCAGAAGATTTCAGCAAGGCACACTGGAGGGCAAAGTGACTCTGGAGTAGATTCCTGGCTGCTGATTTCCTTTTGCATTTGATGGCAAATGGCAATAATCCCAGTGTTAAACTGAGTCCTTCCCCCCGTCCAGACTTAGTCCTACCCAGGACAGCTGAATGACAGTAAGACTCTTGGTTGCATGAAGGCAATAGTTATATCTGCCACAGTTTGCCCACAGCACCCAGCGTGGTTCTGTACTGAGAACAAGCAAATGGGTCAGTCCCACCTCTGTGTAAGTACACAATTGTTAAAATGTAAGCTTAAGAGATCTCGTTATCTGCAGCTATTTGATGACACTGCTCAGAATTTGGTCTGTTCTAGAGTGCACGCTGGCATAGCATTGGGCTCTCTTATTTTGTTTTAAAATTGGCACATGACTTACTGGAACTAAGGAGCTGTTGAAGTAAGACTGTACTGTTAAGGTCTCATGTAAGGCTCACTGAAACTTGTATCGATACTCCCTTTGAGGTATACCTGCCCTGAACTGGTCACTCTGCTTGTGTCACTCTATTTGTTCACACGCTAAACATATTAACCCTGTATTTCCACAAACGGCAAGTACTTACAGTTAACCAGTCTGATTTTCAGAGGGTAGATGTTTGGTACTTTGCAGTTATCCGGTACCCTTTAAAGTTCTTGAAGCTGAATTGTCCAGAATAAAGATTTTTCAAAATTATCATCGTCTTTAAAACTGTAGATCTGAATGGGCATTATATATAGCCGTAAAGAAAAACTAACATTGACAAGCTTGGGAACTACTGGAGGAGATGATCTATTTTGTGAATGTCCTACTGCAGAATCGAGTACCAGAGCCTAGCTGGAATGCCCTTCCATAATGCATAACCTCTTGCAAGGAGAGAAGGTCCATGGTTAAGAGACCACGGTGAATTACACAAACAAAAATGGATTGTTCACCAAATTGTGTATTTTAGATATTGAGCACCCTTGGCTTCTGGTAAAGGTGACAACTGTTCTGTTTATGCAGTAGAACAGGAAGCATCACAAAAAAGAAAAATAAAAGGTCATGAGGCTCAACAAGTTGAATTGGTTTGGTTGATTGTTGCCTCTTATTTCCACATCTTTATCAGAATTCGACTTAAGCTTTTTTTTTTTTTTTTTTTTTTTTTTTTTTTTAGAAATTATTTGGGGAGTTTTTGAATTTATATACTCTTCTTAACTGATTCTTTTCTGTATAATTTTCTGTGAGTTTACTATCTTTTTACATTGAAATTTCATGGCATTCATTCTCTATTTGATAAAAATAGTGCTATGAAATATCAATAAGGCACAGGTTAAATATATTAAAAGCTGGTGAGTTCACAGATTTTTAAATTTAATTAATTAGCATTGAGTGAGTAGTCATACTTTCCTGGAGTTTAGGAGAAATCAGTAGCAGCCTATACAACATTTTAACCACTTGGCAGTAAATGCAAGTTACTGATGATGACGTCTATGGGAGAAGAAAAAGAATTTGCAAAATTCTGGGGACTGAACTTTCAGAAAAGCTTTAAGTTGCTCCATTAAAATCAAGTTCAGCCTAATGGAATGGTACTTACCTGGGAGCAAGAAATGTGGGATCTAGTATACAAAATACGGTGGTGTATGGTAGAAAGATGTGCCTGTAACAAGGATGAGGAGATCAGAGTAGTAACCTTCACGGCTATATCATGGGTGAACTGGCGCTTACGGACTTCATGGAAATCGCAGTAGTGGGGAGGGGGAAGAGCAGTAACTTGCTTTCTGCGCGTGTCCCTGGGAGGGTAATGCTGCAATGCCTTGTCTAGGCCTCCTGTCCACACATTTAAAAGCGTATCGAAAGAAGAGTGAGTAAAACGAGTCACGAAAAGCATTTGAGAGCTGGTGAAAGTGGCATGCTGTGAGCGGTGTAGAGTTCAGTCTTTTCGCTTATCACAAGGAAGTAAATGGCTTTTTAATCTAACAGTTTAGTTTAGAAGAGGCTTGAAGGAGGGCTTGAAGTTCGGTGTGCTCTATTCCAGGTGACTGCTGTACCAGAAGGCTGCTGGGAAATTAAGGCAATTTTTATTCATGTGTTTTTTATTTCCAATGTTCTCCATCTTGTCTGTCTTGACCAAAAGTACCTTTTCTGCCTCTTGGCTCCCTAGCTAAACAGATTTTGATGTAAACTATTTTTTAATAGTTTTCATTACAAAATGATAGTTTTCATTAAAAAGGAAACTAATTAGCTCTATTTAATGCTAGTTTGAACAATTCATGATGGATCTAGTTACTTGTTTACAAGCATTCATTCGTCTATTTTGTATGACTCTGCAGAGTGTTAACGCTTTACAAATCATGCCAGATTTTTCCAGGTGGGGAGGAAGAAAATTGATGAGCTTTGCTGATCAATTCCTGCAAGCCAGGAGTCTGTTCTGGAAGGCCAGGTGGGTCAGGGAAGGTGCAGATGCTTTAGTCTGGGGGCTTTATCAACCTTCTGAATGACACTGATGTCGCTGAATGAGTTAACTTTGTTCCTTAGCAGTAGCAATTCATGGGTTTTGCAAGGACAGTGATCACTGTTGACTGTTTTTTTTTTAACAGCTGGTAAGCACTGTCTCATAACCAAGGCTACAAATGAGTTGGGAGCAGAAGTCACTTCCCATGACCTATTAATGTACATAAATACGAAGTGTTTTTACAGAGAAGTTATATGTTATACAGAGAGGCTGTGAACAGGGACCCTGACATTGACTCAAGCTTCTTTCCACTTGGAAAGCTACCAGCGATAACTGTTTCATCTCTCTGTTCAGTTAGTTCCAGAATGCAGGAGGACTCATCTTCCAGCCTAACTCTTTGTATTTTGTTTGCAATTTATAACCTTTAATTCCTAAGTCTTCTAATTTGTTCTTGAATCAAAAATATTTCTGTGGATCTAAGCTCTCTGTTGTTCTCTGTGTATCCGTTAGCAATAAATCCCTTAAGCATACTGTCCCTTTCATATACTCTTAATCAAATGCTTGCTTTCTGGATATTCTATCTGTCATAATATAAATGATGTAAATCTTCTGACATTACCTGAGGATTATTATTGATACAATGGCATTTTTATTCTTGTGAAGTCCTTCAAATTCATACTGAGAATTCTTTGTATCCAGAATTTATAAAATTCTTAGCATCTTCTGGTGTCCTGTCTTTGAGAAAATTGCTGAAAAAATTAAGTCTAGAAAACCTAAAACTTTTTGCTGCATTCCTTCAGCTAAAAAGGACTAATACCTGCTTCTGATTCACTTTTTTTTCTTGCTTAATTCATGAATTTGCATGGGTTTGCACAATCTGCTTTGCATGAAGGCAGGGAAAGGTCTAGGTGGTAATTTTTCTGTTGCATGAGTATGTTTATTATCTGATTGGTCTTTATGCAGCGGGTAGGTAAAAGGAAGAGTTAAAGCATAGTAAGAGAGAAGAAAGAAATTAGTGGAAAAGGTCATTATTGTACTTGAAAAAAGACTTTAAAATTTTGATAAAAATGCTTTTTAAACAAGGTTAACTTAGTTTATAAATTTAATTCCATTTAAAAATTAACAGTACATACCATCAAATGTGTGTTGAAAGAGTTAGTAATATCAGTCTGATTGCTCATAGCAAAGTTGTTAAAATAATTAGAAGGCCCACCACAGTCGGTGCTAGTATATCTTTCTTCAGGCAGTTTCAACAGAAGGGCCAGGGAACTATTATGAATATAGTGGTGAAATACGGTTGATCATTTTGGATGTGAACAATTCAGGTCAGAGCTTAGGCCGTTAGCAGGGTGATCAGTTTAAGAGAAACTTGTGTTGAAATTAGCTGCCAATGGAGAATTTTATTTTCATAGAGTCATAGAATTGGTAAGGCTGGAAGGGACCTCTGGAGATCATCTAGTCCAACCCTCAAACGAGCGGCCCTTACAGGAGTTGAACCCACGACCTTGGCATTATTAGCACCACACTCTAACCAGCTGAGCTAAACCTAACCCCTCACATCTGTTTAATTTCACTAATGTTTGGTTTTAAACTTTTTAGTTGGTCCTTCTAAGAGTATATGAAGTAAGAAAGTATGATCTCTTCTATGCAGTAGAGGGACAGCAAGAAATCCGGACTCAAGCATGGGCAATGCTGATTTGCTTCCTAATTTTAACCAGCACTCTCTTGAGAAAACATTGCCATTTGAAGTGAGAGGATAAGGATACATGGATAAGTAGTAAACACAACAGGAATAATATCCTTGCTTCGGACTGTTCTCAGAGCCAAATCCTGAAGTTTCAGAGGTTAGTAGGCACTCAAAAGGCATAAAGAAGTGGCCTGTACCTGCTGCGCTTTGTTTTAGCACCTGACCTTACCTACTTAGGCTCCCAGGAAGCAAATATTTCAAACTGAAAGGTTATCAGTGAATGTTTATATGCATAAAAACATTACATGAATGAAGACATGAATCTTCCTCATGTCTCCTGTGTCACAGCTGCTTATAGAAGAATCCTAGTAAAGGGATGAAGCACCCAATGGCTTAGATGTGCAGCAAGTAACAATTTGAAATAGTCTTAACTATCCGAGGACATAATAAGAGAACAAGTTGGTGCTGGAAGGAGAGCAGATGTCACTACTAAACTAATAAATGTGGATTTTGTTTAGATTTAAATAGAGATATTATAAAGTTACAGTGGACAGCTTTGATTTATTGGGCTTCTCTGTGTGGTGAGCGCATGTGTTCAGTACACTTTAATCATTTTCAGTAACACCATAACTGTGCTGTTTAAGCAGTTTATAACGTATTTCTCTAATTCAAAAAATTACTCAGGTTTTGTTCTGAACTGCATTGTTGCTGCACTGCTAAATTATTATAATTTAAAATACATGTACTGGAAGGAAAAAAATAAGATGAATTATGTATCAGAGGATATGATTTTGAAAACTCCAGCTATAAATACCCTTCTAAACAGGCAGAAAGAACAGGCAGAGAGAACATTTTGGGAGGTTACTCTTTTAGGAAAATATTTCTTTAGAATTTTCCCTTTCTTGCAATTCATTTTTTCCTTTCTCCTTCTAGACAAGGAGAGAGGGAGGGTGAAAATAAAGGTACTGGGTAAGGTGAGAGTCAGAATGCCATAGAGCAAAGCAGTCTTAGAGACCCTCTCAATTACATGTACATCATTTTCAGTGCCTGTATTCCTAGGATCAGGACAAGGAGGCACTGGATCTTTATGGATTTGCTTTGAGCAACTCCTTTTTAGGAGTCTTCCATTTAGGAGGAAAAGGAGGAAAAATAGATTCTTTGAATAATACAAGCTTTATTTAAATCCTCTGGAAGTTTTATGAAAAGGAGAATCACTTCTTGGAAAGCTTTTGCAATTTGAGAATTGAATTTAAGAGGCTAAGCCTTCTGTGATAATAATTGCACAGCTAAGGATGATGCAAATTTAATGACTCTAATCAAATGAGATGAAAGAAAGCAAACATTAAGTTTATGCTTTGATTTTTGATTTGCTCTGCAGTTGATTTGGTGCAGGAAGAAATGTGTTGGGTAGGATTTTTTTTAATGTAAAAGGTTTTGGAAAATATTAATCAAATTGAATGCTCTGCATTGAAGTAATTAATTCCTGCTAAAATGATACATTTTATAGCATTTAAATTAAAATAGTTTACTGTAAATAATTCTTTAGAAAATAAGAATAACTACACCAAAGGGCTGTGCAGCTTGATGTTGTATCTCTGCCCAGAAGGCAATTCTATAAGGATGGTCCACAGAATCACAGAATTGTTGAGGTTGAAGTGGGCCTGTGGAGATGGCCTCGGCAAACCTCCCTGCTCAAGCAGGGTCACCTAGAGCAAGTTGCTCAGGGCTGTGCCCAGTTGGTTTTTAAATATCCCCAAAGATGGAGCCTCCACTACCTCTCTGGGCAAACCGTTCCACTGTTTGATCATGCTCACCTTAAAGAAGTTTTTCCTATGTTTAAATGGTATTTCTTGCATATCACTTAGTGCCTATTGCCTCCTGTCTTGTCACTGGGTATCGCTAAGGAGAGCGTGGGTGAGTTTTCTTTACTGTCCCCATGAGGTATTTATACCCATTGATAGGATCTCCCTCAGTCTTCTCTTTTCCAGGCTGAACAGTCCCAGCCCTCTCAGGCTTTCCTGCTATGTCAGATGCTCCAAGCCTTTACTCATGTTTGTGGCCCTTCACTGGACCTGCTCCAGTGTATCCCATCTCACTGTTTTATTGGGGGAGCCCAGAATTGGACACAGTCCTTCAAATGTGTCTCACTAGTGCTAAGTAAGGAGGAAGGATCACCTCCCTCAACCTACTGGAGATATTAATGCAGCTCGGGATGCTGTTTTTCTTTGCGATCAGGGCACACTGCTGGCTCATATTCAACTTGTTGTCCTGTAGGACCCCCATGTCTTTTTCTGCAAAGCTGCTTTCCAGTCTGTTAGCACCTGACATGTACTCGTGCCTCCCCATGTGCAGGATTTTGCATTTCTCCTTGTTGAACTTCATGGCGTTCCTGTTTGCCCCTTTCTCCAGTCTGTTGAGGTCCTTCTGTATGTCAGTACAACTATTTGGTGTATCAGCCACTCCTCCCCTTTTGTACCATTTGCAAGATGATGCAAGAGATGATGGAGATAATCTGCTATGGATACATTTGGTCCCATCATGCAGGTCACTAATGAAGATGTTAAGCAGTATTGGCCTGATTTTTTGATCCCTAGGGTAGGCAGCTAGTGAATGGCCTCCAGCTGGACTTCATACAACTTATTACAATCCTCTGAGTCTGGCAGTTCAGTCAGTTTTCACTGCTTCACTATCCACTTACTTAGTGTGTACTTCAACAACATGTCTATGAGGATGTTGTAGGAGACAGTGTTGAAAGCATTACTAAAGTTGAGATAACATCCACTGCTCTGGCCTCATCTCCACTGAGTTAATTTTTCTCATCACAGAAGGCTTTTCAGGTTGATTAAGCAAAATTTCCCCTTCGTAAATCCATGCTGAATACTCCCAAACACCTCCTTGTCCTTCATATGTTTTGGAAAGACTTCCAGGATTTTTTGCTCCATCACCTTCCAGGGATGGAGCTGAGGCGAAGCAGCCTGCAGTTCCTCACACCTCCTTCTTCTTCTTCTTGAAGACAGGAGTGACATTTCCTGTTTTTTTGCATGAATATTTTCTCAGTGTGAAAACAGTTTGTGACTCAGGGACTTCCTGAGCCAGAGGTGCAGTTTCTGTATTTAATATTTCGTGATAGATTTTCCCCCCCTTTTATTTGTCTGGGATTTCTATTTTGGGGGATTTGGACACATTTTTAATTACAGTTGCAGGCTGTAATAAAACAAATCTTTCTCTTTATCCTGAATTCTTCTGATTTTGTGGACAACATAAATCAGTTGTCCTTGAACAGAAATAATTTGTTTGCTTACCCTTATTTTCTGGGTATTTCCTGTGGTTGCGTTGTATCCTGTCTGAGATAGGTAGAGTAGTACCACACTCCATGGTAAAGATGAGGGCACCATAAATTGGCTAATACAGTGCCTCTTTTATCCTCTGTTACCTGCCTACAAAATTTCTCACTTGATTTTTTTTAATGCTGTTGAATGGTAGATTGACATTTTTTGTGCATCATACCATTCAGATACCTCTACTATATGATAGTAGTTTGTTCGTAACTCTTCATTTTGCTTGTAATATTAGAACCATTTTCCCATGAACATCCCTTTACATTTATCTACACTGAATTTCTTTTGTCATTTTAATGACAAGTCAGTCAGTATCATAGGGTTCTTCTGTAACTTTTCAAATTTGGACTTTGTTTTATTACTTTGAATAGGATAGTGTTAGCAGCAGACCTCTGTCACAGTTTGCCCCCATTTCTGGAATTATGTTAAGCAGCACTGACCATAGCACATGGTCCCTTCTGGGACTGCCCTGATGACTTTTCTTCAATAGCAAAAATGAATCAAACCTGTATTTCTTTCTTGTTTTTAGAGCAGTTATTCCACCATATGGACACCTGTCCTATTCTCCAGTAGCAGTTTAGTTTCTTGAGAACATTTCATTGGAGATCTTGTCTACAGACTTGTAGAGTAGGCTATTCACTATGATTTTCCTTTTCATGTGTTCATTGATTCTGTCAAAAAACTAGTAGATTAATGAGTCATGAATTTCTTCTGCAAAAGTCATGTGGACTCTTGCAACAGAAAGAATTAGAGTAGTTTTTACTAGTTTGCATAGTGCCTATCAGACTTTTTGCCCTGTAGCTCTCTAAATTGCTCTTGGACTCCTTTAAAAAAAATTGATATCCATGTTTGCAATGTCCATTGCTCTAATACAAATGTTATTTTAAGTGAGAAGCTATTTGCTGCAATTAATGGCGTAATGATTTCATCCTTGAGTTCCTTTAGAACATTTGGATGACTACCATCTGGTTTGGGCAGATGAGTAGTGTTGAATTGTGTAAAACATCTTTTACTGACACTTTAATATAAGACATATCCTAATGCAGCCCTTGTAAAGAAGAGTTGTGACGTGGGAACCTTTCAAAGCAGTTCCAGAGTGAATAAGGATGCAAAACATCCCTTTGGCTTCTCTGGCCTCATCTTCTCTAGATGCTCTTTTCTGACCTTGCTCATACATTGGCTCCACAGACTTCTGTAACAGGCTTCCCATTTTTTGGTAGGCTTGACAGAATATTCATTATTACAGTGTAAACTTTTTCAAGCTGTTTTTCAAGAGTTTTTATTTTGGCCTACTTTCTACTTTACCCTTCTAAGGATTTTTTTTTTTCATCCTGTTTTCTTCAGCTGGACAAAAATTCAGCTTTCTAAAGTTTTCCTTCTATTTTCCGATGGCCTTTCTTTTTAATCATGCTCATTTTTTGCTCTTTTTTTGGTCTACATTAGGTAGTATGCACTTGCACTGAATTTTCAGTATCTTGTCCTTAAAGATCTGTTGGACATTTTACCTGTTTCATAGCTGCTTTTTTTAGGTTTCGTTTTTAAACAAGCATCCTTATTTTTATGCAAGAATCCTGTTGAATCCACCTCTGTTGTGGATATTTTGGCTTCCTTGCCTATGCACAGATGTTGAACCTACGTGCGCGGTGATCACTATTACAGCGTGACTCATTGACAGCCCTGCTGAGACCCAGTGAAGAGTTGCTTCCCCTCCAAGTTTCCTGGCTAGCTGCTCATGAAGCAGTGTCTGAAAATTTAGTCTTGGCATCATGCCCTGATACAACATTTAAGCAACCTACATGGGGTCATCGAAGTCTCCCATTGTGAGCATGTTTCCTGATCTTTCAGCCTTTGAGTTCACGGAGGAAATCGCAGTCACTGTTCCCATCCAGACCGGCCAGTTCCCATCTGACCTGGTGGTATGCTAAATACTGTACTTGCCCTATGTAGGACTGAAATTCCAGTCCACAGAGATTATATGTTTCTTGATACAGTTACCTTATTTATCAGATTTAATTTTAAGCTTTTCTGGATGGATGGCACCCTTGGAAGTTGCTCTGTTCTTTCTATATTTTTTCCCTTGGTATTACAGCAGCCCCCTCATTCCTTAGATATCTAGCACTTATAGAGAAGCACATTTGTTTACTTTATCCTCTGGTCTAGTTTTCTATTTTATTCATGCTTGTTTAAAGAGAACTTTTTTTTATGTGACTGCTTTTAATCATTTCCTATTTCAAATTTGCCGACTTTTCTCTTGCTCTTTGCTTGAGACTCCAGAGTTAGACTCCTGTCTTAAAAAGATGTCTTGTCCCAAACTGCATGCCCTTCTCTATTTTGAATGTTCCTTTTCTATATGAGTTTTCTTAATTTGCGTTCTAATCACGTGGCTATTAACGTTACTGACTTCAAATCAACTGTTAAATAGAATGATGAGAATGAGCAGATTGCATTATTTTTTTCTTTGTTTAAAAAAAAGTGAGTGCTAATTATTGTCACATACATTACATTATTTTACTATCAGTATATTTGTTTTTTTTAATTTTTTTCCTCTTTTTGCTCTGATTGTGAGTTTACACATTGAAGATGTCAGCAATGAGGTAGCCCTACAGCTCTGTGAGGGGAAGACGCTGCCTGACTCGAGAGCATTCCTTTCTCCCTCTCTCCAGCATCTTCCCTGGGAAAATTCTCACTAAGAGTGAGGAACTCTTTGTAAAGGACTTGGCCATGTGTTTTCTGTACATTTGTCATCTGGCCTTTTTCTTTCCTTTTTTTCCTGTTAGTTATACATATTTGGTATAAAAGCATGTTGACACTAACCAGAATTCAGTGGCTTTGACTTCTCTGGTGACTAAAACCGAAGATAGCGCACATCACTGAAACGGCCTGCGGCAGCTTCCCGCCCTCCCTCCGTGTAGCAGCGGCTCAGTTAGAGCTCTGGGCCCGCCGATGTGCTTGCAACATTTAGAATTGCACCACTGTTCAGTCTCTCACATACATTAACTCCAGAACATTATTAGTTGTTAATTTTTAAGGCTATCAGCAATTTAGTCGTCCGGATTGTAGCTTATGTCACTACCACTTGGGTTTATAATAGCATCCCTGCCATCTTCCACTACATACAGCTGTCTGCGATTTGTGCAGCAACGTCTCTGCTAGTCATCTCATCTGCATCTGTGCCTCTGTGGCATCTGCCTTCCCTTTATAAGAAGATACTTCTTATCTTCTTTCACCTGAGAAGACATCTCTCTGCATACGCCCTCCATGCTTTTCTTCAGGCTGTTTTACAATATAAGCAGAAATATTAATAACAAAAATCAACATTTCTAGGAATAAATACACATAGTTGTTTCTAAGGGGGACTTGCACACCACATTTCCTACAAATTTCAGAAAGTTTTCATGCATTTCCAAACAAGTGTTGTTAAGAAAGGAGGTTTTGTTTGGTTTTGTAGTCAAACTCTGTGACCTTCCTGTACAGCAGAAGTTATTTTTTTTCTCTTCCTAATGAGTCTATTACAAGGACAGATCTGTGTATTGGACCTGTCATTAAAAAAAAAAAAAAAAAAAAAAAGCGTAAGTCTTGTCCCCTCATACCTGCATATTTTTCCTGAAATATCTTCTATATCTAAAGAAGAAGGGAGGATGGTAAGAGGGAGAAACCGCTGAATAAATGAGAGGTGGGAGGAATTCCTAGGAGACTTATTTCGTACTTTCTGCAGAAAATACCAATGCACAAAAAATAAATAAATACTGCATGTCAACTAAACCCCATATCAACGTTTCCGTAATCATTAGCTTGTTAGCTTGTCTGTGTCGGCTCAGCTGTGTGCGTCTTGTGGTGTACGGCTGCACGAGCAGGGAGTGCTTTATAAGCCGGGGCTGATTGTCCTTCCTCTGGGATTTCCCAGTATTCCTCAGGATCAGGACCAAACGAGGCCCAAGCACTGAGGAGTGCTGTTTAATTGGCTTTTACTGCCAACATCAGCAGTTTGTGATGGGGCTTCAGGAAGTGTCAGGTATATACAATCAATGAAGTTGTCTGCTGTGAGGTGCGAATCTGTCCTGTCATCCAGCAGTGCAGCTGGGATCACTTCAAGCTGGGATCTTGTCAGCACGTGAGCAGGGGCCGACCAGGCTGATACTGCTATTTCCAATGCTTAGCTGCAGCCCAGGAGGAAGAAGAGATGGCCACCACGTAGCTTATGTTGCTCTTCTGCGTGAAGAAAATTGATGCCATTGCTGTCTCTTTGATAAGTTGCTAGATGGAATTATTGTCTTTAGCTACAAGCAACTTTGTCTTTATACAAGGAGAGTACTAAGCCTGTTACCCTAGGTACGCTTAAGCTGTGACATACTCATTTTTCAGATCTGTAGAGGTGCTGATCACCGGTAGTGGCGATCGGATACTCTGTGTATGTTCGTGTGCGTGCATGTTTGTATTCACGGACACATGTGTTTCATTTGGAAGAAAGTCACTGTGCGCTCACAGCGAGGAGGTGCTGAGCACTGAGCAGCTCTGTGCTAACAGAAACAGGCATGAACAGAAGCAATGGCCGTGAACTGAAGCAAAACAAATTTAAATTAGAAATCAGGCACACATTTTTAATTGGAAGCATAATTACATACTGAAACAAACCAACCAACGTAAGTGATAGATTCTTCTAGTGAAGGCTGAGTGGCTTTTGGAGAGACCTGCATTGGTCAGGTATGATTTGCTATGCTCTGGTACAGCTGCACTTGAGCAAAATGCTTTGACCAGTATTTGCAGCAGGTCAGATTAGATAATCTAATGATTCTTTCCAGGTTAAAACTTAAGTGAATCTAAATGCTAACATTATTGCTATGAGACAGATGTATCTAAGACTGGAAAACAGCAACCTTGTTAAAAGGTAAAGGGGCAGATGTTGAAGGAAGGCTCATTTATCAGTCTTTGTGAGCTTAAATTCCTGGTCTGTAACTAGCTTGCTAGTGTGATTTTTTTTTTCCTCTCCCTCTCCCCATGGACATGCTTTTGTACCTGTGTTGGCAAAGAATTTAAATGCGGATGAGCCTTACAGTGGGGGATCTAAGTGGACGGAATACTGTACTTTGTCATTTGTTGGGCTGGGGAATACTAAGATCATACTACTTCCACTTTTCTAGGTGTGAAGAGCAGAGAACAGCAATTCCAAATAGAATTTCTTTTCCTACTTTTTTTTTTTTTTTTGGCAGGTTTGACTCTCTTCTAACACAGGCACATGAATCTTTTTCTTGGTGCTTTATCTACTGCATTCTAAGGGCTGTATCCTCTGATCTGTAATTATTTCACTGCTAAGGGCAGCCCCCGGGAATCCTGTAGCCTGGACATGAGGGAGAAAGTCTGGAGAAGGGAAGACTTTGGTTCCAACTTTGGTTGAGGAAGATAGAATTAGAGACCTTCTGGGCAGGCTAGACACGCACAAATCCTTGGGCCCAGATGGGATGCACCCACGGGTACTGAGGGAGCTGGCAGATGTTGTTGCCAGGCCACTCTCCATCATCTTTGAAAGGTCCTGGAGATCTGGAGAGGTGCCTGAGGACTGGAAGAAAGCCAGTGTCACTCAATGTCACTTCAAGAAGGGCAGGAACGAAGACCCAGGCAACTGTAGGCCAGTCAGCCTCACCTCCATCCCTGGAAAGGTGATGGAACAGCTCATTCTGGATGTCATCTCCAGACAGATGGAGGAAAAGAAGGTGATCAGGAGTAGCCAGCATGGATTCACCAAGGGGAAATCCTGCTTGACCAACCTGATAGCCTTCTCTGGTGGAATGACTGGCTGCATAGATGAAGGGAGAGCAGTGGATGTTGTGTACCCTGACTTCAGCAAGGCTTTTGACACTGTCTCCCAGAACATCCTCCTAGAGAAGGTCAGGAAGTGTGGGTTAGCTGAGTGGACAGTGAGGTGGACTGAGAACTGGCTGAAAGGCAGAGCTCAGAGGGTCGTCATCAGTGGCGTGGAGTCCAGTTGGAGGCCTCTGGCTAGTGGCATCTCCCAGGGCTCAGTCCTGGGTCCCATCCTGTTTAACTTCTTTGTCAATGACCTGGATGAGGGGGCAGAGTACCTCCTCAGCAAGTTTGCTGATGCTACCAAGGTGGAAGGAGTGGCTGACAGACCTGAGGGCTGTGCTGCCATTCAGAGAGACCTGGACAGGCTGGAGAGCTGGGCGGAGAGGAACCTCTTGAGGTTCAACAAGGGCAAGTGCAGAGTCCTGCACCTAGGGAGGAATAACCCCACGCACCAGTACAAGCTGGGGGCTGACCTGCTGGAGAGCAGCTCTGCAGAGAAGGACCCGGGAGTGCTGGTGGATGACAGATTGACCATGAGCCAGCAATGTGCCCTTGTGGCCAAGAAGGCCAATGGTCTCCTGGGGTGCATTGGGCAGAGTGTTGCCAGCAGGTGGAGGGAGGTGATCCTGCCCCTCTCCTCAGCCCTGGGGAGGCCTCATCTGGAGTGCTGTGTCCAGTTCTGTGCTCCCCAGTACAAGAGACACATGGAGCTACTGGAGAGAGAGAATCCAGCGTAGGACTATGAGGATGATCCAAGGGCTGGAGCACCTGCCCTACGAGGAACGGCTGTGAGAGCTGGGCCTGTTCAGCCTGGGGAAGAGAAGACTGAGGGGGGATCTTATCAATGTGTAGACGTACCTGATGGGAGGGTGTCAGGGGGCCGGGGCCAAACTCTTTTCAGTTGTCCCATGTGACAGGACAAGAGGCCATGGGCAGAAATTGAAGCACATGAAGTTCTGCCTGACCGTGAAGGGGAATTTCTTCCCTGTGAGAGTGACAGAGCAGTGGACCAGGTTGCCCAGAGAGGTGGTGGAGTCTCCTTCTCTGGAGATCTCCAAGGTCCACCTGGATGCAACCCTGTCTACCATGCTGTAGGTGACCCTGCTGAGCGGGGAGGTTGGACTAGATGATCTCCAGAGGTCCCTTCCAACCTTGCTGATTCTGTGATTCTATTTTGGTGGCTTTTACATCATCCAAAATCTTGGAGTAGAAAATGGCCTTACACTGGAGAAGGCAACTTCTCTATTTCCTACGCTGGCTGCTTCACCTCCCATAACGTGAGGAGGAAGAGGCAATGTGCCAGCAAAGCTGGGATGGAGGTTGCTGGAAGACCTGAAGTATGGTGCTGTGCAGGAAACTAATGATCGTCATCATGTTCCAGTGAACTCGAACACACCGAGAGTCAGCCTCTCCCATGCTGTCTGTGTGTCTTTGGGGAAGGAAGGGAAATAAAGTTTCAACAGACGGTTTAACTGTGTTTCTCTTGCTTCTCATATCACTCAGCGTGCTGCCTGACAGCATTTTGGCAGCCAGGGACTGCTGGCACCCCCTGGAGAGGGGAAAGGAGTCTTCCCTTGAGATACATGGACGCGATCAAATTTCAGTGGTTGTAGGATGTCAGGCATCCAAAACTGCTGGTGCCATCCATCTTTGTTTCAATAATTTGTGAATATGCATATCTTTAAAACATATCACAGCAAGACGTTCTATAGCTGTTAGTAGAAGAGTGTGTACTCTTGGTACTCTGGGAGACTGTGAAATGTGTAGGATCTCTTGGGAGGTATCTGTTTCTCTTTTTTTTGTCTTTTTTTTTTTTGTGTGTGTCTGTGTGTGTGATATGCAGATTACACAGGAAGTAAAAATCTCTTTCCAGTTATTTCCCCAAATTTTATATAGATTTAGAAGCTTCTTTGGAGTCATCAGTCACCAAGTTACTGTACATAAATATATTCCTAAATGTAACAGGTTTCAGATTTCTGGATAAATTCCTCTTTGCGTGTGTCAGAGAAGCCCACAAACTATAGACAGCTGGAGCTAAACAGAAATAATCATTCTGTAAAAATGCCTTTACAGCATATGGCAAATGGATCCCAGTTATTTCATTGCTTTTTAGCTGTGTATATCTGCATTTTTGTGAAGACTGTGCACAATATTAATTGCCCGTTTTGCTACTTTTCTTACAGTCGAAGAGTAATTTGGATTTGGGGAATTTATTAGTAGATGCTTGAATACATTTTTTATGCCCAGCAGTAAATATTTAAAATATGTCATAATGTTACAAGAAACAAAGAAGAAAGCAAGGGAAGTAAAGATACTAAATCTTTAATGAACAAGAGCATTAACAAACTTCATTTCCATATTATCCTATCCGTATAGATTTTTATTTTTTAAAGGAAGAGCTTTTCTGTAAATATATCAAGTGACTCTGAGGCCTAGACATTTCTGTGCCTAAATTAGCTATGTAGTTGCCTGAGGTTACATATATAGCTAATGGAGATAAGCAGAGGCCTCTGGAGGATGACTGTGAATGAAGAGGTGCTGAGCTGACTGCTGGCATTGCTGTTCTGGGTCCAGCACCTCCTGCAAGGCGCATACTAAGTGGGATGAATCTGGGTCATGAGAGTCCCACTGGGAAAGGAGGAGTCAGTAGGTACCAGCTCTCCTGCTCTGTTGTTTTAGAATCAGAGTTGAAAATCTAAGATAAATGTCGGTAACATGAGGAAAAAAAAGTAATACAGGGAAATACGATGAGTAAAGATAAGCTTAGTGCCCTCTTAGGTGAGGAGAAGGGGTGAAGGGGGTGGGAGGAATGTGATAGATGGGAGAAAGACTTGGTCCCAGCAGGAGAGAGCCATAGCAGGGCTGAACACCTCTTGGATAACATTTGTGTCTGTTCACTGCCTTTGCCTGGTTCGATTAGTAGAACATTTCTGGGTCAGGGAAAGATGTACTGACTGTAGATTATATACTCAGAGGTCTGGCTATATGGTAGACGATAACCACAGTCATGGTGCTTTTTGATGTAACAGGGATGTTGCTGCCATCACTTCCTGCTTTGTTGAGTAAGTTGCCAGATTTATCATCCCAAGAAGAAATATCCCGAAGAAATGGACACTGTAGTCCTGCCCCAACAAATTTCTGGTTATCTGGGTAGGGCAGCTTCCTTTTCCATAAAGGCAGGAAACAGCTTAGTGTGCCATCTTCATCCTCTGGCTGAGCAAATTAGCAACCTAAGAGTCTGGACTGACTTCAGAAGAAAAAGGATCAACAATTAGGAAAACGTTCCTCTCTTAGCTGTAATTAGGAACATAGAAAACATAATACAAACTTTATCACTTACTGAAAAATAGAATGTATTCTGAAAGCGAGAACAGTTGAGTTAATTAGACATAAAATAATATTTTATATATATCCCCCAGATGTTAAGAATAAGTCTTTCCTCTGGATGATTTAAATGATCTTTAATGATCATTTCATGTTAGGGGTATAATTACAAATTGCTAGATTAATTACATAAGATATTACTGTGGAATATAACTTCACTGATATATGTATATGAGAGTATTCATCCTACTGAAAATGTGGTAAAATAAGCACTCTATTTGGAGTAGGTATAATAATTTGTTTTTAAAATTCAGCCATGTGTAAAGCAATTACATCAATTGTATATTTTACAAGATCTGTGCTTTTAGTTTCTGACAATATATTTGATAATTTCATTGTTATCCTTATGGATGTAAAATTACTTAATTGCTAAGGAAAATGCTCAGCCCACCTGAAAAAATTTATTACCTAAGTATGCATGTCAAATAATTCCTGTTTTGTACAGAACAGAGGAAGTTCTCATTTTTAAACTGGTTCTCACTGAAGTTTTCACTGACTGTTGCTATGCTTCATCATTCAAAATATGTTTAAAGACTTGTGAAACATATTTCCTTTTCAGAGTTTAAATAAAAGAACCATCTGAGTGGCATGCTGATAACCTTCAGGGCAAAGGGATTTCTTCTGTGCTGGACTAATGGAGATGTGCATTTAGGGCTTTCCTGGAGCAAACTAGAAACTTTAAAAAGGAGAGGTGAACCCTACCAGCTGGCAAGCTTGCTTGGCAGGTTGACTTCATTGACATAGTATATTAGTCAAGTTTTGACCTGTAACTTGGATTTTGATCATGGCAAGATGCATATTTATGTATTTCTGAATTTTTATAACTGTGTGCATGTATTGCAAGTATGTTCCTGAGGTGTAGCATTTGAGTAGTTGGCGTAACATATTGGTGTAGTTTCCCTAGTGATGTTTGTAGTTTATGTTTAAAGCAAAAATAGATGGAGCTTCTATAAGCACCATCCTTTCCTTATCTTCAGAAGATGTGATTACCTTAATATTGATATCTGTCCCTGTATTCAAATGGTATGTGTGTGTTTGTGGGTATGTGTACGTGGAGAGTAGAGAGAAGCATTAATTTCTCAGCTGCACATTTCAGTGAAAAGAAAACTGAAGTGATATAAGAGCAATTACTGCCATCTAACTTCTAACTTTTCTATCTTAGGTCATAGTTTGCATTTGGATATCATAGTGACTTTTTGATGAAAAAAGAGTGTGGCTTCATCTTTACTGAATCTATTGATTTCCAAACAGTAGGAAAGCAGCTGGTTCCAAGAACAGGCAATGTATATAAACCATACAGTTGAGGACAGAATTAATACAATTCTATTCTTTTTTAACTAGAAGATTTTTTTTCTTTCCTTAAGAGGTGGTTATTTTTAGGAAAGTTCTTCTGTCTGATCTTTGCCAATTCGTATGCTCTGGCAAGAATGTACTTCCAATATCAAAAGGAATTGCACCTTTCATGAAGTCTCATAGAGGTGGTTGTCTGATACAAATCCTTTCATCTCATTTGCGTTTCCTCCTGCAAGAGAAAGAGTTTCAACTTCATGACAAACATAGTCTCTCAGTCTTAAGCGCACATTTCACTGAAAACCATTTTTTAAGAGTCTGTCTTACAAAAATTCAGCCCAAGGGAGTTTGAATAGCCTGCAGCAGCTGACAGCATTTCCATTTAACCTTATTAGCATATGCAGTGTGTACCCTGGTACTGCAAGCAACAGAATAGTGCATAAGGGTGTACTGAAGAGTAATAGGAGTCAGCCCTTTCATATAGCAGTTGATTATAGATTCCCCAATAACATATCACTGCTAAGAACATCAAAAACTGTTATTTGTTACTAACTGGGTTGGTTGAAAATTTTTAAACATTTTGATAAAGCCTGTGAGCGTTACTTGGAAGGCTGGGTCAATGGGGCCGTTAGTGGGGCATTGTGCTAGCTCCCACTTCAGAAGAATTCACTGGTATTCAACCTTGCCTACAGGAAACTTAATTAAAAATGATAGCTTGTTTTATTCCTTCAAGATCTCAAATCCAAAGAGAAGAAAATACACTCAAAGGGATCTGA
Source organism: Rhea pennata (assembly GCF_028389875.1). NCBI lineage: Eukaryota > Metazoa > Chordata > Aves > Rheiformes > Rheidae > Rhea > Rhea pennata. The sequence goes on along the minus strand of NC_084666.1, from coordinate 12,612,953 downwards.
AGGGATATGCTGCTATGCCTGTCACAGAAATGTCTGGTTTTGATGTCTTCCCTGGAATGTGAAATTCATTCCTGCACTACCCTCCGGCTTCTGAACTCTTAAACCGTTCTTCAGCCCTCAGATTACTTGAACAAATGACCCATATCTCTCTAGCGAGTCCTTCCTACGAGGTTGATATAGCACTGAATATTTTTTTTCCTTTATCTTGTGTTTATTTCATGTGCGAATACAGATTGCTGATGATGTTTAAAAAAATATTTCAGATTTAAAGGAGAGTGCTTTTTGTTAAGTCCTTTGGAGAGGATAGTCTTACATGGAAGACTGCCTACTCGAAATCAGATTGCAGCTGGAGTTGCCCAGTTGCTTGATACCTGGAGTAGCCTTGGATCGGCAAGCCGAGGGCAGGGCTCCTGCTGTTTGAATAGGGACTGGAGTCAAACTTCAGCTCTGGGAATGAGAAGTCACCACGGGATGACTCTGCTACCCGGCTTAATTGTGGAGTTGTCATAAATAAAAGGATGAAAGGAAGGGAAAGGAGAGTTCCCAAGTCTCCTGCGCACTGTGTGCTGCTGACTTTCTTCCTCCATGACAGAACAATGCTGAGATTGCTCTTTCTGTTGCTGTCACCCCCTGGAAAAAGTATGTTTAAAGCTGTTGTCATTATACCTATAGCCGGTGAGTCTTGGGGACCTAGGTCTTCTACCACGTGAGAGAGGCTTCTGTATCCACATGCTACAGAGCACATTGAAAAACATGGGGTGTCAAGATGAGGCCGGGTTAAAGGCAGGCATATCCAAACTTCCCCTGGTCTAGCAATACTGGTTTAAGGCGCAACAACATGGCACAGGTATGGTGAAAGTAGCCTTTTGATGGAAGATGAAGATGAATTCCCTCTGTAGGGAGCAGAGGTGGATTTGTTGGGCTGTGTTCTTACCTCTGGAGCTTCATTAACCACTGCTGAAAGCTCACAGTAAGGTGTAAGTGTGCTATAAAAGCGAGATTATAGCAGCACAGACATATTGACTGGAAGTGACTTTGGAAGGCTGTGTAGTCTAAGCTCCTGAGAGCTATCCACTGGGCATGTCACCATTGGCAGCTCTGCAAACTGAGGTGAGGTATTATTGCCGGAGTATTTGTGGGGCTGGATATTTAACTTATTCATACACATATATTTTAGTGCTTTCTTAATTCAGTAGTGTTGCTTTTCCTTGTAATATATCTATTGTTTTAACTAGGGCTTGTGAGAGAGAACGAACATCCTACTGGATATGGTCAAATAATAAATTTTTTCCCAAGTGAGGAAAGTGAGGGAATTTATGTGAGGGATCAAGCTATTGATGTGTATTTATGTAAGAAAGAGCCCTGGGATGTTTGTGTCCTTCCCCTTTTGTTGCTTATAACATTGCTCTGTGCAAGAATTGGACTTAGCTCCAAACATTTAACTTTGAAGGAAACTGGATTTTTTGGATTGTTTTTTAAGTAGGGTCAATAGCAATATTCAGCCAAATGTTGTGAAGACAGACTAGTTATAGTCAGTCCATGTAAACAACAGAAGTACGTATCTGAAGTGATATGTCAGATTATGTGGAAGTGGAGAATATATACTTGCTAGGCACTCCAGGATTTATTAGGTATTATGTGTTTATCCCTTAATGTTTTTCTGAAGATAGGCAATAGCTGAGAACTCCCTCTTGTCCTATTTCCTAAATACCTGAAATATTTCCCCTTCAGCTATCTTTAGAAAAACCTAACTATTTTGAAATATGATAGAGTCATAGTGCTGGGAAATGAAGATCTCCTTTTATCTACAAAATTGGTTCAGCCAAGGGTCGTGGTAGAGACCGTGCCTCAGCTCAGCACAGTTTGGAAAGACCACCTCTGGCCCCAGGAGGGTGCTGCCTCCACGGCCCATCGACCCGCCGACATCCAGCGTGAGATTGCAGAGGGCTGTCAGTCAGTCCTAATTGTGTTGGTAGTTTTTTTTTTGTGAGTCTAATTACTTTAAAAATCCATTCATAGTGCTTTCCTTGCCGTTGTTAGTTTATTTAATGTTACCCAGCGTCTGTGTGAAGATGGTTGTGCTTATGTTGCGTTGGTATTCATCTTTCTGTACATGCCAACATCGGGGACTAGGGCTGAGAATTTTAGGAATATGGAAGTGAGATCTCTGGGGGCAAAGCGTGTTAGTGTCCGGGTTGAATCACAGCTTCTTTATATAGTTCAAGGTTTTTCTTGGTTATTGGAGGGATTACCACTTGGACAGGAGTGCTCCGCTGAATGCTCTGGTGTATTGCCAATTACTAACCTTCTGAGTCTAATCTGCAAAGTAATATCAATTTTTCAAATAAATGTTTAAAGGCTTCAGGGTATTCCCACATGCTTTGCTATGTTTTATCCAGAAGAAATCCCTGAGGTCACCTATTTCCTCTTGTTCCTAATTCAGATGGGGAGATCATTTCTACCTCTTTCTTTTAATACTATTTTTTTTCAATAGTGCTTGTTGTCCCAAGCCACACAGTAACCTAAGATTGCAGCACTGCAAGTCACAAGCACAGTAAAATATTTTCCACCTTTTATTTGGCTATAAGATATTTTGATGGTAAAAAGAAAAAAGTTACTGTGCTTTAGGAAGCAGGGAACCTTTGTGCTCTGTAGATTAACTGGCTGTATATTCAGAACTTGATATGGTCTGGCTCTCTATCCTTTATAGAATCAAATAAAAATTCTTGTTCCATAGAAAGTTGTTACAGTGAGAGTCAAAAAGCCTGTCTGTTAAACTGGTCCTTGAGAAAAGGTATCATAGAAATACAAATATCCATGTGGAGTTTTTACCTGTATACAATTCAAAAGTGAATAAAAGAATGAGATAACATAAAGTTATGTGGTTAAATATATTTTTTATATGAACTAAAAGTTCCTGTTTAATTTGTTCTTTCTAAGTAGTGATCAATTCTAGATGAAAAATTTAACCCTGGATCCAAATGCAGATTTTAAATATCATTTCTTACTGCAAAAACCCTCTGGGCTTCCCTCTGAGTCATTACCATTAGTGAGTAAGGGCCAGGGGCAATTCAGAATCCAGGCTTGAGTCTGGAGATCTATTTTTCGTTAACCAGAGTTCAGAACCCTGAAAACTGTTGGGGTTTCGCCTTGGCCTCAGCAGTTCTTTCATTCCTTAGGTTTATTTTGTGGAAATGTGTCAGCTGGATAAATTTTCTTTGTTTTTTTTTTTTCCTTTTATGAATACTCTTTTTACTGTCAGGGCACAAGAGGGTTTCTTTTAAGAAAATTTATTGCTGAAATAAAGGAAGAAAATGAAATTCTGCTGGCTGCTGCTTAAGACTTATGGACAAAGAACACCCGGACAATAATTACTTTTAAAGCCTCACTGGAAAATAGAAAATCTATTGTTATTAACTAAAGTGCCTTTAAAACTATAGGCTCATGGAAGGCCTGTGCAATTATTTTGTGTGTGTCTATGCCTATGTCTTCACCGCTTTTTCATTTCATGTCTACGTTTGCCATACGTTTGTTCATATAATAGTTCTCTTTTTCTTTTTTCTTTCCTTTCACTCCTTAAGAGAAGTTCCAGTGCTTGGTTAGATCCCCTCCCGGACACCACAGTGATGCTGCGCTGGCTTGTTTGCCTGTGTGCGCTTTCAGACTTCCACTACTAAGTTAGTTTAGTTTTTCATTCGTTTATTATGTTTTACTATAATATTGCATAGAGATCTTTGATAGCTATATAGGTATATATTTACCTGTGTGTACGTATATGTATATATACATAACATACACGTGTATATATACATGTATGTATGTATGTGTGTGTGTGTGTGTGTGTGCATTGATCTGATTCATTTACCCCTGAACCCTGTGACTTTTCCAATATAATCATTCCTTTGCAATGGCTTTTCTGGCAGATTGCAGTTTTCCTGCACTTTTTCCAGTAATATTTTCCAGAGGTGGGGTTTAAGGAGGGAAATGGAGCAAATCTAGAATCAGAATTTTGGGGGTTTTGGACTTTCTCTCTCTAGAGGGTCAGAACAAATCCTTGAATGTAATGACACATTTGAAGATAATGAATATATAGGTATCAGTCATCACTGGTAACTTGGGTTCTGTCCTCATTAAACAGCGAATTTTGGTGGGTGCTGCACATTCACTTATGAGATACTGCTATTTCTACAAAGCTGGTAGACACCAAGCAACATCAGAGCATAATGCACATTTCCATTGAGGTAGAGCACTGCATATTGCGTTACTTTTCATTGAAACCTCAGATTCCACTTACATGGATGTAACTTTAATATCATAAATATGCAAAACTGTACTTTAAAATATATAAACCTGGATTCTCATCTCTTTCCTTAGTGAAAGTCTGGACTATTTAAAAAGACCAGCTGCTATAGTGTTCATGTGAATTAAATTGAAAAACAAATTTCAAGAGTGAAGAATAATAATTCAAGTGGCATTAGAAGTAAGTGGCGCATGAAATATTTCCTGACTTACTGGTGAAATACGTCTTTTTTTGAATGACATACATGTATACAAAGATGCAAGATGAACCTAAATTTTGGGGGTCATACAGGACCCTCAGCAGTGTTGTCTTTCCTGTGCATTCAAAAGTCATGAACAAGCTTGACTTAATCAACTGTGAATCCTTTTTGTTTGTCTTCTGCCGTTTGTGCCTTTAGGAGGCATATTTTGAAGTTTTTCCTCCATTTACAAAGAAGAAAAATTTCCTTTTGCAATATTGATGTTAAAATATATACAAATACATACATACATACATACATATATATATATATATATATATTTACACACATATATACGGGCTTCTTGTGTCTGCTGCCTTTGTATCTGCTGCAGAGCTCTCCCATGCACAGAGAGAGTAAAAACACGGGATTTTCCAATGGCGAGGGTTGCGCGTTGGCTCTGTCGCTGATTATTTCTGCAGAAGTACAGTACAAGGGTGATGGCTGTGCGTGGAAGTCCGGCTCTTCTGTATTTCGTGTGGGCACATGGCATTCCTTCGGAGTTACTGTTTGGTTTGTGCCACAGGAAGCAACTGAGTGACTGAAAAATCGTTCAGGATCCACGTGTTGTATCACAAGGGAAAACCTAGGGATTTTTCTGGATAATCAATAAAGGGCAGTTAGGAGCAAAGCAAATATCAGAGCAAGTTTAAATTGTCTCTTTTCAAACTGCTTTTAACTTGAGATAGCAATATCTAGGCCAGTCTGTAATGATGTAACTGCAGCTGTGTAACATTTGAAAATATTGATTGCTGGAGATAAACTGCTTTTCAGAATGCAAGTGTTAAATTAAAAATGCCTACATTTTTAAACATGCAGAAAACTAGACTAGGATCAAGCAATTGGATTCATGCTGTTGGATTCCCTGTAAATTTTGCTAACTATCATAAGGAAAGGCTTTTGTCCAGATTGAGCTAATAGTTGAATCTGGGCCTAAATTTTATTTTCCTTCATTCATCTGGCAGATCTGAAGTTCCAGGTTCATGATACTACAGCTCCCTGCAATACGAACACATTGGGAATCACGTTCACATAAAGCTTGGAATCCCAAACCCAGAACTCAGATGTAAAAGGAGAATATTTTTAGATGCATCCCCCTATTTATATGTGTACATCTATGTGTTTGTAGACACAGGTATTTCCAAATATGAACAAAACAGAAAAATACATATCCTTTTTATTATGTAATCTTTGTCTGCCAATGTTCTTTTAAAACAGCTTAAAAACATGTACTTTATATAATAGGCATGTTCTTTTCCCTTTAGAGGACAAAATCAAGTTTAAAACTAATTAGTTTTTAAAGACATGACATTTATTTTACATTGTACATGAAAGCACTGTGTATTAATACATTGTTTGTTAGATAATAAAATGGAAGTGTATGAAGAAGATTGTAAGTTGCTTCTCTTTGCTTTTTAATGATCTTATACAGCAGTATTTGAGTATACTTGCATCTGAATGCTGAATGGGAAGTGATAAAGGAATACTTTTGATTCACTGATAGCATTTTCTAATTAGTTATGTCCTTTGTTTCTTTAAATAAAAAGAAGCAATGTTTGTACTGGAAGTACTAGCTGCATTTTTATGTTTGTGCTACATGCTGAGCAGCCCTCCTTCCAAGACTGGACTAAGCATAGGAAACTGTCTATGGACTCTTATATTAATCAACTTAGTGTTAGATTTTATATAATCTGTTTTTATAGAGATTACAGTTGGAACAATTTATTGACAATATCCCTCTAAATCTCTTCTCTTCTGTAGTTTCATACTAATCTGTGTGATTTACAGTAAATCAGTATCTGCAATTGCTTGCTCGGTTTGGATTCCTTCCTACATGCCATCCTCTGGTTTGTTTTATATGCACTAGGGATTTGGGGAGATGGTGGCATTATTTATTCTGATATTATAAAAACACGGTTTACTTGTGTACATCAGCAAATGTATGTTCCATTGGTATAAAAGGAAGAGAATAAAACCTCCCTTGGCTGAGTTGATTTAGTTGACTCTAGTTTTTAAGAAAAAGAGTAAACCAATTTGTCCATAATTTACTAACAATTAAAGGTGGTTATTTGCGTGTCCTTTCTGTACCATGATGGATGACTGGTTTGAATTTCGTGAGTAAATGAATTTCAGAGCAATGGTTTGTTCCATTCTGGCTTTAAAGCTTAATGAGAGTGTAATGTATCCAGTCTGAGGTTCCCGTTTGATCTCACGGTAGTAGGCAACAGGCAAGCAGATTGCACTAAGCATTAGCAATTGTTAATGCATTTGTTTCTCTCTATTCTGCCTGAGAATGACTGTCTAACGCCTGCTTTGGAGCAGGGCACATGGTGGAGCCAGAAGGGTTATATTATCTTACTTATGTAATATCACAGGCAAAAATACGTAGCTGATTAGAGAAGGTTGGCTGTATTTCAGACCTTGCTTTTTAGGGGCTGGTGATGGAAGGGTCAGTGCTGTTTAGCAGGATGTTTTCATTGGGAATCTCCTCCTGCGAGCTGCTCTGCAGCCGTCACAGAGCTGATCCTGCAGGCACCGAAGGAAGCAGGATCCTTCCCATTGACTTCCAGGATCTTTCAGTCCTGCTCCATGTGAATTAATAAACCAGACCATTTTCTCTGAGCTGATAGGTTTTTTCTCTGTGGATCATTTTGTGAAAGTAAGAGATCACCTTTAATGTAGTCGATCTCTCTTCTGTGCTGTCTGAATTCATTCCTGAACCTGAGCCCTTTAGTTCTGTTGGAGGTGTTGGAATGAATTATCTGTCCTGCCAGAACAGGCTGAAATGAATATGCCTCTTTTAGAAAAACTGCAAAATTAAACTAAACTTTAAAGAAACCACAGCATCCCTTCTGAATTTTTAACTTAAACCTTGCCCCCCCCACGCCTTCTCTTGGTCTGATGTTGGATAGAATCAAAATTGAAGAGTGGAAGCAAGGCAGTATGGCAGCTAGGAGCTAGAATTTGCTTTTTGGGATTGTGGCCAGTCCTGGGAGGCAGCCAAACTGGAGAATGTGCAGAAATGCTAAAGGCCCAGTCTCTGAGCTAGATCTCAGCTAGAAAAACCTGCAGATCCGAAACGGTAACAGAGTGTCTCCTAAAACGTCAAGACAAGGACGCAACAGATGTGGTGAAATAGGAAGCAGTGTTGGACTTCTAAAAACATCTGGATGTTCTGGGGTGTCTTTGTTGTTTTTTCAGTTAAGTAGGACTTAAAAAATCTGCTGCATGTGGGAGTTGCGGATTCCCACCATGTGTTGTTGCTAGGTGTAAGGATGTATGGTTTGTGCAGCAAGTGTTACTGTTTTTAAAGTGTCCTTGTGATTTAGTGGCTTGCTTTGATTTGTTTCTGTTTCCCCCCAGTGAGGCAAGTCTGTTGTCTTGAGGACAGATAGATCACGAGATCTGCTACAGATGATATCGTGGTGATCTGGAGGTGGCAGCAGATCCCTTAAGAAACAGGCACTGGGATCCTGAAGCTTCCCATGTACTTTCAGTGTCCAGCTCACTTTCCACAGACCCTGTCAGCAACACTTAACTATAACAGAGACGAGCACTATTAAAGTGTCTTGGATGTAGTCTAGAGCCAAATCACGATGGCCTTGTGCTGGGATCATGGGAATATGCATTCCCTTAGACTGACAGTAATCTTTGCTGCACCAACATTTGACCGTAAGCTACATAGACACTTCCCTGTAACAACACAACCAAATTTATTCACTTTTGGGAGGCTTTGCTGTTTGAGTTCATGCTCCATCCCTGCCCTTCTCCACCCTATTTTATTTTGAGAACAGGGCTAGATAAGGCACACTGGTTTTTGCAAGAAACCTTTTGTGATAAAATGGATGAGTCAACTGACTTTTCCCAGCATACAAACGTTTATCGACTGGAAGTCAATATGTCAGAAGAATCCAAACATTTACAGAGAGAAGAATGTCTCTGGCAGCTGCACGGTATTATATAGGACAAAATCACTCTGGATCTTTTTTTTATACCTAAGGAAATTATTTAACTAAAAAGAAAGGACATTTTCCAGTGTATTTGAGTGAACTCACATGAATGGTACACTTATATTTCAGTGCAACAATTTCAGCAAGTTGAAGAGCTGGGATTGTTTTTCTTGTGCTGTGAATTTTCCTGGGATCACATAGGGCAGAGCCTCATCTTGCAGACAAGGTGTAGCACGTTCTCTGGGCTCGTTACAGCTAGTAAAGATAGTCTTATCATTATTTTTTCTCTTCCTATTTCTATCAGTGTGTACTCTTTTAATGCAATACTTGTCTTCTTTTAAGAGAGTTTAAGATTAGGTGATCTGATTGTTGGCTGTGAATGCTTAGCAATAGATTAGCTCCTTTCTTGGAAACCTTGTGGATATTTGAAACACTGGGGTAATTTCATGCCTTCAAAGTGTGTGATGTGCATCTTGGCTGTGTGGTTAAATAGTAAAAGGCACCAGATGGGGGATACGATATTGTAGGCAGCCCACACGGATGATAAGTAAGGATTGTGGAGGTCTAGCCGTAACGGAGTCCTTTAATAACAGATGCTGTATAATTTTCTTGTGCAAAGGCAAGAAAAAGTATGTCCGTGTAACCTGGAGTGTTAGCATCCTGCTACATAGGATAGTTTTCAAGGGATTTTCAAAGTTATCAAAGATTTCAGAGTTTTTAAAGGATTTTGAAAACCACCGGATGAAGACATTAACTGCCTGTTGTATATACTACTCTTTGCAAGTAATATTGGTTTATAAGCAGCAAGGCACACATTTTCTCTTTGTTGTTTCTTTTGAAAGACATTTTTGTGAGTGATGACTAATGTTTTCTTTGCTTGAAGATTCCGTTGAGCATGCTTTTTTGAACTACTTTTAAAGATACTAAAGGTTACTAACTAGCCTGCAAAAACAGCGTGCTAGGAGATGTTTTGCAGGAGTATGTACAAAATTCACAGTCTATCTTTGCCTTGAATTTTGGTAAATAAAATAGGTAGATAATCTTCTAATTGAGACAAAAGTCTTGTGTATGGCTCTACTATAACATAGTACTCTTGGAAGTTATTTGAAAAGCTTTCCCGAAGCACTCACAAAGAATCTCAGTGGCCAATTTTGTGTATTTTAGGAAACACAAGTCTTCAAGGTCAGTCATGGCCATGGATAAGTGGTTCTCTGGTCTGGGCAAACAGCTCTCATCAATGGCAGCTTGACTGATACACAAACATTGCATTTCTCTCATATTGTGCAGCTTTTTTTAACAGCCTTATCTTTCTGGACACTACTCTTCTCTGTTTATAATTGTAGTAGCCTCAGTATCCTTACAGACCCCACCTAGGGCTACTCAGAACATTTTCCCCATCTTTCATAGGATATTTTTGACCTGGTGAAACTTGATGCGAAACCCACATAATAACCAGATTTGCTAGAAAAACTTGTTACAGAGATATAAACTACTTCACAGGGTTTCAGGAGCAAAGGAACCACTACAGGATCTAATTCTAATTTTTTTAGTAGAACATTTTGTTAAGCCCAACTATTTATTTTTTCAGACTAAGACAATTTTTGTCTTCTGGAGGTTGTTTGTGCCAGAGAATAGGAGAGATCAAGAAACCTCCAATACTTGATACCCTTGGAATGGCAGAGAATTTATTAGATCTGATTATGTGATCGCACATAATCAGATCTAATAAATAAATAATCTCAAAAAAGAGTTTGTAGCACCATTTTTCTGCTTTCATCCTTTACTTGTGCTTAATCTCTGATGCTGTAGAAGAAGATAAATACAGTTCCTTCCTCTTGTGCCTTAAGAGTAAGTCTAGATAGCAGTACAGGAGGGAGAAGGTGTTGTTTCTGACCCCAGTGGGTGATTTTGGAAGCCCTGAAAGATGAGATTTCATTAAAATGATTTTCTTAATGGAGAACAGAAGTCATTCTGACTCTTCTGGGGGAGAGGCAAGAAACAGTGTTTTCCTGTGACCTGTGAAGGAAAAGAGATGAGCAGGCAGCTCAATCTGGTTGTTTCATAGTACCCCTGCCCCTGAAAGTCAAATTACTTTCTTGCCCACACCAGTGACATATGTTGACTGTAAAGAGTAGCTCCAAGAATCTACAGGGAAAAGTATGGAAAAAGAAGATCTATTTTCTAGAAGAATAGCATCCTTTTCCTTTAAAGACTTTGAGCAGTGCTTAGTCCCCTGGTAAGATATTTCAATTTGATTTTCCCAGCTGTGAAGGTAATCAAAAGCTTCTTTCAAGGTTTAACTTGCTAATGAGATCGAGTGGCTGGAAGTTAGTTATGCCATTGTCTACATGATTAACTATTTCCATCCTATTATCAGATAACTTTTATGTGTGAAAACACCTGTATGTGATGATGAAGTCAGCCCTTAACTTTCTCTTTGATGATCTGAATATGTTGAGCTGCTTAAGGCTCACATCATAAATATTGTTTTCTAGGCTTGAGTCATTTTTGTGGCCCTCCTTTGAATGCTTTCTAGTATTTCCACATGTTTCTTAAATTTTGGACACACTAAAGGTGTGTCGAGCACACAGATAGTATACAAAAATGAGGTGCTGTCCATTTGCCTAACCTCTGTTCAGTTTTTATCTGAGAATGTCACAGATGCTTTTCACTAAGAAATTCTATGGAGAGTTCATCCGGAAGTCCTCCTCCTCCTGCTCTTTTTCCCCATCCTCTCTTTTTCCATCACTTCCACTGATGTCCTTCCCTGAGTTTCCAAGGTGGGTGGCTATGAGGGCAGTGACCAAATCATGGCCCTCAGGCATCCAGCTCTGGATTACATATTTGATTTTCCCTAGTTCTGTAGGAAATTTAAGTTCTTACTTTTAAAGCTTTGTCATCTAAACTAAATTCCTTAAGTGGATGATTCAAGTACCATCCTAAAGTTCCCACTAGACACACAAAACCGCCATTCTTAATTGCTCTTATGTTACTTTGTGTTTGGCTCTATTAAAATGAATTTTGTTAGCTTGTCTCCTTCTAACCAGCAATTCAGATCTCAAACATTAGATTTGTTGTTTTAGTTATCCAGACCTCGCTAACCTCTGAAGTGCATGTCTCACCTACCCCTATTACCTGAGGAGATTTTGCGTCTTTGATAAAAATATCTTTAGACCAAGAATCAATTCCTAATGGTTCCACTAAATGAGGAGTTGTCAGTGTCAAGTACATTTTGGGAACTGTGAGCATACTGCAATTTAATCCATCTGCAGTGCATGGTGTTAATTCCACATCATCATTTGCTAATTGAGATGTCATGTTGTACTAAGCTAAATGCCATGGAGAAATCAAGTATACTATAGCATACAATTGCCTTTGTCAACCAGGCCTGTTATCTCTTCAAAAAAAGACAACAGGTTTGTTTTACAAGACTAACCTTCCATTAAACTGGCTGATTGACATTAATTAGATTTTTAGCCTCTAATTCTTTGTTGATGAAATTCCAAATTAATCACTCCATTAACAGAACACGGAATAACAGGGGTCTGTGGCCCATCCCTTTTATCCTTATTTAAATACTGGATCTCCTTTGGCAGTCCTCTATTCCTTTGGAATTTCCCCAGTTTTCAAAGGTTTGTTTAAAAATGAGTATTAGCAATTCAGGGAAGCTCCTCAGCATGCCCTTTTAACACTGAGGGTATATGTTATCCAGGCTGCGAATTTGAACACTGTTTAATTTTAGCAGATGTTGCCTAACATCCTTCTTTATCGCATATAGCAAACTTTCTGTTCTGTCCACAACTTTGCATGAGGTAATTCATCCTCTTACTTCATTCTGAATACAGAACAGAAAAATCCGTCTGAGCATTTCTTCAAACATCACCCTTTACAGTTTTACCCCTTGCCTTCTGCAGAACACCTGTATCTTTTCTTCCCACGATTCTTTTACACCGCCATTCATTTGCCTTTCTTCAGCCTTATACATCCACATACTCACTGTCTTTCTTCCTGTCTGTTTTATATATACATATATATATGGCTTTGTCACTAATTTTGTGCTTTATTTTAACCAAGTTACTTTCTTGGCCTTTTTTTTTGCACATCTGGGTAATGATGACTTCTTGTGAGTTTAGAAGTATACTTACAAGACACCTTCAGTTTTTGTTAAAACTTACAATCTAAATGTATTTTGTTGCTATTTAGTCTTTATGCTAACTATTGCTTTAAACTTTGAGGAAATAATCCTCCAGAATTTTCAGTTTGCCTGTAGAACGTGTGTTTATGTTTTTAGATGACATTATATGTTTGCACTTAAAAAAATTATTTTTTATATATTGCTAAATAAAAGTGTGTTGCCTGTGGTAAGCACAGAGAGGTCACGATCCTGTGTATCATAGCCTGACGGGGATTGTATATTTTTTAAACTACGTTTTGCATTCAGATGTCTGAAGCAGGTTGTCATTGATGGACCTGGAGTTTTAGGGGTTTCGATATGTTGCTGGAATTTTAGGGGTTTCGACATGTTGATTTTGGCTGTGGCTGAAAGGAAATATTAGTCTCTGCTAGCATTTGCTTTACTTTTCTCGGCGGAGCTAAGCAAGTGAACTCGTGCGGAGCCTGCGGAGGGTTGTGCTGGGCGGCCAGCTTGGCGGCTCGGTGCCATCAACGAATGCCAGCAGCTGGTAGCTGCAAATACGACCTGCCTCTAACGATGCTCGGCGGTACGCACACGCCGTTTCAGGGCGAAAGCGTTCATTCGGGCCCTCTCGCGCGTGAGCCGTTGAAGGACCGTGCCGCATCTCCTGCTTGACGTCCTGGCCGTGTTACAGCTGCGCGCCACCGCGTTAATAACACCAGCGCAGCACCTGAGGAGGTGTATTGCTGAGGCTTACTATGCTGTATTGCCTCCCCTGGCATCTTCTGCACCATCTCTGGAGCCCATTGCAAATGCAGGATCTTCCTGGAGCTGTCACTGGCTTGCTTTGAGAGCTGAGTGACGGGTGCTTATTTCTGCTGCCTATTTTGTGGAGAAGTGGCTCAGGTGTCTCCAAGTCCTCCAAGCCTGAAGAGCAAGGCTGGGGACTCAGCCCAGAATTTGGAAGACATATGAACCGGAAACTGAGGGGCAGCGCAGGGCAGACTTGATGTCCTACATGTTAACCGTCTCCATCAAAATTGGAGGCATTTATCAGAATGTTTTCCACGTGTCCCTCCACCTCTTCTGATTCCTGCCGGAGTCCTCTGCTTCCCTCCCTGTCTCATTAGTATTCCTGCAGATATCCGTGCATCCTGTGCTGCTCTGAGTGCTGTAGTAAAGATGACTTTATTATGAATACAACTACAAATGTTCTTTATGGTTTGTTTGACCCTTTTTTTAATCACTTCCCTTCCACGAGCTGTTGCCTGCTGACAGACGGACTTTGTTTTCTATCTGTCACCGAAAGTGTGGAGACTAAATAACCTTGTGCTTCGACCACATGTCCAATGCTTATGTCTTTAATAGCAAATTGATTGATCAACTAATTGATGAAATCAGACTAAAACTTTATTAAAATGCCTGTGGGCACCAAACAGATGAGGGAAAAAATGGAAAACCTATTTATTTTAATTTACTCAGTAAAAACAAATCTAGGAAACGATGCCAGCCACATGGTGTGGAAGCCTACAGAAAGAGGCAAAATATCTTGATTACCATATTCCTCATTTTTTTTAAGAAGGAGCTTGTGATTTGTCAAAGGGGCTCATTTTGTAGAGCATTTTTGCTGTACAAGTCTTTGTTCTTGCACTGTTTCCTGCTAGAGTAAAAATTATCAGAACAAATAAGGCAGAAAAAGAAAATTTAAAAGTAGGAATCCTGGCAGCTTCAGCGTATGCTCACCGCAGAGATCTCTTCTGCAGCCCTAAGGAAACTTCCCGTCGCCGCCGCCGGCGCCTGCTCCGCTGGCTGAGCTGGGCCTAACGAAACCGGCTCCAGCTCTTCCTTCTTCACTGAAAGGTTCCATCTTTAAAAGTGTAAACTAGCAAATCCTTGCCTGCCTGGCTGTAGGAATGGTCTTTAAGGGGTGTAAACGTTTATTTTGCTGAGATGTCAACCTTTAAAAAATTATTGAATGGTGCTGCTGTGAGTAGTGGCTCTTTCAGGTTTAGCTAATTATTTCATTGCCTAGATTAGGCAGTCAAATCATTAGTTAAATAGCATGCTTGTCTTCCAAACTCCAACTGCTTCCTCAGGTATCAAAATCGCACAGTATTTCCTCTCCGGCTGTCAAATTTCTGCTCTCTTGATATCCTTTCCTGACAGGTTTTATAAAGTTCATGTGTATTTTCAGTGCAAAACTTCCTCTGTGTTGCCAGTTAAATCTTCAAAGCTGCCGCAGTTAATCATTTGTAATGTAAAATTAAATACAGGGGTAAATACTGACCTGATTATTTAATATTTAACCTACTAAGAAATGTTCAGAGTGCTACCGAATTTTCCTTGCGTTGCAGAAAATACTAGATTCTTCTGGTAGAGTTTAGGTATTTCCACACCGTGCCGGGCTTGCTTGTAGCGAGATCGTCCGCCGCGCGGGGTTGTGATGGCGGCGGTGGGAACTCACCCCCCGGCTCTGTGATCGCCTCTAGCCCTCCGCGGGGTTATCGCGCTCTTACTTCGCAGTCGTTGGATGTGCTGCTCTGCCCTCCTGTATCTTTGAGGGGCAAAGCTCTATTACAAGTATGCAAATGGACAATTTTTAGTGTAGAAAGATTCCCTTTCACAGAGGTTGTTTAGTTATGCTTCTGGGTACCATGAACCATGTATTGTCAGTCTGAAGTAACTCACAAGTTCAGTTCAGAGTGACTTAGCTCAAATTGCCAGAAACTTAATAGTTCTGGTTCAAGGATCTTATAAGCTCCTCTAATCTGACTCTTCTAGCTCAGGATATTTACGACTTTTGCTAGGGAAGACCAGGCTAGTTTGTTTGTTCTGCAAGAGCAGCTTTAAACCTCTTTTCTTGTTTTCCGTGTATTTCTTAATTTATTTGCTTGTTTGTTCTAAGTTTTTCTGCTCCTGAGCACTTATAATACTGTTAAATAGGGCCGTCACACACTCTTGATATATGTTAACTAAGGTTGCAAAAGAACATGCACAAATGTCAAGAAGCTGAAACTAAAGCTTGAGCAGTCAACCCTAATTCAGCCCATGTATCTGCATTAAGATGATGCATCTTCTTGTAGCACTGCCTATTTGCCATGCAATAAGATTGATCATATAATAAAAAGTTAAAATGGTCAGACATATCGTACACATTTATCACAGGCATTGAAGGCAATGTGAAATTTCATTTATAAACAAAAGAAAACTAGTCAATGTGTTTATTAAATTTTTACATGATTTAAAGTGGAATGCGTGCTTGAGAACCCTGTAGACTAAAGGCCTTTGAAACATAATATTTAAAATAGTATTTATTTTTATAGTTAAAATGTTATATGAATAGTATATGAAGCAATAGTTAATGTTCGAAATGCATTAGCAGTTGCTAATTATTTTAATGTAAACACTGAAAGCGATGTTTGGGTTAGCTTTTGAGGATAGGTACGAGGTGCCGGGCTCGGGCGCAGGAGGACGCGGGAGGGTCGGCTCTGCGAGGCTGCAGAACAGCACAGCACGTCCGTGCAAGCGGGGCTCCGGGGCGCTGACGGCAGGGCACGCGGGCACGCGGGTGGCGCGGGAAACTTCTTCCTCAAACATCGTCCTTTTCTACCATGCGTGCTTGGCTCCCACATGGCTCTGGTTTCCTGGGAAAAATCTGGCTTTTCCATTTAAACAGAGTCTTGTTTGAGTTTTCTATCTCGTTTCATTTGCCTGAGATTTCCGCCCCCCTTTTTTTTTTTGATGCTTACCCTGCTTATGCTGAGGAAGAGCTTAATATTCATTTATTTTCCGTGCATGGGGTCACAGATAATTACCATTAACAGGTAATGTACCTGTTTCTGCAGCTTGTGTACTTAAGGCAGCAACAATGGTAAAAAAAAGAAATGATCTTCTACATTTATAATTTTGGTCTAAGCAAATTCTTGCCATAAGTATGCCTTTCACAGCTCAGCATTTTTTGTCTTTACTTGTTAAGGCATTATTGTATAACAGTATTTGCCTATTTCTATGTAATTAAGTCTGCTGATTAAAACAACATAAATTTTCTCTCATTAGTTTTTTGATACTGCCTTCCTTCCTTTCTACCTTCATCTGTTAATAAAATGAAAATCATGTTCTCAGAATTCAGACCTTAAAGGTGAAGATAATATCATACCCTTGCACATTATCATTATGTATATCCAGATATAGATATAGATACACTTAGATATAGATACAATTTTTTACTGTGGATATGTCCTTCTGATGTTCCAGAATCATCAGTGAGACCTTTTGGTTAAAAAGGAAATACAAGTAAAGATGAAAATAGGAAGACAAAATTGGACTTTGTCCTTGGATATTTTACAAATGTGAGGTTTATATCTGGAAAATCACAGCCTGCTAAGGCCTCCTACTGTTTCAACTAATCTTTTTAAATTGATGCTTTACTCACTTTGCTCAAATCCAGGAATAAACTGTGTTCTAAAGACGACCTGCGAGTTACTTCTGTTTTTTTCTGCTTTTTCAGCTGTTTTTTTTCTCCACCTCCTCCCTTCACATGAAGCCTACTTATACTGGAAACAAAATGGCCAACAGGCTATACACATACAGTTTAAAAAAATGCAACCCTATGAAGATAAATTCACTTTGACTAACATATTGTTAAATTCTGGTAATTTTCTATTAGCTCTATATCAACATCTTATATGCAGGCTCCTTATCTAGCTGGTTCAGGCACTAATTTTTTTGATCTTAGGTTTGGAAAGATGTGGAAGATATAGTATATAAATGTATGAACCATATTGAAATGTGAATTGGACACAGAATAAGTACGAATTTGTGAATTTGAACTGAGCAGAATTCTCAAGTGCACACACTTGTGGGCAATCACGGGCTCTGAACTGTATTTCTGAGTCACTTTGATTTCTTGGAAGTCTAATAATAGGATTTCAAATGCTTTAGTTGACAAAGAAGAAAAATAGTTGCTATATAATTCAATTGATGAAGGGATCAGTATTATTCTTTCAGTAAGTATCTTAGTAAATAGACTTTACAAAGATTAAAAATACCCTCCGGTATACTGCACAATCTGCATGTAAGTGGTGGTGAATGATTCCCTTTTACTGGGTTATCTAAAGTCTAACCAAACTTATACTGAAGTAAGCCAAACATTTAATGGAAAATACTGAGTGTTAAGATACAGCTAAGACATAAAGGACATTTTATACTTCATAAATTTAACACATCCCATTGTCCAAATGTTGTCTGGATGCAAATAATGATATCCATGGAGCAAATAGTTCCTATGCTGCAGCAATCCCTCTTACCTCTCAAAAAACCATGATTCTCCAGGAGTAAGAAATTTCATACTCGGGAGATGAATCTGTCTCAAATAGAGTCACTTAGCTGTATATATGGTGTTACTTTTGTAGAAGGTAATGTTGAATACCTTTCATTGTGATTGCACCCCTCTCACTTTTGACATTGAAAGGTGACTTCAGTTCTTCTCAGCTGTTTTTCCTGACTGTGCTGTTGTCCAATATAACAACACTGCTGTCCTCATGACATGTTCCATAAATGGTCCTGATAACTAAATGGGATTATATTGCAGAAATTGAGATGGGTGCACTTTAATGTCAACAGTGTGTGAGATAATTACAATCTTTGCATCATATCCAGTTTTTGTAAGAAGTTCATAGGGAAATTTTACAGAAGATCTTCAGAACTAAGATAATGCAATTGTAAGTGATTTAAGAAACCTAAATCCTTGCAATAACTGTAAAATGTTCAGAGTGTTTTTGAAGCCCAGTGTCCTCCCCGTGACCACCATAGATGCTTAGTATCAATATAAAAACAAGCCTCGATTATGCCTTTATTGAGAGAGCTGCCTCTGCTGGCAGTCAGCATTTTAGAGTCACTGAATGAGGGTTTGCATCAGGATTATTACAGCCTCTGGTAGGGTCATGAATCTTCCTTTCCTGCTGCGATGCAAAAGAAAAGGCCAGGGAAGGAGTTGATAAAGTCGAAGTCTGTCCTGTGCGCTGTGTACCATAGACATAGAAGTCTGCTGCTTCTCCTGTTACCATGTTGCCTTTTGGAAAGCTGTCCACCTTCTTCTGTCACCTGCTTTGTTATCAGGTCTCTTTTGCGCACATGGATTAACCTATGCTACCTCTATAAAACCTCATCTTACAAACCATATTTTTCGAGAGGAAATACCTTTTCTTTAAAGAAGACTTTTTCTTAAAAGTCTGACTTGTGCACTGCTTGTCCCAAATGCTTCATTCCCAACTCTGCTAATAATTTACTATGTTGTTTTGGACAAGACTGTTTATCCACTTTGTGAAGCAGGTATAATATTATTTTCTTATAGATGAGTTTAAAGTTTATTAATGTTTGAAGGTACTGTACTACTAGGGGCACATTATATCATAGCATCTTATTTGTGGACTGGACAGTGAGTAAAGCATATAGTGCAGTGTGAACATGAGAAACTCTTTGGGAGCCAGCTTACATTTACTTACTGGTGAAAATTTGATGTACAGTTGAATAGCCCTATCCAGCATATCACAAAAGTACATCTGAAATAGATTGGACTCTTTCTTTAAACACTTCATTATGGATAACTTTTTAGTAGATGTAATTTCTGTTGTTTAGATCATATCTGTGCTTACAAAGAACATGGTTCCTATGGAATAATGGTTAAATAGGCTCTAAATTTTCTTATGAGGTATTAAACCCATTTTATTTCAGGCTTCACTCCCATTTGTGAAATGTAAAAAGCCCTTTGGTTCTGCCAGTTTGCAGAGTCCCTATTTGGCAGTTTACCTAATCTGACATGCCTAAGTCTGTGTGCTGCTTCCAGCTCTTTCTAGAAACCATAGAAAGAGCCAAGCTGTATTTTTTCCTTTGTAACACATCAGAGAAATAGTGATTTATTGCACTTATTTCCAACTGGAAGTACTGTGCAAGAGCCTGGTTCTCATCATGTTTTCTTCTGGTCTAAAGCACACACTGAAATGGGTGTGGGCTTGCTACCTGCAGAGGAAATCATTCCCATTAACTGGCACAAGTGGCTACTTGTAAGAGAGTGATGCAGAGCAAACACTTCTAAAATTAAATACTGAAATGTAATAAGAATGAAAATCTCTTTCGTGCTAGAAGGTTCGCATAGAAATCTAATACTCCCTGGATTAAAATGTGGAAAGGATGTTACCTGCTTATAGATTCTGTTGCTTCCTCCTCCTATCTCACTGACTGGGAACATTTTTAGAAGTTCAAGAAAAAAATAAAACATTACATCAGAAAGAAATATCATTGATTTGGCTATTTTTAAATTGATTTTTTTCCCCCGTAGTGGTATAAATTAACTGAAAAACAGCTGTACTAAAAATAAATGAACAATTGTTTTAAATGAGTCAAATCTGTATGTCCTCTTATTCATTGCATTGTTCTAACTGATGCATCCTGTCCTGTCCTGCCCTGTCCTTTCCTATCCTATCCTGTCTTTTGGAGTGACACCAAATTCCTTAAATGATAATTATTGAGTTTAAATGCAGCAAACAATGTAGCTGAGAATTGCGCGAAGATGCTGCTGTGCCATTTTCTCTGTGCCAGTTCTCAAGTTCTCCGTGAACAAAATGAGAAATAGGTCAAATAGACAAGATTTAACTTTTGGCATTCAGAGTATAAAAGCTGGTACATTAACTTACAATGTCCCTGACTATACTCTGCTACTTGATTCATGGAGCCAGAAGTATAGATAATAACAAGCTGATGTTCTGTAATAGCAATTTATTATAATAACTAGTCATGACTCTTTGATGGTACCTTTTCTCCTCTTTTTTCTTTCCCTCCTGCAATACCATCTCATGTACTGTACCTTTTCCTCATCTCCAAGGACCTCTTTATTACTGTCTGTCTAATGCAAGGAAAATGGATTTTTAATCCTTTTTAAGATAATGAAAGAATTTTGTATGAACCAGGACAAAACCCAGATATTCATAATAACATACTTGCAATTCTTCTCTCGGTCAAGTTCAATAGGAAAAGCAACATATTTACTGGAGACTTAATTTTAAAAGTTGCTTTATATCTTCAGCCTAGTGCAAATGCTGTTTCGCTCGTAACTGAATAAAAGAGCAGTCTGCAGGCTGGCGCGTGTTTGTGCTGAACGGCGTGTCCAGAGCGGAGCTGGCGACCAGACGTACGCCAGAAGTCGTGGTTAGGGCTTATGGATACACTTGTTCGGAAATGGTGCAAAACTGTAAGGCCGCCGTCAGCTGCCTGCTTCTGTCCAGCTGTGATAAAGCTTTAAAGCTGGGAAGAAAAACAGTTTTGTGTTGCTGAGAGGAGCTTTGCAGTTTCTCTGTTGCTTGATCTCTTCCTTTCCTGGGTCCAGTAAGCAGCGTGGCCGCTCGCTAAAGATAGGCTGGTTCTGCTGCTGGCCTTACTCTGATCAGCGCTGCTCCTCATAAAAAAAAGGAGAAAGAAAACCCTAACATCCCAACAGCCAGCCCTTAAGCTGGCAACGGCTCCTTTGGTCAGCGATGTTAACATTTAAAACTGGAACTGCATGTAGACCATCTCTTACCATGCTAAAGGATCCCAATTTCGAGCAGTAAGTCCAAATTTGGGGCATATCATCCGATAGGCAAATTGCCTGTACCACTCTTTCTCCTTTTCTCTTCTTCCTTTTTTGCATCTTTGCTCCTGCCTTGATCTTGGTAGGCTGAGCAGCAGGGAAGACTTCTGAATGCTTTACAAAACCTCAGTAAATTAGGTGGTAAGTTACATCAAAGTAACATTTGATCTCATTATTTAGAAAAAGCATGTCGTGCTGCAGAATTTAATGGTGATTGCTGAATTGGGTGATTTTTTTGCCGGTGCTGGTTACTATAATTTCTGATGATATGGGTGGATAAGCAGTTATGCAACTGGACATGAAGTTAATGGAGAAGTACGGTAAATAGTTCAAGCCAGGACAGAAAAGCGCTGAACACGTTAGAAAAGAAAGCTATTGTCCGATAGATATTTGTTCTTGACGCAGTTAATCGTTCTCATAATACACACAGTAATAAGTGGATCTGACAGGTTTTATTCTACAGTTACAATGCTTAAAGAGGCGAATGCCTAGTTCATTTAAGTATGAATGATCCGAATTCTCACCCACAGGAAATAGGGATGCTTGTGTCTGGTAAAAGCTAAAACCTTGAAGACAAATGCTGTGACAGGGAGTGACTGTAGCTGACTAAGCCACAGGAGGGAACTACTAAAATTGTTTGATTTTATCATCTCTATTAATTCTTGAGTATTTCCAACAAATGATCGCACTATGTTTTTAAGTCATTTTTTTTCCAGTGTGGAGGAGTGTTTCCTTGTTTGCATTTGAAGTCAAGGCAGGAGGATCACTTATTACAATAGAGATTTTCAATTGACTAATTATCAATTGTTACGAAAAATGCAAATAATTCTTCCCTTCATTTCCTTTCTTTTATGGGAAAAGATAAGGCAAAAAGCTTCTTTAGCCCTGATAGACTGGGAGTGGATTTTTAAAGTAATTTAAGGAAAAGGTGGTAAAATACATGTGTTTTCCCAGAAAACATGTCTTTCTGTATGCTTAATTTTTAGGCAGAATTTGACATGTGACCTTGGTAACTGGACATCAGCGTGTAGTGATAGATTGAAGCAGAACTTAATCCAGATACTAAAGAAAGCATTAGCCCGTGAGTTGCTCGATTGTTTTTATTCTGTAGTTACTCATCAGATTTCTCTGAAGCTCTGCAGTGAAGCGAATGAAAGCAGAATTTGTTGGTGAACTATGACCGTATGTGACTTCCTGCGTGCCCAGGGTTGAGGTCAGCCTGTAGCACTCCTAATGAATATACTGTACCCCCAGAGGGTGGTAAAGGTCTCTGTAGACATACCCTTGCCCATCCCCTGGAACGGCTCTGCAGAAATCTCACCAACAGTACAGCAGTATATGGGTTGTATTTCTCGTGCTGTATGTAGCATGATTCTGAATTAATTTATCATGGGCCTGTATGATTTGTTAGGCTTCTTGCTATCGTGCCAGGTACTGAGGGACTCTGATAGGCCTTCAAGATCAGTTATTTTCCAGATTCCACATCAGTATCAGCTTTCAAGCCATGCAGTGCACTGACTGAACCGCCTGCGGAAGAGCTCAGTTTTCCATGCATTACTGAAAGCAAAGATAACGTTTTAGTGCAGGTGCGCTACCTACTAAATCCCTTGATGGAAGAGTTAAAATAATTATGCCTAGAACAGAGCAGAAACTTCTAATAATGGTTGCAAAGCATTTATATTCTGATTCCCCCGTTTAGCTTTCCAAGACTTACTCTACAAAGGCTGTAATTGTCCGTGCTTGGTCTCTGCCCAAGAACAAGAGCTTTGTTTGTATGCGTGTTTTTTGTCTGCTTTGTTTTTAAATTCAAGCTGAAATGGTTTAGTCATTATGTGGAGACATGAGAAAACTAAATAAAACTATTGTCTCTGCTGTCATTATACAGAATTAGAAAAATTCGAAAAGCCTAAATAAGAAGTGATAGAAAGCTGAAATTTGGAATGGAAAAAATCTTCTCTGAGAAGGACAGTGAGGTGTTTTGATTAGATTTAACAGTCAGAAAATGTTGATTTTTCTGTTGACTAATACACAATGACATACTAATGACTCTTTGGACCCTCACATGCGATGTATGAAATGTGGCTGAAGTATGCAGGCTGCAGCATCACTCTCTGTGAGTCGTGAAGCGTGCATGGAAGCCCGCCTGTTTTGTCTTGTACTTACCATTAGTCATTTTGTTTGTTACACCTCTAGAGGGTTTTTTTTTCTCAGACAGGGACAGAAAAAATTAAAACTTCTGCGTGCTTCTTTGCCTGAGTGCTGGGCATTCTGCGCAGCTGGTGGTGTATTCTCCATCCGTACCTTTTGCTCTGGATCCAGTTGCATTTCTACTTCCTCCATCCTTCAAAATGTTCCTGGGGCACACTCACAGGGCTGCTATCGCTGAGCGACTCCCAGGACATGGGGCCATGGACCAGCCCATCCTGAGAACCATGCTGGCCACAGGAGTTGGCCATGCGTAGGAGGACAGGAGGATATTATGACTGAGAAGGATGGATGAAGCATTGTGGCTCTGGTCTGACAGATTTTCTAGATGTTTTTCTTAAGCTTTACAAAACTTCCCAAGCATGGTGGTTTCATGGTGGTAGGTTAAACCCTACTGCTCTCCATAGCAATTTGCTCGTCAGATGATATGCCCCAAAGAAGCGCAAAAGAGAAGGATGCTTTGCCCTGGCCTAATATGTGTCTTCACAGTATAGAGCTTCAGTTTTGGTTGGCACTGGGGGAGGGGATGCTGACTGTTTTCATTCTGTGTACTTGGTTTGAAAACAGTATAAATTATTGACAAATTATTTAAGACAGTTTAGTCTTAAAGCAACCTAAGAAGCCAAGTGATCATAAAGAACTGTTGCCTAGCTTCTTAAATAAAGCTATTCACAAAGCTCTTTTAAAGATGTAATTTGCATCTTCATGGTATTATACTTATTAGTTCTCAAAATAATAATAATTTGCATTTATAATACTACTGTGCAATCCTTATACTGTAACACTATGCTTTGGGTAATATTTATTCAATGTTTTTAATTGGAAGAACTTAAAGCATTTCACAAGCCATTAATAATCCTTGCAGTTGCCCTCTTAAAGGCAGTATTAATAGCCCCAGTTTACATATAAAAGAAGACGTGGAGACATTGAGTTGTTTGTCCTAGGTTACAGAACAAGCCAGTGGCAGAGAAAAAACACAACCTGTGGGTCCTGGTCTCTGAAAGACAGAATAAATCTTCTAACATAGTCAAATATTTTTGACTGCTTTAATGCTGCTTGGAATTCTTTTATATGAACAGGGGGCATAGGATAGACTAACAGTTTGATGAGTAAATGCTTATGAAATTATGTGCTAATTTTCTCAAACTAAATTGCATACTTTTTTTTAGTTATTTTTGAAAGACTGACCAGAAATAAAATTTGCTAACAGGCCTATATGCGAATAGTCTTCATCTGTATTGGTTTTTTTCACTACGGTATTACAAATAATAAAAGTACATGCAGTGCTTTTGTGTGGATTTGAATTGTAGATTAGTACTTAGCTGTTCAACTGCAATGATATCAAGCAGCGCCAACCAGGGTTGACACAAGTGATATGGAAATACAGAACAATGCAATTTTTGCATCTCTAAGGAGATTCAAATCATTAGCCTGTGTGGAATAAAGTATATTTGAACAGATATCAGCCATATGAGAATAGACACTTTTAATTGAGTCAAGCTTAGACCTTGAATATAAAAGTGCTTTGCTTCCATAAGCAAAATTATACTACTGTGACACTTTTTTTTTCCTTTTTTTTTCTGTGTCGGGGGATTTTTCTCTGTTTAGGGCTATAACATGTAAAAGTTCAAGTTAGTGTTATGATTTTAATCATTCCCATTCTGCTGCAAATTAAGTGTATAGATGTTCGGTGTTTTTATATCAGTTTCTCGAGAAGTATAGTAACTTAAAAAATAAGCTCAATATCTCAAAAAGCAATGCCGTATTTAATAGAAATACCTCTCTGATGATAAGATGATGTATCTGAATCCAGTTTCCCTTCCTCATTTAGCTCAGTGCATTTTATCTCAGTTTCTACGCAACAAAGGGAGGCGATTCCTGCACTGCCCATGGTCTGTACATTACTGGTGGTATTTGCATTTAGGAAGATAAGAAAGATGTAACCTGACTGCACTTACCACCTTCTGCCTTTACTGTTGAAGAGAAGGTTCATGGTGCTGCAGAGGTTTCCCACGTAAATCTTGCACAAGTTCCTTGCATTGTACTGCGGTGGTCACACAGCAGGCCCTGAAGACTATTTTATAGCCCCCGAGGAGAAAATAGCCTAGTAGTGCACTTTATTTCTAGGGTCCTCCAACCTGTGTAACACTAATCTTGTTTCTGCTGTTAGTGATTTGGGGAAAATGCTATTACTTGGCCATGCCTAGTGTGATGTTTCATAAAAGTAAAAATACCGAGCTTTAAAAGTATATTCAGTGATGGTTTTGGTGATTTTCAGAGGGGCTGGGCATCTGACTCAAAAGAACCTCTCTTTCTCTGAAACACAGAAAATAACTGGTTCTTTGCTGACTCTGGTTATGAGGAATTAGTTGTTGCTATTCAGATTGTCAAAATCAGTGTTCAGCTGCAGTTCTATCACACTGCAGATAGAAAAGACTAAGGCTAGAGCTATCAGATCCACTTCAGGAGAAATAATTAATGCTAGTTTTAAGGCACGACAATGTCAGGACAAAATGCAAATTTTAAGTTGAATATACTGGTCTAGTGACCACTGATCTTTTCAACCATTTCATCTGGCACTTCTTGGGGACTAAATTTTGTGCTTTCAGCCTGTGTCCAAATACCAGTTACTCTTCTTCAGTCAAAAGAGCAAAACATCAAAAAACATTTCCTTTTTAGATATATACCCTGGGAAAAAAACTAAGTGCTTAGGAGTGACAGAAAAGAAAAGGAGGATAGACATAAGAAGAGAAAGGGAGGAAAAGGAGAACCTTACAACAGTGGAAGTCCCAGTTGCAGATGCCCTCGCTACTTCCTCTGCGTTACTGATACAAGAAAACGCGGGTGTGTAAACGTCACGTTTTCTAGGTGATGAATGATCCAGCCAGTTCACTATATAACGTCTGAGACCAACCAGCGCTAGATGCCTAAGGAAAAGTGCAGAACGTGTTAGAGGCTTCTTTGGTGTTTAAACTGGATAACTCCCCCGAAGAATTAGATTTAGTAAGGTTTCCCAAATGCGCGGGAGCGCGTGACGACGACTCGAAGGATGGTTGCTTCTCTGCGTGGCGCGCCGTGCTCTCAGCATCGCTCCTCGTCCTTCTCCGCGCGGCTTCTCTGCTGCGTGCGGTGGCACCCGCGAGTCTCGGCGTGGCAGAGGCTGGGCTGCGTCCCCGGGTTTGCGGCGGTGGCGTCCGTGTTTCGCTGCGTGGAAACTGCAGGGGCGGCTTGGCCCCGGTGGCCGGTGCTTTTGTTACCCAGCACGCTTATCGTTTTCCTTCAAGTTTTATCTTTGCGGAATGAACTACTTCAGGCTTTTAAATCACCCTTTTTGAACGACTACTGCTATCACTCTGCAATTAATCTTATAACCCCCCCCCCTTTGGCTCTTCATTCAAAGGACTTGGTGATTTGTATTAAGCATAAAGCACGCTAATTCTGCAGCTAGAAAGAGGTTTAAGCTTGGGCTTTAATGTTTCGCTGAGCCTTGGCCTAAATGAATACATTGGCTGAAACATAAGTGTTTCTTAGTTAATATGCAGACAGTGGTGAATGAATTTTGTTAATTTTTTATTAGTTATTTTTGGATTTAGTCAACTAAAGAACTGAACATATCATAAAGGATGGTATTTTATAATACTTTCCCCTTCTGCGCTCCCATTTAAGTATGTTACTTTTTTTCAGATTTAAGTTTTCTTTTGTTTCTTAGTGGCTCAGCACCACATTTTAGAAACAAGCTGAGTTTATGTATGTCTTAAATCACACACTGCTAAATGCTGGTGTATAAAGAGTATGAGAAAATAAATCTTCCATTTATCAAGGGTTATAAATGAAACCTTGACTGACCTTTAACTCTAATGTTATAATGATGACTATATAATGTAAAACACCATATAGGATTTCAGCTGAAATAATTTATTTTAAAGCAGTTTAAGACATTGGAACAAATCTGTTCCCTTTGGTTCCAACAAGCCTTGTGCTGTAATAGCCTTGTTAATCTTCCAGTACATGTAAGGCACACCGCGTTTGAAATCTTTGCAAGGGATAGGTACGCGTACACAAACAATAAAATGATTGTATGAATTATGTGAAAAAAAGTTTTATAATGTGGATTTGTTAGGATTACCTGCTTCCAAGGGCTGAGCCGTTTGCGAAGGGGGAGCGCGGGGGCGAAACGCAATACGCTGCGGCTGGTGCCTCTGCTTCTCTCCCCCCTCTCCTCCCCTCTGCTCCTCAGTTCCCAGCCCGAAACCTGAAGCTCTCCCAAAGCCGCTCGCAGTCCGCAGGGGCAGGTTTGGGGTAGTCAGTTAGGCTCGAGTCAAATGTGCCTGTTCTGACATCTGTGCCCGTGACCTTCCTATGAACTTGCCAAGTCTCGTGCAGTTTTTCTGCATTTCATTCGATGTATGTGGCAAAGATTCGCTAATTAAATTTGCTGCGCTGTGCTACCTTAAAACATTGCTGCTACAGTGTTCTTGCTCCTCATCCACTACTTTTCCCTGTTTTCTGCAGGGTCTGGAGAGTATCAAACTGATAGTTGCAAGCTGCGTATGGGCTTTTGAAGTCCAGACACTTGGAATATTGCTTGGCTTTAATGGTGAGAATAAGTATGTTATCGAGCGATATTAAAGACAACTGGAGTTCTAATGACGTCAGGCCTGAAAAAATGATTATTCTATCAGCGGAACATTTAATTTCCAAAAATTAAATTATGCATAATTTCCAGACTTGTAATAAAATAATTACTGTCTGCACTTTCTCATTACCAACTGGTTTGCTCCGATTTCTGTATATGAAAGGAGCTCTGTTGTTCAGTGAGGAGTCATATTGTAGTCAAGTTTTACACATTTTATTGTCTCAACTTCAGCTCTGAGAATTACCCGTCTACTCGGGAAACGAATTCACAGGACCACAGAGCCTGGCAAGCTTCCAGATTTTAATTGCTTACCAGGGAGGTTCAGGACAGACTGTTCTTCCTAGGATGGGAAAACTGAAAAGAAACAACCCCCAGCTGTGCTAAATAGAAGGAAAAACACCTTCTTGAAAAGAGTATTCCGTGGTACGTGGAACAACTGCAATACAGTTAGCATTGCACGTTGGGCTCTGTGGCTGAATTAACACTGGGGAAGTAAGCGAAGTAGAAGCTGTGGGGTATCAGCCCGGTCTTCCAGCTCTGGCAAGGGGAGAATGGAGTTAAGATCAAAATGCATGAAAAAAATTGAGAGGAAGGGTAGGCTAAAAAGCTCAGAAGTAACAAAACAGAATAGCCCAAAACACATCAACTGCAACGTAAAGGTACCATGCAGGGAGGTTGAGTGATGAGCTGCTGTCACTGAAAGCCAAGAACTGTCGATTTCTGGCTCTGGCTCCACAAGAGGTTCCTCTCAGGACCTGCCGGGCCTTGTTTCTGGTATTCACTATCTGCAAATAGGGAATGCTTTTTTCCCACCTTTTGCCTGAAGGTCTCTCTCTCTTGCTCTCTCTCTCTCTCTCTCTTTTTTTTTTTTAAAGCAGTATTTGCCTTTTTGTAACTTCACAGTATTGCTTCTGTGTCTCCATCTTGTGCACAGCTATCCTGATGCTAAAAAAGCTGTGAGAATAAGAGAGAATAAAGGACTGCTGAAGGGTAAAGATCTGAAGTGAAGTAGTAACTGCTGGTATAGGAACTTCTCTGCAATTTATTGCAATCAGGCAGTCTAGAAGACATGTTATTTAGTCAATGCAGCTTTTCAAAAGGGATCACTAGTGTTTCAGGAAGGAGAAGGACCTTATGTTTCACCTGCTGGACAGGACAAAAAGGAGGGAGGGCACAATGTGCTGTAGAGGATTGAGTCTGGGCTCTTCTACACAGCGTGACACAGCAAAGTTAGGTGGTTAATAGATGGTAACAAAGGGAATTTGTGTTTGTTACAAAAGGGAGTGGACAACTAGCAGAGCTCCACTAGGAAGGACCAGTACCGTCCCCTGTTTAACTGCAACATAACATGCTTAAATTTAGAGTTAACCGGGTGGGAGGTTGGGGAGGAGGTGAGATGCGGTAATCAGCCACTGTGGGTGAGTTTGGCAGCCAGAGGGTGGTCAGATTGATGCTGGGGTCTCCACTCCAAGACATCTTTACTTGGAGCGTGGCGTGACAGCTGGTTGTCTGCCAGCGCAAGGTGGATTCTCAGCTGCGTTGCTCTCTTGAGCTTTGCTTTCACACCTGTTAATCAGCTTGTGCTAACATTTGAGCAGCCGCAGTGATTTTAGTGTTCTCATTGCCGCTGTGGTGAATGACAGGGAACAGAGCAGTTATGGCTTAGCCAGGGCAAAATATTTCGGTGGAGTGCAACACGGGCACTAAAATACATTCACCAACCAACAGGAAACATAGTGGCTTATGTTCTCCTTATCTGTTAACAATTACATGCTCCAATAGGTGCTGTTTAATCTCAAGACAGTAATAATACACATGCTAAAAAGGACTCTAGTTAGATTTGTCAGATCCAAAACTTCCTAAGCCTTGCTATTCAGTCACGGGTCTTCACACTCACTAACGTTCATGCTCGTTAAATGTAACACTCATTAAAAATATATAATCCATATTCATCATTTTACTTATCCATCGCTAAATCAGATTAATAGATCACCATACATTTTTACATTCTTTTTACAGCTTAATGGAAATGCTACATTATTCAAATACTGAGCATTGCCCATGTGCGCACTTTTTTTTTCCCCAGTAGTCTCCCATTAATGAATGACAAAAAAGAATAATGCTGAAAAATGTATTTGGAGATCTTCAAGACATGGTTGCCAAGACCCCTCATGGGCCTTGGTCAGCCTTCTGCATCATTATTCTGTGCTTTTGGCTTCTTGTGCATCCCCAGATGGGGTAATCCTGTTTTGGCAGTGCCTCTGAAGGACTGGATTTCTATAGCTGGATTAATGGCTTCTCTTATTATATCTGATGGCTTTTCATATTTCCCATTTTAATCCCTTTTTTGTTGTTGTTGAAAAGGCCTCATGTGTTAGTAGCCTCTTTGCAATGAGAGGAGGTCTGTTTTGATTAAAACATTTTATTATTGAGAATTTTTAGTAAATACACTTTTTGCCAATACTGCTACCATACAAATACCGTATAGCATTCTGTCATGTATTTTAAAATGACATGTGTCTGATATAGGCAGGGCATCAGTATGTATGCCTAGTCCAGCTGGTGGTTTCAAAGCACAGTAAGATATCATGATTAACTTCTATACAAAGCAAAACAATAAATAAGTATAAGCATATCCCTCACTGATTTCTTTCATCCAGTTTAGCTCAAGAAAAGCCTTCAGTCTAGCAGATTTCTCCCTTAGGATTTCCCTACCTGTCTCTGTTATTCATTCAAATTGTTTTTATCTTCAACAGTGTCTCCAGCAGAGATGGTTGCTGGAAACCCTTGAGCAGCAGTTGGTCCTTGAAGGATTGGCTCTTCCCTGCCTCACTCCGCAGACCTGTCACCATGGCGGCTCAGGAACCTGCTCGGAAACCTGGAAGTTTCAGCAGGCTCTCAGCCACTATAGATGCTGAAAGATGCAATTATAAGAAAAATCTTCACAAGCTGTTCTCATATTCATACTCGGTAGTGAACTAGCAGATGTACAGGGTGCTTATGCTACTGGTCTCTCTGTGTCATTTGGTGCACAGGGATGCAAAATGCTCTCCCAATCTAAGCATTTCACAAGAGATGCTGAGGGAGAGGGGGGAAAAGAGCACAAGAGAGGTAGGCCTGGGTCTGCTCGTTGCAAATAAGAGCTGTTAGCACCAGGGAAGGCTCACACAACTCATGAGGAATTCCCTCAGTCTGTATGCGTGCGTGTGTATATTTTTAAAAGTACCTTTTAGTAAATCCAACATGTTCCCTCTTACTCTTTTGTCCTCCTTAACCTTTCATTTTGCCCCTGCACTTCATCCTAATTAGACTTCCCAAAGATGTATTAGTCAGGGCTGATGCTGGCCAGGTGAGGTGATGCTGGGCCAGCAGCGGCAGCTGTTGCTCCTGCACGTTCCTGCGCTCAGCAAGCGCCCGGGAATGCTCCCGGAGGTAACTGCGGGATGCAGCGCCGTGCCCCTTCGCACCCGCTGCCCGTTGGGTCGACAGGCTCCGCTGGCTGCGCACCGAGCCAGGTCTGCAGGGTTTTGAACCTGCTTTTGTCCTCCCGATTTTCCTTTTTGTTTTTACCTTGTTTCTGTCTTTCGCTTTCGCTCACGAGATGCCGCCGAGCGCTGCCGGCGGAGGGTAGGCGCTGGCTCGCTCGCTGTGGAAGGTTTGCTCGGTCACAGAGGGGCCGTGTAGGAGGCTGAAAGGTGAGAATTTTCTGTTTCCTCAGTAAACGCTTGAAAAAAGCATCTTTGACAATGAAACAAACCTTCAGAAGTGATCCTCGAAATAAAAATGAAAATTCTCCACAGTGCAGAAAATGTATTTTAATTGCAGTTATAGGAAAACAAACACAGAAACCCCTGAAGTCCCACGGTATTAAGATTCAGTAATAGCAGCTGTGTGAATTGCTCAGAAAGAAGTGTTTCCTTGCTGGGAAATCATCACATTCCCCCATGCTTGCCCTATATCTGTAGGGCAAAAACAAATCCACTTTATGTATTTATCTAAGGCTCAGTCTCCACTCCTGTAAGCTTCACCGTAGCGCAGGAGTGGAACTGATTTATCTGTCACTCAGAAGTAAGATACCTTAATAACAACAACAACAACAACAACAACAAGGCAGTAGATCCCATATCAGTATTTTAAAAACTAAGCAAGCCGGTGGTGCTTTATTTGATACACCATCAGGCAGTGGTTTCCTAGTGATGTGTTTAATGGCAGAGTTATTCCACACAGCCCTGTTTGCACACTCCGTTGGGCTTGTTCACATGTTGTACAACTCTGGTTTCATCTGCAAGTTTCCAGCTCAGGAAAGGTGATCCAGTAACCTGTACAGACAGGCTATGAGCTTTGTCCTGTATCCTATCCAAAACATGATGAACCAATGCGTATTGACCTTTCGAAGTGTTTGGACAAGCTATTAAATTGCAAATAGCTCATTTTGACTTGCAGTGGTTTGTTAATATTGCTGTTTGCATTTCGTATTCTTTTCCCTGCCTGATCTCCCTTCACACTTCCTTCCCAAACTTATTATCTTTCTTGTATGTGCCTTTGCATCATTTTCTATAGCTTTTGCCCCCCATCATTTCTGATTTGAATTGTTTTGTTCTCCTTTAGCACCAAGTAACCTCTCCTGCATCCTTCCCCTGGCTCTATAAAGTCTTTCAGAAGCAATCCTCCTCCAGGAGTCCCTAAAGTCAGAAATGAGACAAAGCAACAGAAGAAAAAGGCCAACTCGATGACAGATACATCCTTTGGAGTTCAGTGTTCAGCCGTCATTGTTTTGGTGGGGTTGTGCACTATGCGTGCCGAGGACCGAGACACTTGGAGAATTTGCAGGCTGGGAGGTGCCAGTGGAGGAAGTTGTCAGTCACAGAGGGTGGCCAGTATGTTGCATGGAAAATACCCCACTAGTGAGGAATGATTTCTTATGGCTTAAATGTCAGTAGCAAGTCCTTAAGAGGGATGGGAACCATGAGGAATCTGTAGAGGAACCATTTGCTGAGGAGACCGTCTCATGTGTGAGGGGCACTGGAGGGCAGGGGAGGCAGGGGCCAAAGTCCAAGCGTGAACCCACCCCAGGGAGGTTTCGCAACTGTTTCTATTCAAAGTTCACTGGAGCTTCCAACTGGAACCAAGCGTTTGGAATGACAGTCTGGCCTTTTTGAAGGATTAAGGGGTTTCTTTTCTCCTTCGATTTTTAAAGAACACAGAGTGCTGTGAAAAGATGAACACATTGAACCAGGCAATTAAAAGAGAGCAGATTCTGTTGAGCTCATATTTTTTAGGACGTATCAGAGGGCTAAAAGAGCAGGCTGGTCCAAGTGGTTAGTATGCACGAGACACCAGGCAGTAATTGTTTAAGCAAATGTGTGTCATAAAAAAGTGGACATTGCAGGAAAAAAGTCTGTGTTCCCAAATTGCTGCTGAGACCTGAGTGCCCCTGTGCATGTTTGCATTAGAAATACATGCACTTGCCTGGCAGTGTGTGATACACCTTTGTACTACTGAATTTAGAAGCATTCCAGCATAATTCTGTTCGGATAAAATGATTTCATTTAGCTTGTGCCCATTCTGTTGTCAAGAATTGATGAGAGACCCAGGATTTATTGCATGCTGTGGGTTTTCAAAACTCACAATTTTTTTTCAGAGCCAAAAGACCACTTCACAGGAGTTAATCATAAGATTTATGGGTCATCATCAACCCCCACCCTGGCCAACACGAGGATTTTTGTCCTGCATTAAGAGATTTTTGAAATAGCTAGTAGTACCTGCAGTGTGCTTCAGAGAAGCATAAATGGGAAAGGCATAGGTCATTCAGCAGTGGATATTCACAGTTGAAAGAAGTCTAGAAAAATAATTGGCTTCAGAAAACTTTTGATTTGTGGTTAATTATTCACAGCACAATTTTGCTAGCCCATCTTGGTCTTACACTTTAATCTCTTCAATTTGTCTAGCCGTCGTTGGTTTTATTTGTAAGTTCATTAAAATTAATCTTTTTGAAAAAGAAGTCTGACTTTGAATATAATCTTGCTTGTGTGATGAATGTGGACATTTTGCTTTGTTATGTGCATATATATCTGGGGGAGCTGCCTATGAAAGACTAGTCATGTGGATTAGATGAATGTGCAATCAATCAGTTATCTCCGAGTGTAGTATGTTACAGGGCTTCCCTTTTGCAAGAAAAGGGAGCATCCGTGTAGGCATGATCCACACAGCAGTTGTAAATTAAAAAAAAAAAAAAAAAAAAAAAAAAGAGAGAGAGACAGAGAAAAGCACTTCTATGAGTAACTTCAAATTATTTTTAAATACTGTGCAAGTGCAAAGCTGGGTTATGCTTTAGGTACTTTATCTGGTTTCATAGTACTCCTGCATCCTGCGTGCTTTCTGCTGGCTTTAGCCTCTGTGGTTGCACAGGCCATTTAGTGGTCAGCAGTTCCTGCGGCGCAGGAAGAGGGCAGCTCCTTTCTCGCGCCTTCCCCGGCTCCCGGCCACGCGTCCCGGCATCGCCCGCTGTGCCAGTGCTTGGCGGCGTGCAGCCGTGCGGGGAGCAGGACGCTGCACTGCGCCGGCTTTGGCGAGGGGGTTGGTTTGCAGCCAGGTAGTTTCTTGCTCTGGCTCACTTGCCTTGCAGCTAGCGTTGGTTCAAAGGAGGGAGCAGCGGCTCGTGGCGGGAGAGCGCAGCCGAGGCAGCCTGCTTCTCCGCTTCCGAAGTGTCAGCAAGCACTGCTTTATTTACAGAACTGGGTTAGCCTTGTGGTTCATCAAGGGTAGCTGAGAGGATTGGTCGGATAGGATGTTTAGGACAGTATTAGCACTGGCAAAGTTAGGTACTAATCAAGGCTGACGCATGGTTTGATGGAGTGGTATTTTAATAAATATGTTGGTTTATTGATGGAAATAATTAAAATATTATTTTGGCAATTTATATTCTTCTTTCTCTATCTCCTCCTGTGTATGTGAGCGGATAGTGGAGTAAGATTCCTGATTTGCAGTTTACCAGGTGCTCTTTTATATAGGTCTTTGTTTGAGTTTAATGCACTTTCTTTTGATCTCTTTAGAAATATTTCTGTACCTATCTGCAAATACATTCCTGATCAGATCTCAGTGTTTCATCTGAGCGTTTTTGGAAATTAAAATTAAGATGATGCCCTGCCAGTTAATATTCCAGGAGGAGTAAGTACCACCTTGTTTTAGTTAATCTGTAGTTGTTACTTTGTTTTCTTCCCCTGTATAGATTTTATGTGCTTTATGACTCAATTCAATAAAGCTGAATTTGCATATTCCTATTTGTGCACAAAGTAGTAAACCTGAATTAGGATTTCTTAATTAGTAATTGCTAGTCTTTGCTAGTAGAAGTCACTTTGAGAGTGAATTCAACCAAGGTTGCTCTAGTGCCAGAAGTACTCATTAGATGTTTCTGTAGGTAAGACTGTTCCAGCTGTACCCCAAGTTTTAGTGCTGCTACCTGAAATAACTGACAGTGGATATGAGAGAAGTTTGGTGCTTCAGTCCTCAAAACAATTTTGCAGTTGGCCACTAAGGAGCAGGAGCAAGAGAAAACAGGGTGGCAGTTTGGAGCCAGTAAGAAGGCAGAGACGCCCCCCTCATGGTCGAGTTTAGCTCCCCGTTCACAGCAGTCCTGAGTCAGTTTGTATTCTCCTGCTGCTTCCAGACCGCATTTTGCACGAAGGAAGCAGGGGGACCGCAGCGCTTCCAGGGCCTGGCTGGAGAGCGCCCTGCTTTCCATCCCTCGCGCGTCCCAGGGAAGTGTTTCCCAGGTGCACGCGGACGGTCTCTTCGTCTCAGGTGCTAAAGTCTGAAGGGGCTGGTCAAAGCCCTGCCCCTCGGAGGTGAGGAAATGTAAAATGTGTGTATAAAAGGAAGTGGGTGTAAGCACCTGGTCATATGATTACATCTTTGGAGCCTTCGATGATCTTATACCTTCTGTCTTCATGAGATGCAGGTGCTACCTGGCAAGAGTTTGAAATAGTGACTTTTCTTGTCAGGGATAAGTGCCGTAGAAATCTGAGCTAAAATCGAGATCTCTTCCCAGAGGAACTGTTCATTAATTTTGGCTAGTAAATAACATTCTGATGTTTTATTTATAGTATGTAGCACGTACTTCGCTCTTCTTCCTGATGTTAATATTTTTAAGAACTGAGGAGGAGGGAAACTCTAAACCCTCTTGAATTAGTCCAGTATATATCTCAATATTCATCTCTTAGGAGTTACCACTATCTCCATGATGATATGGGACCACAGGTTAATCCTAAACATCTGAATTTTGGAGTTTAATAAGATTCAGTACCCAGTATATTGATACCTAAGTGGCTCTTAGTGTATTCTGTTCTGACATGGTTTTTACACATTTATAACCAATTACTTGATGAAGAATGTTTGAACAGATACGGAGCACCTAATTGACTTGTTGTTTCAGCTTAATGAGAGCTGATCTGATTTGGCATGTGCTGTTCTCACATTGCAGATTTTGAAACATGGCGTTAGCGACAGGAAATGCCAAATCTGCTGCTCAGTTCGGATACGTTTCATTGAGAATTAATTTCATCGTCACTTGAATATTCATTCTTAGGTAATCAGGTGGAACTTGTTTTCAGATTAAGTTTCCAGAAGGTACAGTCTGCACCCAAAAATAGGCTAGTGGAGATTACTATGATAGAGTAGCAGGTTTGCGGAATATAAAGTTGAGAACTGCTTTTAGTTTGAAGGCTAACTGTGCAAAATTCTCTAAAAAGTATATGAGTATTTGATTTTTGATGTATTTTCAGGGAGATGTATGGATATAGAACTAATACAACTAATTAGGGATTTTTAAAGAAGGGATCTCAGGAATACTCACCTTAATGGATGATGCTAAGTCAGTTTATTTCCTTCTAAATTCCTGAACAGATGAGATTGTGAAAATGCGTTTTTGATTTGATTGGATTCCTAATGCTCTGAATGACCTGTTGTCATTTCTGGCCAAGCCTGTATATAACCCACAGAAGCTATGTGGAATTATAATTAAAATGCTATTCAATATGGAATTTGAGCTCTCTGGGTATTTCTGATTATGGGTTTTAAAACCAAAGGTTTTACACTATTCATGACAGAATTACTCATTCTGTTTAATTGAATTGATTCAAATACTTCTCGCATGTTAGTTTTCATGTAGGTTTTAGCTGAAGTCATTGCTGAACCTTTCCTAAACCTACAATCTTCTGGTTTCATACCAACCATAATGAAATCAGAAATAAAAGCAAACACATCTTGTTATAGTCTGCTTTTCTCAAAGCATTTTTGTCAAAGGGAAAGTTGAATACAGTAGAAAATTCAGAACATGCTTGCTCCTTTGGTGAACTCCAGGATCAGTATAGTGGCTCGCCTTGTTCACTGCAGTGATCTTAGATTGCTCTGTATTTTCATTACTTCATTGCCAATCTACTCCAGTTTGTCCTAGTACACTGAATATAGCTGGAATACTGGCAGATTATTCCCATTAGTGATTCTACTCTAATGGGAATAGAATTCAATTTTTCAGAAGCTTTTCTTAACCCTTAATTTTCTACCTTCAAAAAGCTGTGCTGAACTTGAGATTTGGCGAGGAGGCACAATATTATCAGGCAACCCTAATGAATTGTTTTGTTACAGAATATTATTTTCAGCTCAGCAATTTACATATTACCAGTATAGAGTTACCAAATAATTAATTGTAAGTGTATTTGCCTTTACAAATAACAGGAAAAAATTTTCAGGAGGTGTATTCAGAGTTTCCTAAATTTAAAGACTGACTAACAGCCAGTTGAAGAGGGTTTTAACTTTTGTGTTGCTTGCACAAATATATTTCAGGCTTGTAGAGACTGAAGGTTGCATTTAACAACCTTCAGGAGCCTCTGCCTAGAGAGATAAATCTGCTTTGTTTGTGAAGAAGTTATCAGAAATCTTTATCATAATATGATGTATTTGAAAAAACTTTACCTTGGTAGTCTTGAATAGCCATGGATTAATATTCTTTGCGCAGTGTCCGAATGCCGCTTTGGCCTTCAGCGAATATGTGGCAGAAGGTTGGAGATTGTTATTATCCCTGTCTATGGCTTCATCTTTATTCACTGAATTTCTCTCACCACAGACACAGCACATGTGAATTCCTACTTGCTGTTTGTCCCAACTGATCTAGCCAATATTGTCTCCTTTCTCCAAATGCACTCAAATTGGGCAGTCAAATGGAAACTGGAACACTAAACTCCTCTTCACAGTTTTCAGTGAAAAACATAATGAAATGCTCCATTAATCATTTAGCTTGACCTTCATTCCCAGTGTAATGAAGACTGAGAGACAGCATTAGCCCGTCTGAAAGGTTTAGGCATGTGGGATTGGTCTTGAATAGGATAAGGCCATCAGTGATATGATAAAAAATTACTAAAAGCTTGCATAAATAACTCATGTCTTATTACTGTGTTGACATAGTAAACAGTGTATGCTCAACAGAAGAGCTTGACAGAGAACATGCTTGAGGAAAATACAAGATCTTCTAAAATTTATTCATTTTCTCTCCACTGATTTCTAGTTCTTCCTTCTAGTCTTAATCTTCAATCTCACATTTGGAAAAAAGCAAATAGAAGTGAAGAGTTCATTATGGTATAAGAAAGCACATATAGTTTTATATATTTGATCTATTGCACTTCTAGGTATCATATTAAAAAATCGTTATTGAAATGCCATTAATTACTGGGAGTTTTGTCCATTTGCTGCAAAATTTGGGAAGGCTGCTTGCTTCGACAGCCCAATGTTTTGTTGCACTGCTAATAATGCTGTGAACGTTAACAATATTAAGTGAGACAAGAATTTCTTTTTAAAAAACTGTAAAACAAAAATACTGCTGCTTTGTGCAGCGTTTCATTAGTCAGTGTCAGCAGCATTCTTGTCTTTGGGCCAGATGATCTCGGATGCATATTTGAGTCTCGGAGACCTGGACACAGTCTATCAATGGTTACAACATCTCACCATGGTGTCTGATGTCTCGGGTGACATGTAGAACCACCTACATGCTTGAAGTGTGAATTCTGAAATTTCAGGCACAATGGATGAAGAAACATAAAGGCATTTACCAAGCAGTATAATTTATATTTTTCTTTTGTATCATTTACCTCACAACCTTTATTATCACGACAGAGCCTCTATGGAAGCAAGCATTGGTATTCAAAGTGCTTTCCTTTTTAAGTGTTTCCGTTAAGTAAATAGATATACGAGTCATAGCAAAGCAATTTGTTATTTAGCTGTAGAAAACAGCAGTGATTTGTGCTTATTGAATTTTAAAATAACGAGCAAAAAAGTTAGAACAGAATTTAGGAAATCACTATGCAGTTCTTGTTCACTGCTACAAAAGTTGAGTGATGCATACAAATAGCACTAATTAATTTTTCAGTAGGGAACCAACACATCATGCATACTGATTCTTCCAAGACTTGCATGAAATTATTTACACTGTTGCTATATGTAGAAAATTATAATGTGTTCAGAAAGGTGTTATGTAATCAGTGGTATTCGAATCTACAGGCTCCTTGATGAAAAAGCATTAAAAATGGAAAAATGTGTCATTCTCCTTTTGCCTGTTAGTTGCTTTGAAAATGTGGGAAATTGAAATGAAATTTCAGGATTTTTACTTTAGGCAAATTAAACTATGATCAGTCTGTAACAAATGCTTATTGTAGTGCTTGAATCAGGGTAAACAGCAAACTATAGGCAAGGATAGACTTTAAATGGGATGAACTTGTTGCTTGTCAAACCATGTTTATCAGCAGAGCAAGTTTAATACTAGATTTTCATTCACTTTGTGGTTCTGTAAAGTTCCATTCAGAGATCTGTAAAGTTCTTTCCTCCCAGTTAATGAATAATGGCTCAAAAGACTTTTTAAAATTTATTTTATTTTATCAGATCAAAGTATTCACCATAGTAAGACTTTAAAAAAACCCCTGGGAGGTAGGTAAGAGCCGCACCTGACAATGCATTGATTGCTCCTTGCATTCTATTTTTTTCAAATGCAGTGGAAAACTGAAAAGTAATGAACTTTCTGCACAGCGGGAAACTGAGCTGGTCTTTCTGACAAATGGAGAGTAAATTTTCTGTAATGTTTTTACAATGTTCGAGAATAATTAAAGTGTCGTGATAGTTAAAACTTAAGATCACTGAAGCAATGTCTTTCTGCGCCCACTGTATCTTTAGCCCATTAGGTACTTTCTACCTTTGCATGAGAAAGCATGGAAAAGTGCAAAAGCACCATTGCATCTAGAGGAAGGATATAAAAATAGGAGTACAAGAGTTCTCACAGCCCCTGTCACTTCACACTCTTCTTTGAAATAGTTCTGCATACTTTTTCTGGGGTAAAAGTTCAGATGCTACCAAATTAAGAGTTGACATCTTTTAAATACTGGTCTCCAAATAAAACCTTTGTATAGCTCTTGTGTTGAAATAACTTGGAACTAATTTAGAGCAACTGTGTTTGTGGCTTTATGAACTGACCAAACTGTGTTTATATCTTTGAAAAATGTCTAAATTATGGTCCATGACTTGACTGCAGCCTCAGGAATGATTTGTGCAGTCTCTGAATGATTTGAAAGTCATTCCTTTTCCCTGGACCGTGTCAAAGTGCTCATGTTGCAAGCTGCTACTGTAATCTTGTGTTTACCGAGAATGAGGGACTGGCTATTGATACATGCCAAAGTAGACCTATGGCTCAAAGATCTGAGGAGGTAGGACAGCCCAGCCACAGAACATAACTATAAAGCACAGCATGTCAGCAGATTAGAAAAATAATTACTGTTGATTTCATTGGATGTCAACATGTAGAGCATGATACAAATTTCAGTGTTAGCCGCATCTTCTAAGAGCAGAATGATTTCTCCCTCATTCACAGCTTTTCACTGGGCCTTCTTCAGAAAGTTCCTCTGTTACTTAATTTGCAATATTTGGAACATTTCTGAAATTTCTTTCCTAATTTCTCTCTGGCAACAGCAATTCATCCTGCCAGTTGAAGTGCTCAAACAGTTTTCACTGAGCTGATGTACCAGGACTGTATTAAGTCCCAGCATATGGTGCTGCTGTGCCAAGCTGGAGGCACCTCAGAGAACTGCATTTCACAACCCTCGTGTCCTAGTGCATAGCCACGGCCTTCCTAACAGGCCACAACCTTTCCCCAACTGGGAAATTTGAACCAAACTGAGGACGAGCTAAGTGTTTCTAATGACTTTTCTGTCTGTTTTTGTAACAAAACACCCAGTGGAGCAGACCTGCCGTGTAAGATCCGTTTCTCTGTGTGTGCTGTTGACTTCTGGGTGCGCTAGAACGAGACGTTGGTGCTTGCACTTCTCGCGGTGCGTCCTGCTCCGTAGCGCGGTGCAGGATCTCCCCTGGTGCAACTTAGCTGCGTGCGAAGAACAGGATTCAAATCCAGCCCTTTGCACAGACAGCCGACCATCGCTGTTGCGTTTCAGTTGGGCTGTATCGATACTAGAGTGATACAAGCTCGGGATAGAGCAACTTCTGTGTGAAGGAGGGAAAGGAAGTCTCTGGCCACCCCAAATAAAAACTGGCTGCGAGATGGTAAGCGTGGGGTAAGGGGACATTGCTGAAAGCGGTATGTAAAGACACTAGTAAAGCACTGGTAAAGACACTGCGCTTACGCACAAGGAGCGGTTATCTGAAGATTTCAAATGGGTTTATATATAGAATCTGAATAGCATCCCGGTACTTCAGATGAAGATAATTCGCAGTCAGTGTGGGGTGCCAAGGCTGTTAATGCAGAGGCGCTGCCGTTACCGCTGGAGGAGAGGCGGCGCGGCCGCGTCGTTCCCTGCTCCGTTCGCTGCCGTGCCGCCTGCAAAAGTGCACGGAGCGAAGGTTCACGGAAGAGGCGGATCTGCAGCTTGGCAAAGTTTGCTCCCTCCCCCACTTAGTGTTGAGCTATTACCACAGTATCCTTTCTCTGGTGCTGTATTTTAAACCCCTGTATGAGATGTGATAGCTGCCTGACAGTCTCTTCTATATACCGCATAGACAAATCTTTGTGTGGAATGAGTCTCCCTCAATTCCTTTGCGGCAAGGTTTTTCCCCACTTTGAGACAGTCTCCCCTTACTGAGTGTGACACTGAATCAAACTGTTTGAGCTGTTTCTTTCAGAATTTTGTCTTTCTGTAGATTTTTCTTTTCAATATATTGTGGCAGATTATTACTAAGGTTATATTCTTTTCCAAGTCTTTTTTTTAAATTTTAATCTAATCTCTATAATTTACATATCTCTGTAGAATATTGTTTGAACAACTTGTCTGTTCATCTCTGTATGTTTCTAAGTCATTAAAAATTTTATTACTGCTTCTTTTTGTATTAACTATAGGTTTATATTATCAGTAAATTTTGTTATCTGTTACTGAACTACTTCTGGGTCTTTGCTCTTTAGTGGAACTAGAATCAGTTTTAATGTAGATTGCTTTTAGATTCAAGTGATTACTCTTTTCTGTGTTCTCTTCTACCGTTGTAAATAATCCCTTACAGGAAGGGATTACTCTTAAGTGGTGTACTGCCCCCTTTTCTGCAGGCATACACAAAGCATTTTCATTCCCTCTCCTCTGGGTTGTATCTTTACAACCTTTTCACTGTTTTGCTTGCCGCCTTTAGGTCGTCTCTAACTTATTAATGTCTTTTTTGTAATAAGTGTCCAAAATGGCATATAGTTCTTTTCAAGTACGTGTGATAAATAATTTATTTTGTCATGAATAATTCAGTACAAATTCTGTTAATAAACTGATCCTGTCCCAGAAAAGCATCTATTATTCTTAAGTGTATGCCAAATAGTTTATACAAAGAAACTTCAGGTGAAGTGGTCTAGTTCAGCTAATTGCGGTTTTGGCAGTATATGCCTATTAGAACAAGGTCTTGTCTTATCACAGACTTATTAAGTTAAATTAGTGCAAAGAACTTGCGTCTTAATAGGACTTTGGCATGCTATTGAATTTTGATATTGTTACAAGTACTGCTCACCCCCTCACCTTTGGCAGTTGTATCCATGCTCTTAGTCCATCACAAATGTGAGGTGTGATTTTGCCTGCCTTTCGGATAAACAGGTTTAACCTAAGACCCTGAATATAGATATTACTGCTCGTTACCTGAGCTCAACACATCTGTATTCTTGGTTTTGTGTATAAAACCTAATTAGCAGAGTGACATGCAGTGAAAACAAGCCAAGTCAGGGCTGCAGCAACCAGCAAGCAGGGGAGCTAGTCCCAGCGCCCTTCATTCATTCCAACAGCCGTAATCTGCATCCTGGTCTGAGAATTAGCGTGGAAGAAATACAACATCTAATAGCATAAGCACTGTCAAAGTGCACCCTTCCGTTCGCTGAAGTGTCAGGAATAAAATTTGTAGTGGTTTCGTTCATAATTATATCATTTTTAAAATATAAGATTTTAAAAAGCATGACATCATTTGTCAGCTAATCAGGAGAGGAAAATGTTTTACATTTTCTACTGTGTTATTAATCTACTTGCCATAGTGTGTGGGACCAGAGACATTGAATCCTGACAGGGATACTGAATGTTATAACAAGGTGTTAAAGAATGTTCTAAGAGAAGTATCACTTAAAATTATTGAACAAGCAATTTATA
The DNA here is from genome assembly GCF_028389875.1 of Rhea pennata. Taxonomy (NCBI): domain Eukaryota; kingdom Metazoa; phylum Chordata; class Aves; order Rheiformes; family Rheidae; genus Rhea; species Rhea pennata. Next base: position 12,569,219 of record NC_084666.1, on the reverse strand, counting down.
TCTTCACTTCATATTCCATGGCACGATTACCTAGACTGTGAGAACGTTGTCTCAAGGCCATCTTTCTGTTCAGTGTTTTGCTGTCTGTCTCGGGTTGGGCAATACAGCTGGTGTAGCCATACTGATAATGTACTAATACTGAAATTCTGAATTAGTTTACTCCTATTGACCAAGTTTGCAGGGGTTTTTTTGTTGTTGTTGTTCAGCCAATGTAAATAGTCAGAGGCTGCTTCCTCTTCGAGATATCAAACCACAGGCTCAAAACAGTCTTACAGCATGTATATCTGAATTTAGAGATAAAATAATATTGTATTTTGAGGTGAGAGTTTGACAGACTTTGGTCCTGAACATTAGATCTCAACTAGGCAAATTAGTTCTAATTCCTCTTCCCTTTCTGCTGTTTATCTATAAAGAAAATGGGAAAGCGAAAAGCGTTTTGGATCTTGGTTGCTACCCCTGATTTTAGGATTTCTCAAGAAAGGCAGCCATTTTATAATGTATTTCAAAAATATGAGAAAAATTCTATCCCATCCCTACATCTTACCAGCGGTACTGAGGATGGTATTTCTTTGGCTGATCGGCTGATTTTGACTCCTAGTGAAAGAATGAGTCGTAGCCGTAACTATGAAACTATTTCCAATTCCCGTAAGTGTTCTTTTATTGTATATTAAGGACTGCATATCTGAAAGAGGGTATAGTAGGGAAGCCTGTAATTCAAAATTAATAGACTATCCAGATTTAAATCAATGTATTTGGTTGGCCAGTATGCAGCATATTACTTCTTTGAATCCATTTAAAACACACTGCTTCAAAACAGCCGTAAGTCCATCACTTTTTTTTTTTTTTTTTTTTTTTTTTTTTTTAACAGCAATAAAATCAGTACAGGTCATTTCCATGGAATTGATTGTTAGCAAAGTTTAAATGTCCCAAGAAGCAAGTTGTACCTCAGTCATCGTGGCTGAAAAAAGTGTGAACAGCTTAAAGCTTAGGAAACCATTGGCAAATACATAAAAGTCTGTTCTAAGGCATAAAGGTGAGAATATTAAAAGGAAGATATGAGATGGAGTAAAAAGAGATACTTGCATCAGGACAAAGGGGAATAAAACAACTGAGAAGTCTACACTACAATTTTCCTAAGAAACTTTACTTCATTGTAATTAAAGCCAAGCATTTCACCCTGAATTTTAGTACAAATGTGTAGCTTAACTTTATTAACTTTATTATGATTTGACAAATAGAGAAAAAGCAAATAACATTACAGGAGAAAAAAAAAAGTGGAACTTGAAAGTAATCAGAAATGGCAAAAGTTAAACAGAGTAACACTTGGATCCTTGTATAAAATTATCTGAGCTTAAAAAACCCACCAAACCTCCGAGATTTGTTTAAAAAATATCTGTGGTGGTATGCAGTTCCCAGCACATTGAACTCAGCCCGTTGGAATTCCTTGGGTTTTATGGTAAGAAACATGTTCACTGTTAATGCATAGATATGTGAGCGAGATTCTTCTGCGGGTTGGTACAAGGAGGCGGCGGGAGGTCGGCTGAGGTACTTCTGGCAAAGACGTTTTCCGCTTTCTGCCCACAGGGGCGGTTCCGTATTCCCTGCAAGGCATTACGAATTCAGCGTCATTTGGAGAGTCTTCTAATAACAATTAAACACTGAATTTCAAATCGAGAAGGGCAATTATGCAGGGCTCCCCCTAATTAAAGAGAATATTTGGTTAATACCCCATGATCATCTTTTAAGGACGCCTGGTGTTACGTGGGTTATGTTCACAACAAAGTCTTCAAAATGTTGTGGTAGGTATGTCAGAAATGGAAAATTATAAGCAGTACATCTTTTAGAGGAAAACACATTCCATCATTTCTAAAATATAATAATTTAATATAAAGACCAAACAAATTGAACCCCCTGGACTGGCTGTAGGGGAGCCCGAGCACCATCAGTTTTCAGGGGTTTTAAAAACAAGATCAAAACAGCAGAAAAAGCCATTTAGTTCTGGAGAAAATAGCAAACCCGGAGAGGCCGCTGTTAGGAGAGGAAAGCAAATGGTTAAGCCGTTTGGTGAAGATAGCCAGCACTTTGGTAGTGACTATTTAAGCTAATTTATACCAGAAGAAAGTTACTGCGTGCTGTCTAATCTAGATAAATATTAATGCATTCTCAGCCGTGTGCATGGAGATTTGGATAGGTGAACATGCAAAGAGCGATGCACCGACCTGCAGGCATCTCCCGTGCGTTACTTGTTTTTGCTCTTTGGCCTTGGGTTGCCGTTAAAACAAGCGCAGGAAATTCTGCGTCCAGGAGGCCGGCAGCCGGCGTGCCGTGGCCACGGAGCTGAGGAGCATCTTGGTGGCGGCTTCTCAGGCTTCTCCTTGCTGCTGTCCCTGCGCTGGCGCTGCCCTGCAGAGGAGGGTTGTTGTTGTTTCTGTAACGGGGTTGTGTCCAGCTCGACGGCTGCCCCGTCCTGTTTGCCGGCGGCACAAGCGCCTGCTGGAGCGCGGGGCCGTGAGCGGCGGGAGGGCGGCAGCAAGCGGCCGGCGCTGAGGTGGTGGTTGCTGCAGGCGCCGCGAGCCCTCCGCACCGCGTGGGCGTCCTTGCAGCCTCGCGGCCGTGGACTTGCGGCCTCTGTCGCTCGTGCTCACGGAAACCTGAATGCTGCGTGTGACCCAGCGTATTTGATCTGACTGTGAGGCGTTTTCTGACCGAAATACTTAGCTCTTGCAACCGCTGCTTAGCTCCTCAGTCTTTGCATGACCTCCAGCGGAGGCAACGGCTCGTTTGCTCTCGAGTGGGAAGACTGAGATGTGCCTGTGGTTACTGGCCCGCTCAAGCATCGTGGAGGATGCGAGCTGCTGTGAACAGCTGCCATCGCTGAGCACTTCCCCTGCGAGTGAAACCACTTGCAGTCGCTTGTCACGACCTCCTCTCCCTCTCCCACCTTGAAAGAACATTTTTTTCAGACTCCTTCTGCTTAACAATTCTCAATCATCTTTAAGCTTTTTGCCCTCTGCCCAGACGAGCCAAGGTTCACAGTGTAAGACCGTCTTCATATCCGTAAGATAAATGAATGAGAAGTCTAACTTCAAGTGGAATTGAGTGGTATGCATTTTGGAAGAAGGAAAAAAAATGCTTTCAAAACGTTTAATCACCTTACGAGCTTTGTCGTAATAAAAGAATACGTAAAGGAATATATGTCCTTCATTGACCTGCAGACTGTGTTACTTGCTCCTAGTGTTAAGTCATCCTGACGCTTTCATTGGGGCTATTTGAGACAGTAGGACATGAGTCCGTTTAAGGTTGTTAGAATCTGGCTGTAAGGAGTGTTTGAAATTATGCTTTCAAAGTGTTTTCCTTTTCATCTTACTTGGGCTGCCTTACAATCATTTTTTTTTAAGTTGGAGATCGCTATTAATATGGTTTCCTCAACCAGCTATGGAAGCTTATCATGGTTGTGTGAACCAGAAGTAGGCTGGAGACTGCAATCTGGGAGCCTATGGCTTATGATCAGGATGATATTCCTAAGAGTTTGAAAATAGCTTTTCGCGATATGTTCTGAAATTTATGCTATGAATAGATTACATAGTCTAGATAACAGTATTTTGATTTGCTTTATGATCAGAGCCAGTTAAGAAGCAATATGGCAGTTTTATGAACCAAAGATAGAATGTATTTATAATCTAGAATGTATATATAAAATATATAGAATTTATCCAATAGAATGTATTTAAACCAGTTCAGAATTTGTATTTCTTAATCTCTGGAATGTTCCCCCTCAGTCTCACCCCAGGGTGCTAGCTTATATCAGCAAGTGCCAATTAGCTCTCGACTTCTGCTAGTTCAATGTACTTTGTGTTCAAGGTGAATAATGCTCTGATTCTTCTCTCCCAAACTATTTTGTTAATTGTAAAATCAGATGGAAAAAAAAACTTTGTCCAGAGATGTCTGGACTAAGGCATCCATGCAGTTTGTCCAGTTTGTATTATAAGATCTTTCATTATAGTTTATATCACTGAGATACATCATCTGTCAAGCCTTATGTTTTGATCTCTTTTAAATCTACAGTTACACTTCTGAATATAGCATGTGGAGTTTGTTATGAGCCTAATCTAACTGTGATGCCTCCTTGTTGGCTAGTGCAAGAGATAATAATGGAAAATTCACACTTTCCTCTGAGCTTTGGGCCAAGGTCTTCAACCATAATGCTTAAGGACTGGGCACAGAGAGAGACATGCAATCCTTGCTGACCAGTGGTTAAATGAGCCCTATAAAAGTTGATAAAGAATCTTTCCAAAAATTCTGTAAGGGTTTGGACTCAATCCTAAAAAAGCTTTAAAACTTTTGAAAGGAACGTAATCCCAAGATGTATGTTATATTTATGAGCTATGGGTTTTCACATGGTGGTACTGGATTAGGAATGGGTTCTGATGAGTGAAAACAGCAGGAGTTTGACCGGCACTGCTAAGAAACATGTTTATTGCATATAAGCAAATAGAGATGTGACTAACGTGTGTTTTAGTGACCACATACTGTCATTCCGTTTGAAAGATTAATTTATTGATACTGAAATGTTTCATGCCTCCTGTACATTTTAGTACTTCAAATGGAGATATGTTGTATTTGCTTTACTTGTGATCTAGACACTAGCTCTGCTGAAGTTAGCACATATATTTTGCAGTTTTGAGAGGACAAAATGTGTGTGCAGAGAAAACATATTGCTTCACTGTAGTAGAGAGATAGCTGAATTCTTTAACTTTCATTTCTAGAGGAAATATATTAGGGGGTTTACAGCTGAAAACTAGTCTCAACTGTTACTGTGGAGTGATGGTTGCTCTATAATAAACTTATGATGCTATCATAAGATGGAATATATAGTTATAGGCACACACTTGAGTTATAAATATTTGATTCTGTTTTTTTTCAGACTCACAGCTTGAGTCATGGGCTTTTTTTGGTTTCCTTAATAGATTTTATGAGAGTAAGTTGATTCTCTATTGTACAAAAATATCTTTGGAGAAGAAGAGAAAGATATTAAATACCAAGCACGTAGAGGTTTGTAAAAAAACAGTAAAAGGTAGACAAGCAGGAAAAAAGAAAAATTAAGATACAGAGCTTGTGAGAGTCACTCCATCAAGCAGCAAAATAGAATTTTCTCCTTCCTTCAATGTGCCATGCTTCGCCGACACTGTTTCAGGCTGCTGCCTACTGTAGTCTGTCATCCTTCCCTGGTCTTTGGCTCATCTCGTGTTGTTGTTCACAGCAGAGGAAGGCTTCTCAAGAGGACTGTAATGATAAATGAATAGAAACCAGGACATCCATCTTAGTTACAGTTATGACCTTGCAACTTTTAAGGAGGGCTTTCTTGCACAGAAATTCTCTAGAACCTGCTCACTCATCATAACGGTGTTCCCAATGAAACTGGCAGTGAACCTTGAACCTTTCTTAAGACGAGGTCACTGAATCACCTAATGCTAGGTAACCGTAGAAAAAGGTATTTTTTTGATACAGATACTGTTAGCATTGTAATAGTATATATTTTCAAGCATGGCATTGACTATCCATTTTCCTCTGTGAATTATTATATATGTTAGAGAAAACATGCATGAAAAACAAATCTTGCATCTAATTCATTTTCATGTCTTCAGATTAGTCACGGGGAACAGGGTAGGTCAGCGTACCTGGAACCTCAGTCAGCTGTTCAGTTTTGGAAGACAGTACATCCTTCAGTAGTGCCTATGGCTGCATAAAATTTTTGCCTTAAAGTATGTGGTATCACTTCTACAGCAGGAAGCATTTGTACATGCGGATTGCGTCTTGTCTGCTGCACGAGAGCAGCCTCAAGGCCAGACCGGAGGCTAGATTCACTCCCTATAGGCTTTGCTTTCCAGAAACGTGCCGGGTTGCCTCTGAGGCAACTGACTGAGGTTTCGGGGACCTCCTAGGTTTCAGCACCCGCTCAAGCACATATTTAATTGTATGCAGCCTGGCAGCCTCGAGTGGCACTGGCACATGTGTAACAGGCACTCATGCAGTGCTTCCTAAATAACCATAAAGTTCTCTGCAAAAAAGGTAGATAGATTTTTTGTAGGTAACAGGAGTTCAGGCTGCCCACAAATAAAATGTGGACAGACAGTGGAAGTCTAAAGTGGCCTGCACGTGGCCAGGGCACCTGTAGGGGGACCACACTCTTTAGCCCTTTATTTCTGATGAAATAGAAACAGCAGTAATAAAGTAGGAACGGGGGCTGGGAGGCTGTGGGCCAGCTAGGCCTTGGGGTATAGAAAGGAATACAAAAAGGCTCAAGCTAGGCTATTGCTTCTTACTCCTCATCTCTCTTTTTTTTTTTTTTTTATTTTCAATATGGTATCTCCTGTGGATTTCCACGTCCACCATCTCTCTGCCTTTGTAGAGCCTCCCCAGGGATATTCTCTCCAATATTTTTGATCTGTAGGCTCTCCCATAGCTTTCCTTGCTGCTTTTATTATTTGAGCTACATCTGGGCAAATATATCAGTTCAGATATGGGAATTACTTCATGCCTCAAGAAACCCTAAAATAGTAATAAAAAAGGAGTACTGGAGAGGGAAATCAATCTTTGTTTTCCCTTAATCATATCTGTTACTCTTCTCCCAACTCTTTGGTCTTTAGGCACAGCCCTGCATTGGAGTTACTATCAACACGAAAAAAAATCCATAAAATTCCTAAAATTAAAAAAAAAAAAACACCTCTTATGATAAAATTGCCTCTAAATAAATGACACGTGTCTGCCTAAGCAGTACAGTATAAATAGCAGCACAAGAGTAACACAGCAAAATGTTGCAGCAGCAGTATCTTTCACCGAAGCAGCCAAGGGTCGCGTTACGTTCCCTGCAACGGTATGGTAGCAGGAGGACTGGCTTGGTTAGTCAGGCAGCCGTCCCTAAGTATGAGAAATGAGACAAGGCGACAGAGAGGAAAACAGCATGAGAAGAAAACACATTTCTTAATTGAGCTGGGACTGAAAGTGAGGGTGCCTTTAGGAGAACACCTTTTATTGGCTCTGTCTGCATCCAGGTACAGGAAGTGACCTGGAACAGTTCGTGTTAGAAATATTTTTCACTGTTAGCATAAGCATAGCAAACAACATAGCACAGCGGTAAAGATGCTAATATGCATTGACAGTATACGCATATGCTCTAAAAAGAAATTTTCATCTAATATATATTCTAGTATAGATGCAGCTGGAATTGAAAAGAATGGCATGTCTGAGTTGTTTAGTTGTTTCCAGAAAAAGCAGAAAGTGCCAAGCATAAGAACCAGATAGTATATAGTCTTTTTTACATGGGACCATTTAAAAATTGTTTTTATATATTATTGTGTTCTAGAAGGTGCTTTACAGCTGAAGAGACTTTGTCTCTTCTCTGAAGAATTGCCTTGCTAAATGAAGTTCTGTTTATTTGGGGTTTTATCATATTTCTGCTAGCAAATAGGAAGCTCCTTTTGTGGCTACTTGGAAGTGTATTCTCCGAGAAAAGGTGTCTATTACTCAGGCTAGTTGTCCTGATTCCAGTACTGTCCTTTTAATCTGAGAACAAGTCTTGAATTTGCAGGCCAGAAAAAAGGGAGGAGGATTGATGTAACTCAAGCTAGACAAGAAGAAATTAAAGCTTGACTGCTTTGAAAGATGGATGCCTCCCAGCAGGAGCTCAGAGAAGAACTGCATGTAAGAATAGAAAGTGGGGACAGGTTGCTGGGAAACGGATTAATGAGCTGGAAGATAAATTGAGAGGAAAAATTAAACAGCAGATAGACCCTGCCTTTAGTGTCACAAAGACTGATGTCCATTCCCCTGTAAGTGAAGAAGCTGTGAGTAAAACTTCCATTTTAAATCCTCCTGCTCCTGATTTTCAGCCCAAAGTGTGTTCCATGATCACATCTGGTGGCAGGCCATCGGTTGGTGTACTTCACATTGAGCACACATGATCCTGTGTGCTCAGGGTTGTACCAAAAGGTACCATAGTGCATGGCTAATGGCGCACTGGTGATATTGCACAGAAGAAAGGCAGAACTGGGCCCCATACTTACCAGACTAGCAACCAATAATATACTATGGTACAGCATATACCTTATGTACCTTATATACCTTAGTTGAATTAAGTGGATGGCAAACTGTAATGTTTTCTGACATGATTTCGGGAAAAAAATTCGTAATTGATTGCAAAGTTTATCTCTAAAGAGGAATGTAATACTTAAGAGATTGTTTTAGAAAACAGACTATTAAGATGCCATACATGATGTACATGCATTGGATCAAAACCAATTTACAAACTCTACAGATTTGAGAGTAAGGTTATGTCAGCCTTGTATCACTAGGGAAACCTTTGACTGTCACCTAAGTCCTTCCGTTTGTTGGAATAATGGTGCTAGTGCACCGCTGCAAGTGAGACAGTGATGAAACTTGTAAGCAAGAGGACCATTTTGGATCTACATGTGGGACCTACTGCAGATTCCAAGGGTAAAGGAGAACATATTGATCCTTTCCTCTTCCATTCTCCCTTTGGAGATACAGCTGTGGAAAAGGCAGATTATGGAAATGTGTCATGCTTACAGCAATATGTAGTGCCTGAGGAAGTATCGAAAGCGGTCCTAGTGTTGGAAATGTAATGCCATGGTTATAGATGGATCAGCACCACTCATCCATTAAAGTGGAAAGCAAATACATCACTTTCATGAACGAGAGAAGACACATGCAACAAGAAGTGAAGAGTTACGTAGTGTGCAAAGATCTTGTGCAGTAAGGCCTTGACCATATATATCTAGGCCACAGGGGCCTAGAGAAGGAAACGTGAAAGGTTTAGGCAAAGCTAGGTGGCAGAGCAGTTAGGTGGGAAACCATTTAGGCCATATGGATCTAGTAGGAACAGAAGGAAGAAAAATAGAAGGATATTTGGGGAGGAACACGTAAAGAACAGTAGTTTAAAACAGGTTTTGATTGTTTTATTACTCTGTTTGCTCACTGTCCAGATGGGAGAATGAGGGAAGATATGGGGAGTTTTTTGGTTTAAACATTCTACTTGCAAAGGTGACTTGATTATTTTTAGTTCTCATGCCATTTTGCACTTGTCAAAATATGCAAATGTGCCTCTTGCTGATAACTGAAATAGTACACAATTGCAGCCGGAGTTGGAAGAAGCTAAAGAGGTCGATTTTAAGAATACAAACAAGCTCTTCACTGTATTGTCTCCTATAGTCTAGGTCTAACTTTTACTGGCTGCTCTCAGATTTCTGCTTTCTTTTATTATCTGTTAACTTATGAACAATCGTGTGCCTAGTGAAGCACCTAGTTAATCTTTAATTCTATAGTGAATAAATTCTCCTGCCTCCAGCACTGATGTGAAATAATGGGCCTGACCTTTAATTTCAGACCCTAGTCTTGTGGGATAAAATGAAGCATAATGCTTTTTTCCCTGCTCCAGGAGGTTCTCTTCTTAATATTGGCAAACGTGCAATAGGATCTCGTGTCTCATTATCACGGGGCAGTTTTAGGGATTTCATTAGAAGTATTTAGAACAATAACAAGAGATGCCCTTTGTAGAAGCTCATATGTAGCACCCTGATGAAGTTGTCAACAGAGACTTACTAAGCAACATCTCAAGGCCTACTATTGAGAAGACAACTGTGTCTTGCAAGGGAGTTGCACCACTTTGTCCTCATTCTGTGACACGTAAAGTTTCTAAGAACCATTCCTGTCCTTCTACTGATTTTTTTCAATTTCTTTATCCAATATATATTTCTATGATTAATAAGATATTCCCCTTGAACGTTACAAAAAAACAAAAGCTAAAGTGAAGTAAAGTTTCCAGGCATATTTCACAGTTTTGAATTTTCTGATCTCTGATTATGAAAATGAAATTCTCCCAGTGCAGACAGTTGGAAATGTATTATTAAGAATAACTTTAATGTATTATTAAGAATAACTTTACTGGAAGAATATTAGTGAAATGCTAAAATGAAGTACCATTATTTTAGGATATTGTGAGAAACATTATCAAATGACCAGAAACATGCATCAGTAGTTTGCTTTTGAACTCACAGTTATCCTAACAAGCTTCAGAAATGTGGGGTGGTTAGAGAGTACTTTGAAAAATGGTCTTGAAATTGAAATTGCAGAGGATTTAGTTATGAAATCATTGTGTTTTCATGGTATTGTTAAGCAGAAATTTTCCAGGCCCACTAATCAGGACAAAAAGCTTTCTGATTTTCTCTTCGCACTGATTTGTTTATGCTTCACATTTGTATTAATGTATACTTTATTACCTGTAGAAAAACAGATACCTCCCTTACTGGGACAGTAAATCTCACCTGTGTAATCTGATGTAGAGGGGATGCATCTTAATCTTCAGGTCTCTGCTGTTAAGAAGTCACATTATAATTATGTCAGTGCCTAATAATGCTTCTGAAGGTTCCTTTTTCTTGTGAAATACATTATCAGGCATCAAATTAAACCATATATGACAGCATACAGCCATGAAGGCTTTGCATTCAGCATTCTAAATATGGTGATTGTGGAAGACAACCAGTTCTTTCTTGTAATTTTTAAGGATAACTTCACTTATTTTTGTCTTCAACCCTTCAACCAGTTTAAATTTTACTTGGCATTGTCAGTTATATTTTATTTAGATATATGTCAGACTAAGACATATAGTTCCTTTTCTGTTTTGCTTGGATTTGGATTTTGCTGTGGAAGGTGATATCATTGCAAAAGCTCCTATTGTTTTCAGAGAGGCCAGAATTTCCAATGTTTATGGAAACTTATTGAGGCCAACAGAGAAAGTCATCATAAAATAATTTTCTCCCTTTTTTCAAATTTGAATGACTGTTTAATAGAAATTTCCAGTTTCAACTTAAAAAAAAAAATTAAAAAAAGGGAAAAAAAGGTAAGAGGAGTGAAAATCTGAGAAGAAAATAAACTAGTGCACACATTCCTGCAAACCAGTTCTAGTGTCTTGAATCCACCGGCCTGGGCAGGGAAGTGTGTGGCTCTTGATCACAGTCCCCAGGAATTCCCATCAGGAGAGAAAGTTTCAAAGATGCGACTATTATAATTTAGTAAGAAACATTAGTTAATGGGAAATGTCAACAAAATTTGAATTGAAGTTCAAAAGAGAGCAAGTTTCCATTAGCTGGTGTATTGCTGAGACATTGATAATTGATTAATTTGTTTCCAGTTAGAATAGTTCTCCTTTATGGGTGTTTCCACTTATTTTACTGCCAGAAATGTGGTGAGATTTAATTTGTTTCTAAAATGCCATGAAGGACGTCTGTCGTCTAAGGCTGAGAGTGGAGACATTCATCAATAATTTTGATGAATAGGGACTGGATCGAAGCAAAAAATATTTGGCTTTAGAGCTTATTTCCACATTCTTTTAATCTGCATGTAATGTGGGTTGCACACTTCTTTTCCATACTTTTCACTTGCTAAAAAATAAGTTATTGGAAGAGAGAAACTTCAAGCATTGTATGGCTGGGGGAGAGGAACTCTGCTTTCCACCTCTTAATAAGAATTTATTTCTCTCTAAGGAGTTTCATTTGTCACCTATAAAGACATTTCAACTTTGTCTTGGTCAACAGTTGCAATTAATATTGTCCATTCTGATTAATCTTTATTTCTTTTGAAGTAAGAAAAGATAACAGTGGGATTTCTAGAACTGAGAAGGAAAACAAAGAATTGTGAAGACAAATGGAGAGGATTAGGGAGGAGTTATCATTTGGGTCCTTTTTAAAATTATTAAACAGAGTACTGACTTCTGCCATTTACAGTTGTGCTCTACAGGAGTTGGCTTGCTTAATCTACACGATAGCTCAATTAGTCACAACACTCGTTTAAAATTAACCCATAAATTGAACTGAAATCATATCTAGCTTTTAAATAATTAAAGTTGAAATTACATTTGCTGTCTTGGAGAGAAGGGAGAAGTCCATGAAATGTGCGTGGTCCAAAGTCTTCGCAACAACTGAGAGCTCTGACTTATACAGGGGTCGTGGTCTTAGGGGATAAATGTTTACAGTCCCAAATGGGAGAAGGGCTTAGGAAATAATTCTACAGTCACGAGATTGTTGCTCAGAGAAGAGTTAGCTGCTTTTGAACATACCTTCAGTTGTAATTTGGTTAAACCAAGTATGTGTATGGATTCTGGTAGTAATTTAATACCTTCCTTCTGTTCTGTCTTATTGTGCTGAAGGAGGGCTTTAATTCTTCCGTGAACCCTGTGTTTCTATGTTTTTCCACTTCCATTGGTTCTTCCAGATGTCCATAATAGATGAAATGGGATTCAGCTGCATGAAAATTTTACTGCAGTTGAAATTTCCAAAGTGAAGAACTACATTGTAGGTAAAAGCCAGATACTGATGTGATTCTGGATGACCTTTATAAAGTAAATTCTTGACAGAATTTCCTTGCTTTACTACAACCAATTAATCATATACCGTCAGTTGCTATATTCTATACCTAGACTCCATCTTACTTTTTCTTAAAACCAATAAATTCCTCACTTGAGGCATCTCAAGTCAGTCAGTGGTACATTTTCATCCTTTGTTTTAAAATTCAAGTGAAATCACTATCCTGTCAGCTACATAAAATTCTCTCCACCATTATTAATGAACATCAGCCTGGCTTTGTATTGGGCAGGTTGGCTTTTTCTAATCTAAGCTGACTGTTCAATATCTTTTTCTAGCCCTAGGATTCTAATCAGAAGGCTGTATTCACATTTTAGGCTTTAAGATACCTTTCATTCATGGTACACAGAATACCTCTTTCCCATAATTAAGAAAATAGGGCTTTGGGCTTGGATTCATATACGCAGCCCGTGGGTAACTGTCAAAACCAATCTGTAGCTTTTGTAATCCTTTCCCTTTGGGAAGAGAAAAAAAGTTTAAAATATTCCCGTTCAGGTCTTCTGTTCATCACTTCAATAGTTCCTTTAGTCTCAGTGCTTAATGGTGGTACCAAAGGGAAGGCATAGACCTGGACCAGGACATGTTAATAATTTGAGTTTGCATTAACCTTGAGATATCAGAAAACATATTTTATAAAACTACTCTATACTGGAAATATGAATATAAATGGCTTCATAATTTGAGATTTTTTTTTCCATTTCTAGCTCATATGATGCCGTAGCACGTACTGGTCATTTTCTCTAGCTCCCTTTTATGGCTGGAACATTTGTTTGCACTTTCTAACAGTAAGCTGGAATAGAACTTGGTATCAAATTCTCTTGGCCTTAAGTCTGCTTTCTTTGGAATTACCTTTACCTAAGATCTAGAAATATCAATAAAACTGCAAGACTGCTAGCACAGGCATTGTCAGGTTCCTCCTTCCCGTTATAGTGAGTCTGAGCTTTAACAGCCTCTAACTAGCCTTTCTCTCCAAAATGTGTTATCTTTTTTTGCTTGGGATCTGCTGTTTCTGTTCTGGAAAGAACATTGAAAGTGCCATTCTGGTCAAATGAAAGGTCCGTCCAGTCCAGTTTCCTTTTCCGGGAAATACCAATAACAGATACTTAGGGAGGAATAGAAAAATTGTTGAATTTATTTTAGTCATTGATCCAAACAATATAATTTTACTTTACTGAATAGCACTCATATACCAAAGAGTGTTTTGCATAGCAGCCTTACACAGTACTTGCTTCCATTTTATGCTAAATTATAATAGGATCTTACTAATTCTCTCTAGACTCATACAAAATCCTATCAGAAATATAAATTGACAGATGCAAATATGGCACATGCATACTTCTCTGGTTATGGTAGAAAATTTTTAACATATTAAGTCCATGTAGAATAAATCTGTTTGTGCTAGTATTTGCTACATACTGAAGCTGTTCTCCAACCGTTGAAAAAAAAAAGTATAGAGAATGTTGGAGAAAGCAGAAGCTGAGATGGATTAAGTGACCTTTTAATATAAAGGGAAAATGATTATGAATTAAGGTTTCAACTACCCAACATAATAAATCAGTATTTGCAGATAAGACATCTGTTGTATAAATAAATGCTAAGGGGAAGCTAGTAATCCTACAAACGAGAAGACTTTCTTTTAAAGTTTTCTTCTTTGAGTCTGTTGGATTTTTTTTCTTTTCTTTTTTTTTACATTTTTCCACTGTGATGTCTTGTATTGGAGTTCTGTCTCTGTTTCTACAGAACTAGACTCCCCTCCTTATCTGTATTTTTATTGATTTATATTGGTCTCTCTCCATTCTCATTCTTCTCCCTTCCCTTACAAGTGCTCACTTCGTTTTTCCCTGGCTCTCGCCAGGCTTAGCTCTTGCTAGCAGCACTGACATAATCCATTTATATTCTGCTCTCTGCCTCTCTTTACATTTCTGATTTTCTGATTTTCTATTTACACAGCATGCTCTTCCTACTGAATCATCTCTTTCTGTTTTCTTTTTCCACTCCGAAATTTGATTTCTTATTTACACTTGAAAGTGTAAATAAGAATTTTCCCCATTCACTGGGGAAATACGTTCTCTTCATTGCTACCCTTTCAGAGAACTTTTGTCTCCTGTGTATGCTGATACAGATATGTCATGCAAATTATTTTGGGTATTCTTAAAATGATTTACATATTGAGATAAAGTCATCATCAGCTCTGGAAGGTCTTTGTGTCTGTTTTGTATTGTTCACCTCACCTGAGTTTTGCCTCCGTGGGACAGGGCTCCTGTCTTCATTTCTTTTGTTGGCAGCACTGAGCATGCGATCATCACTGAACAAATAGTGCTATTATTGAGCAATATGTGGAGTATTTTGGTGCTTTTATTCTTAACTTGAAGTTGAGGGAAAGGTGATTCACATTTTAGCTATTTAAAATTTATCTCACTGCTATTTTTATTCTTGGCTTAACATAAACAAATAAGGTGTTTTATCATCAGAGGCATTCTCGGCAAAATGTACTATTAGGATGACTTCTGAATCATGATTTAGAAGATTTAGAAAGAGTCATTTAGAATGATTTCTAAATGAAATGCAGTGAATGATATGTTGTGTTCCATTCAGAGAACGACTGTCTTGTAATCAAGAATTTCTTCACAGTTACATAGTTATTACTTTTAATTCCAATATGAAATTCAAGCCACCACTATCTATTTGATTAACAAGTTAATAAAACTTATGACATTAAAGAAGGTTAAATGTTGATAAAGATAGCATTTGCCTAGGAAGCTGAAAATACATTGCAAATATAGATGAAGAGTTATGAAGTCTGGCTTGCTGAAAATGTTAGCGTGATTTTTAATATTACAGCTTTAAATAATGCTTGTCATCTGAATGTGCAGTTCTCTGTTCCATAACCTTAACTGTGAAATCTTAATCTATACAAGGGTAAAGAACTTTGTTATATAAACTAATTGGTTGTGAAGAAAGGAAAAGGGCATAAAACTGATACAAGAATAAACACAAATGCCACTCTCTTTGAAATCCACTGATTAAAATAGTTCTGAAAAAGTTAGGTCTGTGATCTGAATATGCAGAAAAACATATTGGCCTTTTAAATTTCAACATTTCATTTTCTTTTTGTGTACAATATGTAATATTTTGTATTATATTTGACTGTTGTGGTAGAACAAAATACCATCCATTTGTAAGCAAACACAGTTTCCTGTATGGCTAAAATAAGGCAATTACAAACAGAGACAGCAACACTCGATACAAAGAATAGTTTAATATGCATGCTATTCCAAGAAATGAAAGTCTTTCAACTGTGCAGATGATACACAGAAAAGGAAAGAAGATTTAGGAGGAGATTAATGCTAAAGGGTAGGTGAAAATAGGGTATGTAAGAAGAAAGGGAGAACTGTACCCTTCAATATCTTTTAGGTTTAGGCATTTGCCTTTTTCTAGAGATGGAGCTAATAGTACCAGTGGAGAGCCCTCCTTGGTCATACAGTCTTTCCATTGTTCTTCTTTTCTGTAAATATTCTCTTAAATATTCTATGAGTGTCCTCTTTAAATACAGCCTCTCTTCCTTCCTCGACAGATCTTTCTGTCTATCATTACATTGTAGCCATCCAAAGTAGCGTACTTTCATAGATAAGGAAAAGCAGTACTGGAGGTAAGGGAAAATCCATCACCAAAGTACATCCTCATCAGTATTATTCCTACCTTTCCTGCAGCTCTGTGAAGACTGAGAGGGGATCTTATCAATGTCTACAAATACCTTAAGGGAGGGTGTCAAGAAGATGGGGCTAGATTCTTTTCAGTGGTGCCAAGCGACAGGACAAGAGGCAACGGGCACAAGCTGAAACCCAGGAAGTTACACCTGAATGTAAGAAAAAACTTCTTTACTATGAGAATGACCCAGCACTGGAACAGGTTGCCCAGAGAGGTTGTGGAGTCTCCTTCTCTGGAGATATTCAAAATCTGCCTGGTGCGATCCTGTCTACCATGGTCTAGGTGACCCTGCTGAGCAGGGGGTTGGACTAGATGATCTCCAGAGGTCCCTTCCAACCTCGACCATTCTGTGAGACTGTGCGAGTCTGTGATTCTGTTCCAGAGTTATAAGCCTTGGATTGATCTTGTCCAGGAAGTGCATGCTACAGAGCTCTTTATGTTCATAACATGAAGTACGTCAACTTTCAGGAAACTACATCATCCTCAGCCTCATTTCTGCAGTGGCTTGATTAATCTAAAGTTGTCTTTAATGTAAGCTGGGCACTCCTTTGTGTTCTTAATTACTCTCGGTTTAACAAAAATAGGCTTATTGTTTCTGTGTTCATGTAAATTCTTTATGGAAAACAATGAGCCTCAGATGGCCAAAATGCATGTTTTAATGTCAGTTTTCTCTAAATCAATTGACATTTTTTAAAGATTTAAATAGTTATAGCCCTACCATCAGTGAAGGGTATGAGCAAGCCCAATGGGATTCATGACTATATTTGAATAATAAGATATTGCAAAGAATGAATAAGAGTAGCAAATGCCAGCCCTGTGCTGTTTCTAAAATGTTGAGGCACAAAGGCATATAAAGTTATAACTGAAAAGCAGGCTCTGAAATGAAAATATAATATAGACAATATGCATGAAGTTTTACAAATGCAGAGATTACGTGAAAGTATAATAGATCTAAAGTACATCCTGCAGAATGAAAATTGCATCCCTTTCCTCCCCACAGATATTTTGTTCATGTGCTTTTAAAAAACAAGTTAAATGACAAGCTAATGTTTTACACCAATTAACATTTTCTCTATGGTAGTCTTCAAATTTTCTGCATTCCTGAAAAAAATTTACCTGCATGGTAATATATTAAAATACAATTGTTTAAATTCTGTCATCTCATGCTTGTAACAAACAAGAATCCATTTGCCTCTGTATTTTCACTCATTTTATTGAGTGGTTGCTACAATGTTGACTTTAGGTTTCCATGCCCAGAAGACCAGAGGGCTTTGATACGACTTTTGAATATGCACTGGTACTGTCAGGCCGTAAAACCAAAATATTTTTAAACTTCGATGTACAGATGTTACATTGGTGTCACTGAATTTTTACCTCTTCTGTACAAATACAATCCAGAGACCCGTGGAGTGGATTTCCATCCTTTTGGTTCTGTATAAGAATTTCTCTTAAACTACTGAATATACTATCTGGCTCAGATCAAAACCCATTCTTCAGAAAAATTGTCAGTGTGCTAGCACTGAATTGGCTGATCCCATCTGTATGTGGATTCTCACATGCTGTATGTGCTTATGCCCTGAAATATGAAAGTTTTCTTTATTATGTAGATAAAATCAGGAGGAGAGATATGTGGAATTATATTGCTTTTCTTGGCATTTAGTATTCAAGTGTAATGATTTTATTTTTTGGTTTGTAATCACTGGTTACTGGTATGGTGAACTCAAAAATAAAGTAGTGCATTAAAATGTTTTAATGTTGTAGTGCATCAGGATTTGCTATTGTATTTTTATATCTAAATGATACCTTCATATTTTTGTCAATAGTGTACATTTTTATGTCTAGATGAAGCATTTTTATGGGTGAGAGGCTTTTTTATTTTCTAAGCAAATGATGAATGCAGCTTTGTACATGAAATTTAATGTAACAGATGCATTCACTTATAATAGACCCTCAAATATTCTTTGAGAGCAAATGAAAATATATTATTTTGTCATTAAAGGAATTGTGAATTTGTACTAACTTAGATAAATTCAACAAAGTATACTTTTGATGTCTCATTAGTTAAGTTGATTCCAACAGAGTTGTACATTGGTGAATATTATAAAACATAACACTAGACCTTTGACAGTAAGAGATAACTGGAAAATACAGTGCCAAGCAAACTGGAATTGATTTAAGATATTTTTTGCTGCAGTTGTATGTTTTATGTAGGGTCAACATGATTGTGTGTGAATTAACTTAAAATCTTACATAGTTCATTACACAAATATGATTTTAGCTCAAAGGTTTTTCTTTTAAGTGCAAATACGACTGTGAGATCTAAATACAAAGGTTTGTGTTTTAGTCTTTTAGTGAGAAATGGAGATTCACACCGAGACCGGAACGTAAGGAGACAGTGTGTAACTGGCACAAATCGTTCTCATTAGCTGGTGGTCACGCTCAACCTGCAGTGACCACGTCACCAAGCCAGCAGACAGCCACCAAGTGCACAGTAACATTTAAGATTTTCTAAGAGTATTTTTAGCACCAAGGTATCTGTCCTATTTCATGTTCCTGCCTCCTTTTGGTTCATCTGTGCTCCTTACTTTTTGGTCTTGCTGGATTTTGTTTTCCATTGAGCATATCCCAACACTGATCTTTCTTTAGTTTTTCTTTTTCTTTTTCTTTCTTCTTTTTTTTTTTTTTTTTTTTTTTTTCCCCAGAAATTGTATTTTCTGTTTGAATTCATTAGGATCCCAAACTTACATGTGAGGTCTGATCTTATACCTCTTATATCGTCCCTTGAGCTAGTGAGCATATGACTTCTCTGTTTTTGATATTGGTTTCCCATGCCTTCTGACTTAACTATAACACATCATAATTAAAAAATATCGGGAACAAAAATATAACAAACGATACTAGCGTGTCATTCTTTAAAATGTCCTTGCAGAAAACTCAGGGGAAGAAGAATGATAAAGTGAATTAACTGTACATATTGTGCAGTGAGCTGTTATAATTGGCATTAGATTCTAGCTGTCTCTGCTTCAAGGTTATAACACTGAGCCTGAGAACCAGGAATCCTGAATATTGATTATAAGGAGGTGGTATTGTAACTAGGTGGTAACAGTAGTAAAATTTTGTCTGATAGCCAAAAAATATTAATACACGCAGACAGGTAACTTTCAGCTAGAAGGAAGGCTAATAGGAACAGCATGAACCCCAAAACCCTATTTATTCACTTATTTCGTTTTTGAACCTACTACATTGACCAATATTTTTAACCTTCACCCACTGTTACGTTTTGGAGACTACTTTACATGGCTGCATATGCTTTTTGACTTGCATCCTTTGATAGCAGTGTCCAGTCAGCCCTCTGTAGAACAGGTAGATTCATCATAAGGACCTAAGAAAAGCTTAGAAATTTCAAGGTTTCTTGAAAAAGATGTGCGTTGTTTATTTTGAAACTAGGTCAGTTTCTGTTGATAAACAAGGAGAGCTACAATTTTAACTTGTTTGGGAACATCCAAACACACTGAAAATTGTTGTTATATATTGCTATTGATATTTTACATGATGATAAGCCTTATGGATTGCATAAAAATATGATATTTAACATAAAGATAAGCCTTATGGCTTATCTTGCTAAGGCAAATTGGGAATAGGTCCAGACTGGACCTGACTCAAGTTAGCAAAATATTGTTTGTGCTAATGAAAATATTCTGTTGACCACCTGATGACTGGACATGCCTAGATTTTTCCATGCTGCTTTCTGGTTGTGCAGCAGAAGAAGAGACTGGCCATCATTATTCATTTGTCTTCAGTAATTAATAATTGCTGGCAATGTGGTCCCCCAAACATCTTTTTCTTCGTTCATTAAATAGAGGTAGTTAGGGAAAAGGTACATATTTACGCTCTTTCGCATGTGGCCCGTACAACCGGGATGACTGAACATACTGCTGTCTGAAAGCCAGCGATCTGTTTGGCAGTCGGTGCAAACTCATGGGAACTCGCTTGCCATAGGTGTTGGAGAACAGGTTCATTTTGAGCATCTACAAACTCACAGTGTAGAGAGTCTTTCAAAGGCAATAAAGTTTAAATGGTTATTGGTGCTGGTAGTTATTCTCTTTTGTCATATTTTCCTTTTCAACCTTGAAAGGTGGGGAACAGGGCTCAAGGAAGATTTTGTTGTGTGTATGTTCAGAGACATCCCGTGTTTGCTGCTGTTAAGAGTATCTGGGGGGCATCATTACAAAATGTAGTGCTGTGACATTATGTGACAATATTCAGTGTTTCCAGTGCAGAGAGGATTGAATGGTGCTTCAGGTATGTTGCTAAGTCTTTCCATGGTAATCTTATCTGTTCTTTAGACGGAAGAAGATGGAAAAGGTACAGAATTACTGAAATGTTCATTGCTGAACATAAAGCATCGCTCGGGGTGAAATATTCTTTGCTGAACATAAAGCATCGGTCAGGGGCTTAGATAAAATGCAGATCAGTGCAAACTACACAAAAAATGTTAATTTGTTTTTAGCTTTTGCTGTGGTCCCACAGTGGTGTTAATAATGTGTACAGGAGCTTCAGTGTAGCTCCCTATAATATGATTTAATTATTACCTAGAGCAGTTTTATCATTTCTGTATCTACATGTTTCTACAAACAGGTGAGAAATCAAGACATTAAAAATGGTTTTGTCAAAAAACTGAGGAACAGGTGTTGGCTGAAAGAAAGGAAGAAATTTAAAAAGATAGAGATGCACAGTGTGTTCACAATGCTGCAGAAAGACAGAGTGGACAGCATTATAGGAGGGACCAGTTTATGGCAAGAGAAGTAATGAGCAGGAAATGAGGCAGCATAATGATAAGCTAAAAAGAGTAGGTATAAAAAGAATGATGCAAAAAAGTAAGAATGCTGTTTGGAGAGAGAGAAATTACATGATGATCTATGAAATTACAGAGGAAAGATATATGATGAAGTGAAATTGGATTTAATGATGTAGAAGAAAGGTGATTAGGGACAGAAGAAAAATAGAATTTAGTGATGAGAAAATCCTATTAAATTGTGCAATAAATCTTCTTGCCACTTCAGATTTCCTTTCTTTCTCCTCCTCCTTCCCAGGATATTTTCCAGTGTAGTGGTCTCATTATTTAACCATACAGGAACCCCAATTTCCTTACAAAGCACTTCCCCATCTCTCAGAGGGACTAGGAAAATGATAGAAGGATTTTGAACTCCTGATGCAGGGTTATGGCCTTCAGACCTGCAGTCTATAAAATGTGATAAGACTATGTTTAAAAAACTGAGGTGATTTTTTCTTTTAGGGCTTTTTTTTGGTCCTGCAACGAGGTAGTTATATTGGCTATTCCGTATGAAACAACTGTCTTTCCAAATTTCCAGTAATCTCCACTGCTTAAGTAAAATCTCTGGACTTTGTACAGTTTACTTGCTTTTAACATTATTTAGTTTCATATTACACCTTTTATAAATCCAAGCAAAGTAGATAGACGTAGTAATATAGCAAGCGTAGCAGATGGCATTCCATTAGGAAATGATCATTTTAGCCTGCTGTATTTTTGTCTGCATTATACTAAAAAAGGCAAAGTGTGCACATAGTATTTGTGCTGCCATTCCTACCTCTTCACTATTTTTTTTTTTTTTTTTTTTTGATGGACTGGTCAGAGAATACAGCTCTTTATGCCTTGACAAAACTATTCATAAGACAGTTTATCAAAACAACAATTACAGTGCAGCTGCTATCGTGCTCTTGATAGCGGCCTTAGTGTCACATTATTGAGACCTAATTTGGCAAGAATTTGCCTTTCAGTTAAAATGTGATTTGTCTGGACCATAGGATGGACATGCCGACAGAATTACGTGTTGGAACTCCCTCTGATTTTCTCCAGAAACTGATATAGCAAAACAAGTCTGGAAAAACTTCAGGACATTTAAGTGGTTTGAAACAGGGTGTTCTCACAGCGAGTTAGACAACAGAGGTGGAAGAGTGCCCCCAAAAAGCAGTACAAGTAAACTGTCCCGAAAAAGCAGTGCGAGTAAACTGCGAAGTTTCGCTGTAGTTTAAATTGCATTTGGAGAGCTTTCCTTGCAGCAGAGCTGATTTATCACCTGATGCCGCGGTCTTTAAGCGGTGTGTTGTGCAGCATGGAAGGCAGCTAGTGACCTGCCACTGTTTCTGGAGCTCTCCTGATGTTTTAGTTCTGACTAGTTACCATTTTTGTAGCTTTTTTTCTTTGACAGTGGTTTAAAATCTTCCCAAAGCCTTTAGCATTTTGCAGGAAAGAAGAAATCCAGGACTTAAGTTTTTGTGATTCTCATGAGAGGAAATATATTGGTTCAGTGAAATCAGAATTTTTTGGAATATACTGTTACACTTATCCTACAAACTGGGAATACCGAACAGCAGTGTGTGTATCCTAACGAGGTCTTCCACCTCTGTGTCCTTCATGGAAAAACGCTTTGAGAGTTGCAGTTCCACAAGTCTATTAGATCAGCTTGAAGCACATTTCAAAACTGTTTTGGTCAATTAGATAAGCAGAATCCTTGAATTACTCTACCAGGAGAATAAAGCCTATATCTCAAGATTTTTCAAAATACAAAGGAAGTGCCTTCATAATGACTGTGAAAAAGAAAAAAATGCTGAAGTAATATTGCTATTAGAGAGGAGAAATAAACATACACTTTTAGGTGTATGATATATCTGTTGAACACTTGGTATTTAAATTAAAGACTCTGCATTTTATTCCTAAAAACCTGTCTCCACTAAGAAGATGATGTACACAGAGCCTGTCATGCCAGCTGTTTTTCCAGGAATATGAGTATAATCTATGTTATTAGTGATTGATCAAACTCTCATTATTTTATCTGGGCTTCTTGCTTCAGGTTCCGGGCAGGTTCCAACTGTGTGTATGTATCAAGGAGTCAAATTGTATGTGAAGTGAAGTTTGAAAAGAAGACAGC
This sequence comes from Rhea pennata, assembly GCF_028389875.1. Taxonomy (NCBI): domain Eukaryota; kingdom Metazoa; phylum Chordata; class Aves; order Rheiformes; family Rheidae; genus Rhea; species Rhea pennata. Next base: position 12,546,127 of record NC_084666.1, on the reverse strand, counting down.
AAGAAAGAATTTTTTGAAGAATGTAAAATAAAACATAATAGCAGTAGAAAGTTAAAGGAAGCTTGAAGTGGCAAGAAGAGAGGAAGTATTCTAAATTTATAATGAAAATTAATTATGCATTCATTGCATCTGAAGAGGTCAGACATGATGAATTTAAATAATACATGAGAATGAAGACCATCTTTTACATTAAAGGCATTACAACAGGGTGATGTGAGGAGAGGCAGAGAAATAAAGGAAGCAACGCAGGGAAATTGCAATATTGAGGCAATAAGTAACAAGAACATTAAATCGAACAGATCTGCTTTGTGACTAAATTGATTCATGATTTTCAGGCAATTCAAAATAATGACAATTTATTAGCCATAAAAATTACATTGTGAAATGTTTAAAGCTTCTGAGGAAGTTAATAACAGAAGGAATTTCATAGTGGATTCTCCCTGGCTTACAGCAATAGAGAAACCATTAGAAGTCTTGTACAGTGTAAAAACTCCTTAAAATTTTATTCCTTTCTTACATAGAGTTCCTATATGTTACTTGCTTTTATGGGGAAAAATGCTGGGTGTTTTCCTTTCCCCCCCATGATCTCTTGTCAAATCTGTCCTGTCTCTACTACCCCATTTCATTTGTGAATATAATGTATGAGCAAAAAAGATTAAACACAAGCCCGTGGAAATGTTGTGTGTGACATCTAAATATAGAGCTAAAATAGAGTATCTTGCTCTAATTTCTGGAATACTGGAGCTCAGAGCTATTATGTTGATAGGGGTAGACTCTGCTGAGTGACGCCAGTGAAAATACAGCCTGGCCTCTCTCCTTAACACTGTGTTAACCTCTGTCGACTGGGAAGGATGAAGATACCGTGTTGCTCAGGTCCTTTGGAGACAGGAACTCTGTACTGTCCATGTGGAGTTGCGCAGTACTTACTGCAATGTCTCAACTCTGCTGTCAGACCCAATAGCTTGTTCTGATTTCCATATTGCTAAGGAATTTAAGGAGACGCAAGGAACAGGAGGGTGAGCAGAAAGTCAGAAACTCCCAGTGACTTTCCTAGCAAAGGCATACATTTAATTATGGAAATTCCAGCGTGGAGGGAGCCCTTCAAGAATATCATTTCTGTGACCCTGAGCTAAGTATTGTCAACAGAAAACTGAAATAGAGAGGCTTAGTGGTTAAGAAGGGAAATAAAATGTGTAACAGCAAATAGCAAATTGTTACCTCAGGCTTTTACAAAATAGCACATGAGCGAAACAAAGAGTTTTTTTCCCTGAGGGGTGGTTTCCAGTACCAAGTTGTCCATGGGGTGCAAGGCCATGAGAACAAGCTGCTGTACCAGATAATTCCCCTATGGCAGCTGTTATGATTCACTGGGTTTAATATTATCCCCAGCTTCACTTGAGGGAATTCTTCAGGCAAGCTTCTAAAGTGTAGCATGTAACCTAATAGTGTTTTGTTTTTATTTTTTTATCACAGACAATGTTCTTTATTTACTTAGGATCAATCTCTGCAGTGAAAACAGCACTGTAATTCCCATAGCTGCAATCAGACAACCACAGTTAGATTGAATCGATACCCATTTTTTTGTGGAGAATATTATACTGAAATTATGGAGCATGGATCTCCTCCTTGTCCTGACAAATACAATTAGCATTGGAAACCTGGTCCAAAGTCCACCTAATTAGTTATTTGCTAATTAAATAGGACATTCATAATGGATACACTGCTAATAAATAATACATTTATGCTGCCCTCTCCTCTTAGAGTGGAAGTGTTCAGCATGGCTTTCTGTCTATGGCCAGTTATTGCGCTGTGTTTGATGAAAGTCCCGGCAGGTTTAACAGCTGAGAAGGGGTCATTGGGTGTTAAATTACATCAGGTACATGGGATTTTGGCACCTGATAAGGAGGAGAGGCTCAGACCTTGGACAACCTGCAGCAGTGATTCTAGCATTTCAGACAGTCATTTCAACCCTGATTTACGTGTTTTCACCATTGGAAAGTTTTCCTTCACATGACGCTTCGGCACAGCGACGTGTTAGCCTCCTAAAACCTCTTTAGGCTCCTAATTTACCACTGCTTTCACAGAGCCTAATCTGTCGCCGTTACTGCGCACACCTTTGCAGTCCAGTTCAGTTACGTTAGCGGCTTTGCGACATCGGAGGCAGGTCCGTCAGCTTTTGGCTTGCCCCATAAGCGAAGTCCCATGCGTGGGGTGACAAGGCTCTCCATCCTCCCAAAAGCTTCAGCGAGGGATGGCAGGCACGGTGCATCTCCCCAGCTGCGGCTTCTCCGTGGTGGCTCCAACGTGCCACAGGCCATCCAACGGCCCCGGTGCTGTCTTGCACGTGGGCGGGTGTGCGGGGACACTGCTGTGCCAGGAGCCGCTGCGCCGGTGGTGGTGTGGGCCAGTGGAGCGGGGCTCCAGCAAGGCTGCGTGTTGGGTAGCCCTGCGAAGAGGTTATGGCTGCCGCAAGGGGGAGAGAAATTTGTTTCTTGGAGAGGCAGTGTGCAAACTGGGACAATAAACTCCTTTTTTTCTCTCTCTGTTTGACTTGGCATTTTAACACAGAGCGTGTGATTTAATTTAAATTACCACTTGAATTGACTTAAGCTTGACTCTTAAATTAAAATCCTATCCTTTTTCAATTGTTTTGCTTTTAAAAATGCTTTAAAATTGTTTTCTGTCATTTCAGTGCCTCTGCCTTCAACTATATGTATATGTTTTTCTTTTAAAAAGGCACAACAGGCAAAATCTTTCCCTGCTAGGACCCAATCAAATTTTGCTCATCAGTCAGGCTGACAGTAGGTTTAACATATTTATTAATTATGAGTGCAACTTGTTCAAACAAACAAGATCCCCAAACTTTAGGAGGTCTGGCCTGCTTATAAATAAATAAAAAACCTTGAAAAATGCTGCAGGGCAAGCACTCAGCAAAGAACAGAAGGAAATCTTCTTTGAGATTGTGCCACTAAATGTGGGGAGAACCTTTCTCTTCACTTCTTGAAGAACTGGGTGGGGTATGATAACAATACAGAAATAGTGTACACATATAGACATAGCTTTTTCGGTTGCTGGAGCATCAGAGCAAAAGGTCTTATGAACTTGTGTTTGAATCTTCTTGTAAGCATCTTTTGCCTTCAAGACTGGCAGTAGCTCTGCCCCTTTTATTACGTGTCATATATTTCCAGCCTTGGGGCACTGTCTGTGTCGTTCGCTGGATGAATTTCTGCAGCAGCGGTGGTGGTACTGGAAAGTTGGTTCTGGATTGCTGCAGGTCTTTCTTCTTTTCTGGGGGAATGCATGCTCCCTGGGCCCATACAGGGACCTCTGGAGGACATCTAACTGGTCACCCCTCAGCTTAAAAAGTTTAACTATCTTCTCCAAAATTATCATCCCATGCTAATGCAAAGCAGGAGGTTCACTTGAAGATGTTGTCTTTCATGTTGCGTGTGTTACCTAACAGTATGCATTTTGAACAGAACCAAAATACTGATGCTGGGGACATCGGTTGTCATGAATAACTATAGAACTGCTTTTTGTGTGCCAACAAATGTAAGAAGTTTGAGTGCTAATCACATGGCATGGTCAACTGCTATATTTAGAGAACCTTAACTATTCCATGTTACAGGCAGAGATTGTGGCCATTTAGTTGGACTGCAGTAAGATTATTGATTTCAGATCTTGAGAGGCTTGTTAAATGTATCATTAAGGCCAGTATTCATTTGTTTATTTTTTGCTATGAAAGGTATTTACACTGAGACTATGAAAGTGAAATGTGCAGTGGTGGTATGGGGAAACTTTATGTCAATATGTTCAGAGAAAGCAAATACCTGTAAAAGGTATCTTAAAATTTTAAAATTTCAAAACAAATACAACCATATGTCCTACAGACCTGCTCTGTGTCTCCATATTCACAAACTTTTATGATTTCTATTTTTATATACTTTACTCTGTAACAATATGCCTTTCTGTGCTGTAGCTCTTCCTTCATTAGAATCATAGAAACAGTAAGATTGGAAGGGACCTCTGGAGATCATCTAGTCCAACCTCCCTGCTCAGCAGGGTCACCTACAGCATGGTAGACAGGGTTGCGTCCAGGCAGGCCTTGAACATCTCCAGAGAAGGAGACTCCACTGCCTCTCTGGGCAACCTGTCCCTGTGCTCCGTCACTCTCACAGGGAAGAAATTCCCCCTCACGGTCAAGCAGAACTTCCTGTGCTTCAATTTCTGCCCATTGCCTCTTGTCCTGTCACACGGGACAGCTGAAAAGAGTTTGGCTCCGTCACCCTGACACCCTCCCATCAGGTACTTGTACACATTGATCAGATCCCCCCTCAGTCTTCTCTTCCCCAGGCTGAAGAGGCCCAGCTCTCACAGCCGTTCCTCGTAGGGCAGGTGCTCCAGCCCTCGGATCATCTTTGTAGCCCTCTGCTGGACTCTCTCCAGTAGCTCCATGTCTCTCTTGTAGTGGGGAGCCCAGAACTGGACACAGGACTCCAGATGAGGCCTCCCCAGGGCTGAGGAGAGGGGCGGGATCACCTCCCTCCACCTGCTGGCAACACTCTTCCCAGTGCACCCCAGGAAACCATTGGCCTTCCTGGCCACAAGGGCACATTGCTGGCTCATGGTCAACCTGTTATCCACCAGCACTCCCAGGTCCTTCTCTGCAGAGCTGCTCTCCAGGAGGTCAGCCCCCAGCTTGTACTGGTGCCTAGGGTTATTCCTCCCTAGGTGCAGGACTCTGCACTTGCCCTTGTTGAACCTCATGAGGTTCCTCTCCGCCCAACTCTCCAGCTTTTGGTGATACAAAACCAGTATGAACAGTTGTGTCTTGTCTTAATGTCTCAGGATTAGCATATCTGTGTTTTTTGGTATTGCAGGGTTTTTGCACCCAGTAGTTGCCACACCTCTATCCTTTTGCCGTACCTTCTACTGTGGAAAGCAGAGAACGTGCATGCAACTGAATAACCTGCTCATCGCTTACAGTAAAACTTCAGAAATAAGAATACTGTTTTCCATGGCTTACCTAAATAGTCCTTTCTGAAGGAAATTTCAGAGCATGTGTACAATGAATTAGATTCACCTCTTTGTTACACAGATGTTAATAGGGACTCTGTGGTTGCATTTCTGGGGCAGTCCCAAACTTCAGGTTTTGGACAGTAAATATCTGAACTGTTCCTCTTTGCCTATATCTGAACTTACTACCTTGGCCCAAAAGTCTGTGAGATCAGTTGAAAGGCTGATATTTGTTTCCATGGTTTTGAAAAAGTCCTAAATGCTCTGTGCACCACATGATTTTTAGTAAGATATATTCTCTTTTTGGATGTTTATATTGAGGTTCCTGAAACACCAGATGATGGTGGTCTCCTGCATGATTCATTCAATGACTGACCTTCCAGGTCACGATGGACTTTATCGTTTGTGTTTTCAGTACTGTTATTTTTAGCTGTAAATGTTTTTGACCTTATTAAGGAAGAAGAGTTTAAATATGCTTCAGATTTGTAGTCTACATTGTTCTTGAGAAATTTAAGACATGAAGTAGATATCATATAGTGAGCATAGACATAAACCTAATTGCTGGTACTTGAAAAACTCTTCTCTAAATAGGCTGAGGTTGGAAGTGAACTGTTAGCTATTTTAAATACATATCTTTAATTTTCAAGTATTCAGAAAGCTGTCCTGTTGCATTAGGTATTCTAGAGATTGTGTTGTATTATATAGTATTGAGTCTATATATGAGATATATTCTGAAGATAACTGTGTTATGATGACAAGCATCCAATGAAAGAGAAGGTCTTCAGAAAGTTGGATCTTTATCCCAAAACTTTGCAGTCTGCCTCATATTTATCCTATGGAATCCTCTTCCTTTGTAGACCTTTCTTTTCGCTGTCCTAGGTCACGCTGTCCTCCTCTAGCTTTCCCCAGTTGTCTCTTTTTCTCCTCAACGCTGATAAAGCTTGAGTTGGGGGGGAGACTTTTCTGCATTTGGATCCTTACTTGGTGATGCTTCTCTGTTGCAGATCATTCATCCCTCTTCCCCCTCTGCCATCGGCCACATGCATGTAGCCTGTGCTGCAGGACAACTCTTCAGTTCTGTACTGAGAACTGATCTGTGTCATTATCTGGGTGGCTCTTGTTTACCTTGAAGCCAGAAAGCCATCATCTCAGACAGCTGCCAGTTCCCGTGGTTCAGGCAATACAGGACCAGGAAGTCTTTACAGGACGGTTTGTGGACAGCTGTGTTGAATAATACTCCTTTGTGAAATTTGGAAGGTACTGTAGATAAATGATGATAATTCAATCTTTACAAATGTTTTTGTGAGCATTTCAGAGCCATGCCCAAGCCATTCTCCATGTTTTGTGCACAGAAGGCAAGATGATTTCAAAGAAAACATTTTATGCCTTTCTTGGTGACATCCTGCTGCTTCCCAACCATTTTTTGTTTGTTTTTTTTTCTCCATCATATATTAATTCTGTCTCTTCCTCCTTCAGAGACAGATGGTGAGCTGGTGCTACTAATGAGCTCCCTGCTGCGCAGAGGAGGCAGCCTGGAATGGGTTGTGCTCTGAGAACTAACAGCCTGAGCACCCTCACCAAGGGTGTAGCAGGCGATGAAAGGTTCGATGCACAAATACTGCAACAGACTTTCTTCCCATGCTCCTATGAGCCATTTTCCCCAAGGGAACAACTCCCTGAAACAGTCTAGCTATTAGTTCAATCCTTACTGTGTTTTGGGGGAGACTGCTACAAATACAGCAGTCTCTCCCTTTTTTTGGAGATGGAGAGAGCATTAGGTTGTGGACACATGGTGATTGAATGCCCTGCTTCTCTGGCATTAGCACAGTGAGAAATAAAAACAAAGAGTACCTGCTGTTCCTCAGAATCATTCTTTGAACATTATAAGCACTTTTTTGGGCAGAACGCCATTCTTCCCAGTTTCTGGACTAACTTTAAAAGAATGCAATTAATTATAAGAACCACAGACTTCTAAGGTAACAAAATGCCATTACTCAGTTATATCTTGTTCAAAATATAATAGGATTGTCAAAGCTGACTTGTATAAAGTATGCTATTAAAGGTGGGTCCAGTTGGCCTGGAAGTCTAGCAGTTGCAATTTTGTGGCCAGTTCAAGGCTGACTGTGAATTTTCCATATGGTGGTACTTATGTGGATTCAGTATGATCATGAGGAATTTTTCAAAACCTAATTTGTTGGTTATAATTTTGAGAACTTTCTCAGTAGATTCATTAAATGTTCTTTTGAGTCTCCAGCAGAGACCACAAAGAGAAATGTATCCATTTCCCCCAGTCAGCAGAAAAACTGCAGTGACACAAGATTTCTAGTTGAGTGAATGCAAACCATCAATTTATTGTGTTTAAAAACAAATAAATAGTAGTATCAGAATAACTGTCCTTTAAAATGAGGTCTCTTGCTCAAAATACAGCATTTTGCCGCTGGAATGGAGATCATTAAAAAAACCCCAAACATTTGCTTTCAGTTATCACACAGAGATACATCACATCAGTTTAGGGGATGGGGAGTAAATCTAACTCTAACTTGAGTAACTGTTGCAGCTGATATAGAGGTGTCAGTCCCTTATGAAAGCAGATGCTTTGATATCTGTACTCAGTGCACATTTACGTTAATTACTGTATACGAGGGAGTAACAGATGTGCTGCAGATGGTTAGCGTGACTAAAATAAAAAACTTCACCAAGAAGATTTTACAGTTTTGGAAGCTAACAATAAATAAAAGGGTTAAAGAGCACTATTAAAAAAAAACTCAAATATTTTAGTAATTGAACTAATCACATATTTATTTGCTTATTATCAGTCAGTTTCTGTGATTAGGTTCTAAAAAAATAATGAGTCACTTAAACAGAGATGTTTTGTCCTATTTGAATTTACTAGTGTTATGCCAATAGTTATTTTGGAAAAATGTGCATATACTCTCTTCTTTGTCTGTGCTTTCACTAGCTTTCAGTAAGAACATAAAATGAGGATCAGTATAAATGTGGCTGACAGTTTTTTTTTTAATGTACAGGCCTTTTATAGAGATGTACTGGTTTCACTAAAAATGCTTTTAAAAGCATTTTTTGGAAATTAATTATTGAAAGCAGAGTGAGTGAGACATACAGACAAGCAAGCAGCTATCTCAGAAAAGACAGTGTTGTCCTGTAGGCAATGTAAGACCTGGAAGCTGAACCAGACATTCCCACAGGTTGAATATCTTCACTGTAATGATGTAAGGATGTTATTCCTTCTCCTTTTTCTTTTCTTTTTTTTTTTTTTTTTTTTTTTTTTTTGTGTGTGTGTGTGAAAAAACCTTGCAGGTCTTATTTTCATCCTAACTTAAACCATGGTGATTAATGGAGTCTCAAAACTTCCATCTAAGAAGAAAGTGGTTTCCTGGCTAGGTCTAAGAGGCATCACTGTAAGGTTAGAAAGAAGATTATGAAAGGCTAGTAAAGGAAATGATACAATCTCAATAATTTAATCATGTACTGATAGGCTGACCCAGTTTCCAAACTAGTAATAAAAATGTAGACCACCTTGCCATGAAATCTGGTCAAGAAGAACCACTTAAATAAATATATGGTGTGACACTGATTTACCCTAAAGAAGCTTAGTTTATACTGTACTAGGTAACAGGTACAGAAGGCTTGTCATACTTTGGGACATTGGATGCAAAAGGCAAATTAATTTTTTAGAAATTGTTCTTAAGTAAGGTTTTGTTTGTTTTTTCTGCGTGAGATTGCTAACGGTGCTTAATCAGCAAAATAGCATTTGGCTGTTTGTGGTTTAAGAAGGTATTTTTAATGTTAGGTGAAATACTACTTTTTGAAGGACAGATTATTAAACACAGGTGAATTGCTTACTTCTGGCTTTTGCTGTAGCTATTTTTGCAACTAATTCTTAAGGAGGAGATCATCAACAAAGAAGAAAACAAAAGTACTCAGGTCGGTTGTTGTAGACTGATCTGTGTAAACAGAACGCCTGATCACCCTCATCCAAGGTCAGGGCCCTTTTCTTGTAGTCACTGTACAGAAAGGCCATGGAAATGTGCTTCTTATTCCAATAAACCTCTGTGCTGTGCGGGTCGTTTACACCGTATTCATGTAAAAGCTGTGGTGGTAGAGTTATGGGACACCTGGCTTAGGGATTTTTCTTCTTTGTCACCCTATCCACTGTGATAACATTGACTTTCTTGTTACGCTCCCCAGACCTATCTCTTTGACTCCTGCTCTGCCCTGTTGGTCATCTACATATCTTTTTTTGCAAGGGCGAGAGACAGTCCTAGCTGGGGCCACTGGAGCTATGGGACAGCTGGTCGGCTACCTGGCTGCAGCGTGCCGGACCTCCAAACACCAGTTCCACTTGGCTCCCCCTCAGCGGAGGTGCTAAATGTGGCTGCATCTTTTGTCCAGCTATTGCTATTCCTAGAACTTGTTGGAATTTAGGGTTTTGGAGGGGAAAAGGAACTGAAAGAGAAACCGAATGGTCACGTAAGTCTTGTTTCCTTAGGAAGCCAGACTAAAAATACACACTAAGACCTGTCTCACACATTATGTATCAAGCAGAATGCATCCTCCGGTGGCACTGCTGTCGTGGGGAAGCTTAATTACAGGCATGATCAAAAACTGAAAAAATCCACTAAAGACACAGTGCCTCAATTGCCTAGTGACAGCTCTGGGATTGTATTATTTCACAAATGAGATTGTCATTTATTCACTGTATATCACCACCCTGACTTTACAGCATTATGTTTTTCCTTTAACGTATGTTCTAGATAGTTATTGTCTGTTTCCAAACATTTCTGCTCAGATCACAGCCAGAGATGACATAATTACATACATTAAAATATATATAAATTTTGTTTGCCAAAAATTTTGTATTTTGCAATGGTCTGTCCTACAAGAAGGTAAGACACTAGGTATGCTACAGAAATATTTCATGGCTTTGCAGTATTCTTGCATTCTTTTAGTTTGCTTTCGTTAATGGTTTCTGTTAGTTCGTATTTCTGGATATAGTGGAATGTTATAACTTGTAACTCAGTTGTGATTAGTTCTAGGTTTACCTCATCACGGACACCACCTTAAAGAATTAGAGAGCAAGGAAAAGAGGAACATTACCTTTTTTCTGAATTTAGATCATGAAGTACCTTCTTAGAAATAATTTTGAATTTCCCTCATATCACACAAAAAAGTACTTCCCTTTCCTTTAGTTGTAAGAAAAATATCCCCCCCTCAAGTTGTTGAGAATTATGTAGTCTGAAGAAGTATTTAAAAGTGTTCAAGCTTTCCAGTTCAGACATATGCTGTGGATACCGGGGAAATTGTGTCCCAGTAAAAATAGAGTGAGCAAAGATGCCTTTTCAGTGCTGAATGCATTGCTTCTGGTTTAGATATGGAGAAACTTTGGTATTTTGGATTTAATGAGGCCTAAATATGTCAACATTGGAGGCTGTTTGGTTCTATTAAATAGCTGGTGCTATTTATACGCTGTGAGCTGGCATTGCTGTATTCACTCAGCCAACTCATTGTTTGCTAAGCTTTATGGATTTAGTTCTTTGGGCCTGGTCTTAATTTGAGGGTTTTTTTTTTTTTTTTTTTTTTTTTTTTTTTGTAGTTTTTAGTTTTAGGATGAACTACATCCTCTCTGGTTTTTTCCAAATGTCTTGCTATTTTTTCTGTTATGCATACCACAAGCATAGAGATGAATAAATATAAATAATTATTCTGAACAAAGCCAGCACAAGGAAAGGTAGGTGATACATTTGAAATGTTAGCTTGGAGGTCTAGCTCCTGTAGCTGTTCTCATGTAGCCTTCATATTCAAAAGTGGTTTCTGAATGTCCAAAGACTTTAAAACTCTTCTGGCCAGTGGCACAACTCCCTCTTGCCTCTGGAGCTGGATTGATTGCAGTCCAGAAGTCTGAAATCACATCAGCTTTCACTTTAAGTAATTATAGGACATTAAGAACTTTAAAGGACATGTTAAAAATGACAAGTCTAATCTCATACCAGATTTCAGTACCAAAAATAATTCTAGTCACTAGGCTTGCTTAGGTTAATGTCTAGAAGTCATTGCTTATCTGCTGTTGCTACAGTTTTTTCTTTTTCTCCCTTTAGTAAGTGTGGAAGGGACTGTAATAAATGTGTAATGCTGCAGCACTGAAGTCAGTGGAAGGTTGGTGTATTATGAAATAGGACAATGGGATTATCAGTACACGTTCAGTAGAAGACATGCAAATTTTGTTTTTTGCACAGTCATTTTCCATGAAGTAGTTTTGGAGTATCCGATTCTTTATTGTTGTCTAAAGATTTTGATGGTCTCCTTAAAAAAAAAGAAAAAAAAAACTAAGGAATGATAATCAAGTGAAACTACTACAGAGGGGGTATACAGCTGTTCTGAAAACTTTCTCAGAAATCTCATTACTCATTCACTGTAAAAATAGAAGGTTGAATGGATAAGATTCTGTATAGATCAGTTTAGACTGGAGGCTGTTAATTTTTGCTATTAGTGACCTGGTTGATGGAATAGACAGTCTGTTTATTAAATCTGTAGATGTCGTGGAGCCTGGAGAAGTTTTAGCAACGTCGAAGGTCAAGGTCAGAATTCAAAATGATCTTGATAAATTGGGGAAATGGTCTGGAAAAAGAAAGGGGATTAATTAATAGTGCTAAGTGCAAAATAGTGCATTTGAACAGAAATTGCCAGCTTCACAAATACTGAAATAGAATTTGAGCATTAAAGCAGATCACAAGTTGAATTGTTGTCTGCGTCTTAGTGGGGCAGAAAAGGCAAACTTCAAAGCACAATATGTATCTGAGTTTACCTAAAAAGATGTGAAATAATCCTTTTGGTCTATTAAACTTTGTAAGACATCAGACAAGGGTTTCTTTCTTAGTTTTTGAGAACTGTGGACCAAACTGAGAGAGCTTAGAGAAGAGCATCAGGGATGAAGAAAGATCTAAAATATAATTTATGACAAAGACTGGAAGAATGTGAGTCATTCATTTTAGAAAAGAGTAGTCAATGGGAGATAAGGCAACAGTTTTCAAATACCTAAAAAAGAAAGAGTATCAGCAGAGAGGATAGTGTCTCCAAATGCACAGTGCTAGAATATGAAAAACAGGTGTAAGTTTTAGCAACAGGTTAGAAATTAGGCAAGACTTTATAAAATGTTATACCACTGCAATTGTTTGCCTGAGGAGGTTATAAAATTTCCATTACCGGAAATTAGCAGATAAATAAATAAACATTTGTTAGGAATGGCAGAGGTATATTTCACTAGATTTGGCAACAGAGGGAAATGGAGTAATTGGGCTTTTCAAGAGACTTACAGCCCTGGTTTTTGTTTCCTATGTGAGTTTCTTTGTTTATTTATTTTTATAATTCTACTGATAAATTGATATTATCAGAAAATAAAGTTTGATAGTTAGGACTACTTACTGTTTTACATACTTAACCAAACTTGAAAATTTTCACACCGATAGGTAGTACTGTTGATGTTTAAGTGATAGGAACATTTCTTAAATTAGGCAGATCGGTATTGGTACACTGATTCATAATTATTTAATATATCTGCACTAGATTAAAGTCAGATATTATTATGTTTCAGTATACGGTCACTTGTATCTTTCCTCTGGAGGTTCTCCTTTTATGCCTAAAATAAACACTTTTTATTTGCTCTGACATCTTGATGGTAAATAAAATATATTGTTAGCATTACAGAGCTTTTTTTTTTAAGTGTCAGATTTATTCTGATTACTACTGTGACCTCCTAAAAGCAGTAATTTGAAAAACGCGGTGAGAATGCTAACAGGCTCCACAGGCACATTAGCCTATGTGGCACCAGGCTTTATCTCTGACTTCAGTGGAAGTGCTCATAATAGAGCAGAATTTTGCTCTCTGTCTTCAGTCTCTTTCATACTGACGTGCTGTTTATGTGGCATGGCATTTATGTGTCAACTAGCGTAAACCAAGTGAGGAAACTGAAGTAACATCCTTATCCCGTTGGGTTTCTTCTGCTGTCGCACCTGCCTCACCGTCGTGGAGACAGGCAGACCAGCGCGGGTGGAGCTCCCTTGTTTAACTTGGGACACCTGAATTAAGCCTTGTAGAGCTGAGGGGTTCACCACTAATCCCACAAATTGGCAGCCATCCCACCTGTGTCCAATACCTTTCGTGTTGATGAGCTTTTAGAGAAAAACTGTACGTAATTTTAAGTAAAGGTAGGTGTACATAGAATAGCATCAGCCCTGGGGAGCAGACTTAGTCAAAATTGATGCCATATGGCCAACGGGGAATAAATTCCTGAAACATGGTTGAATACCATATTTCCAGGGGAAGTGAATTGTACCTAGGAAGTGAGCACAAGTCTTTTTCTGCATCCGTGTATCGGTAAGCACACAGGAAAAAGCAAGTGCAGCTGAACAGAGATGCTAGTTCATTGCAAAAGAAAGCAAAATTTTGTCCCTGTGAAGTGCCTCCTTCATTGTGGATTGCACGTATGTGGTAGCTGTGTGTTTTGGAGCCTAAAATAGATCTACAATTCACTAACAGAAGGATTAAGCACTAAAAAACTTACACTGAGAAGAGTTATGTTAGTTGTATACGAGAAAAATATTTATAGGCATTAGAATCCTGACTGCTAACAGCAATTTATACTTGCACCAAAGATCTTCTTTTACATTTTCCATGTTTTGTAGATGTTTGTTTTTCTGTCCTAATGAATTTTCATCTTCTTGTTACCTTAAATATCCTGTATCTTTTAGATTTAGAAGAATGGGTGATTTTCACTTTTTGTATTTAGTTAAGTTATAACTTCATGGTTTTATCATGCTGATTAACAGTAAAATGCTTAGATAGCTTAGATCACTGAGGAAAGTTACAAGTGAATTTCGTATTGGTATCATTTTTAAAAAAGAAAAGCTATCAGTGGCTTAGTAGTAGCAGTAGCAATTGCTCAGTTATGGATGGCAGTACTTGCAGGATGGGACCTGGAATTTGGCTTATGTGACTCTTATATTGTACTGTTATTACCACCTGAAAACAAAACATTTTCAAACAAATATGAACACTCTCCAAACGTATGTGAAAAAGAGGAGCTAAGAAGCAGTCCTGATTGATTGCATTTACAATCTTTGTAATGACATCAAAGCTTTACGAAAGCTGGCGTATTCCAAAATAGATTAGAACGAGAAATTCTGAGGTTAAGATGGAATTCAGGGCATTTCCAAGTGGCAAAACATTGCTGAAAAGGCACAAGTGTGCATCAGAGGAGCAAGCAATTATTTTATAATTATGATTCTTAGGACAGGTGCTGTGACAGTTTTGCATGTCTGATAAATGCAGCACAAATCACTTGTGTGTCTTCTAGTTCTGCTCAATCATTTTATGTCTTATATTTATGTTCAGTCGTTACTAGTTTCAGACAGAGTAGTGTCTTTGGGGAGTACCTGTTCAGTAGAAGGGCATATGTTATTTAGTGCATATGGAGTGCACAAAGATTAATTGAGAGTTCTGGTTAAGAAAAGAAAGCTCTGCTGGAAGTGGTTCATCAGGTGAACTAAGAAATGTTTTGAACTGCTTTCCCAGCCCTCTTCTGTTGAGTTTGACTCAAATTGTTAGGTAGAAGAAACAAATAGGCTATGAATTTTAGAAATGTGCTTTGGTTGGGAATATATTCTCAATTGGAATGATTCTTAATTACTTGGATATACAGATTTTGGCATGAAATATATAATTATAAATATTGCTATATATTTAATGATAGGAGAAGAAGGTTTACTAGATGTATTTTTTTGAAGTACTCTTTAGAGAAACAGTTTTTAGGTCAAAAGTGCTGTTTCATTTCAGCAGGGGTAGTAGTAACTGGTAATGGAAATGGAAGGGTGAATCTGGGATGTTTCCTTGGCTCTGAGGGACTGAGGGGCTTTGCTCTGGAGCACAGAGTGACAAGTGGCTCTGGCTCATGGCATAAACTTCTGGATTCAGAAGAGCTGCTGTCAATAGACCTTTTGCAAATTCTTCCATTTCCTATATATATTTAGGATTGTGTAACATTTACCAGAACTCATCTTGCCACTAGTGGTTACTAGATACTCTATGGCATGTAGTGCAAATTCTGTTTTTCATATCACTCATTTTTGACACTCTGAAGAATCTGTTTACTATGAGCAGATTGGACCAAATGTTGATGCTCTGCTTTTGTTTGCAGGTGCTTATTTGGAGAGTACGAGCTAGTGTCATTCTGTTCTGTGGATGCTATGGTTTGATGGACAGTGTTCCTTGCGACCCAGAACACATTAGCCAGAGAAGGCAGTATTCTTCTCACATTGAGGTTTAAACAAAAAGCCAAATAATGCCACTGTGGAGGCAGTGAGGGTGAAAGCCAGAGGAGTGACTGCGACCATTAATTTTCCCTTGGAATTTCTTCCTATATTTCAGTGTGTTTGAGCTTGCAGTTGAATGTGGTTGCAGACAGAAAGCATATGGCAGTAGGCTGGGGAGCCTGACTTCGCTGAGCTACAGAACACACAAAAGGAACTGCATGAGTAATTGAATCACTTGTTCTGGTTGAGTAGAGCAGCAGAGTATTGCGAGGTTTTTCTGAATATTAACTTGTATTAGGGAATTAATTTATTTCTGTTCTGTCTAGACACCTCTTTTATGTTCATTTTTCTCAAGCAGACTTCAGCAAATGGCAGGATTTGCCAAATCAATATGCTTTAAGTATACATTACAGAATACTCGAGGATAGCAATTGGAATTTATAGTGATCAAGGCTCAAGACAGAAGCCTGATTCTAGAAGTCATAGGTGATCAGGCAAAGACTAATTTCACATGTAAGCTTACGTCCAGTCGGAGCACAGCTGTTGTCAGCAAACATAGCCAGCGAGCCTCAGATGAAGAATGACTCTATGAACAATGTCACACAAGTACTGTTGATTTTTCAGATAATTTACAAGTAGAAGAGACACTGTTTGAAAAATATGATAATGCAGCATTCTCTAATATTCTCCTGTACAGAGATGGATTTAGCACTGATATGCGTAGGAAGCACAGGGTTTGATTCCAAGTGATTTACCTAGGTACCTTTTCGTTAGGGCTGTAGAGGATGGATCGTTCCCCGCCTCTCAGCACCTGTCCCTTCCCTGCGTACATCTTTTTAGAATATGTATCATATTTGGGAAATGCAGTTTGGCTGGTGGTTCTCAGAACACCACCTTTTCTCTATTACGGTAGAAACTAGGGTAGTGATAATGTCAAGTGCATACAGAGAGAATAGGCTAAATGCAGAGTAAGTAAGTGGAGATGATGCAGTAAAATAAGCAGACTACTACTTAGATGAGCAATTTTCCAACCATGTGTCATATTTTTCTCTCCAGAATTGATGGCAGGGTATCAAAAGCTGTTGAATACTTAGTGATAGCTGTTAAAGGTTATCTTCAGGCTGCCTATATAGTGCTTCACAAATAGTGAGTGTAGCTCACTGGTGATCTGCGAGTTCGTGGGGAATACTTCACAGCCCATCTGTGGAAGTATGTTGCAGGTATGTTGTTTTCAGTTGAAAGTGTAATGTGTAGTGATACTTGAAATATTCTGACAGTGATCCACTTACCTAAAATTTTTGGAACTACTACCTAAAGATATGCCCAATGTTTAAGACATTTGTTTCCTGTCTCTGAGATGAGAAAGTAAATTGATACCAAACATCAGTATGCTCTAAGAGGACAAAACAGACCATTCTCAAGCAAATTTATAGTATATTTGTATATGCTTTCTCTTCTGTGTGCCAAGGATACTTGACTTTGCTATAGGTACTGCTAGTGACACTCTACCTGCAATTTAGATGAAATTGGTGCCTCGCACCAATTATTTCAAAATAAGGAACAACACATTTCTTTTTCCTTGCTGGTGTTAAATGCAGACTCTTGTGTAATCACTGCCAAAAGATAAGCATGAAATGAGGGTTGAAAAAAAAAGCCCCCTCAAGAAGAAACAATGCTGTTCTGATGGGGAAAAGGAGAAAAAAAGATAGGTAGAAAGGAGAGATTTTATGTACCATTGATACTGTGATACGAATTTGAAATGCCATTACTAAAGGTCAGCAGTCTCCAAAGGCAAACTTTGCTCTCTTGCTGGTAGTTTTGGAAGAAGGTGGAGAACAGAGGGGACAGAAAGCAGGAGGTTCCAACAAAGTAACAAGTAGGAATGGGATAGGCAGCAGAGTATGTGGTATGAAATCGCAACTAGTTATGCAGTGGAACTAATTCCTTCCCACATTATCCTATGGCATTTGGCACATTTACTGATAAAGGACAATTATATTTTTTCTTTAAAATCTGTATCTGAAAACATGAAGAGGCAATTTTAAAGCATAAATTGAAGCCTGAAGATTTATCTCCAATATGCATAGTGAAAATTATGTTTTAGGATACTTCATTGAAAATATGTCATAAATGTTCTTCTTTTGTTTCCTCTTGTTCAGTACAGTAGGTCCATGAAGATCTCAGAGTCTGAATGTGGTGTTACTTATTGTAATTGTTGTTATTTAGTAAAGCCACAGAGCTGAAATTATAAGTAACCCAAGACTCATAATAATAAGTAGGCATGACTCATGGGTTGCTCATAAAGTATTTTCTCCATTAATCCGACTCTATCATGTGGTTAGAAAGTAATTACGTTTTGAATATCAGTGTGAATAACTTAATGGTTTGGAATCACTTGAAATTTCTTATCAATCCATCAGCTAATATCCCTTACTTATAATTTGCACTCTTAACAGAATAAGTGACTCAAAGGTACTTGTTATTTTATTTCTTTTTAAAATGATCTACAACTTCCTATTATCATATGGTAATAACCTTCAGTTTTACATTCTTCAATATCTCAAAAGCAACAAGTATCAACTGTATTAAATTTTTATGCTTCTGGTTTTTGAAACCAAAATTTTCTCTGACTTCATACAGTGAGGAATCTGAAGCTCAGTTGTGCTGAATGTTGATTTAGTCCTCTGTGTAAAATATGTGAAGTGTTAGAAGAACCTAAGACAGACGCAGGAAGTAAAACTGAAAAAATATTTACAAGCTTTCAAAATGCTTTCAAAAGTGCTGATCAAAATGCTGTCCACACTTAGCTGCTGAATAGGCCATATGTGGCTAATGCAAGTACAGGTGTGACGTGCCTATTCGCTGTTCTGTTAAATCAGTCCATTCCTGAAAATATAACATTAATGTTAGAAGACAATCTCTCTGGGATTTGATGGGTCACCTGATTATCATGTATTGTATTATTCTTACTAATATCATACTGTAGAGTAGATGAAATTTTGAAAAGCTTAATAAGAGAGTCCAACTGTATTGGAAACGGATGGGACAAAAGATCACTGTTCCTCCTGAGACATGGCTACGCAGCAAAACAAGGGGTCTTCTACAAACATAAGAGAAAATTATTGCTGTATGTGATTTTTTTATGTAGTATTGGTTATGAAGGAGCAAAATTATTACCACTGAGAACGACATCTTCCCCCTGATCCCCCTCCCCAAATCTGGATGGTTTACTTTCATGAGTGTGAAGCACAGGAATGCAGACTCCATGTTAGTGACAGAGAAACAAATAGCCTCCTTTTTTTTTACATGGTATATGATGATAAAAGAGTGAAGTGAGACAGGGTGCTTCTCAAACTTAATGAAACTTATTCAGATAAAAATTGACACAACTTTTTAGGTTTTTTTAGCTGTTTCAGGAATAAATGTTGCGCCTGTTAAGTCATTTATTTGACAGTATAGGTAGGGGATTTTTTTTCTCTTGCTCACATAACGTGGTCTATATAGGCCTCAAAAATACAGAATATTCTCCAATAAAAAACTCCAAAGAATAAAAAACGGTTTAAGAATTGTCATACTTGTCCTTAATCATAAGGTAGAATAATGAAGTTTGTCTCTCTCACTTAAAGTGCATTGCAGAATGACCCTACTGTCCAAACTCATTTACTATTATTAGATCTTTCCCAACCTGAAAAGTGCTGACAACCTGTCATTAATACTCTTGTAAATTCTGAAGTAAACAGATTTCAAAGACACTTGACTGTTAGTGTGAAGGCAAGGTCAAAGAGTTGAATGACAAGTCCTCCTGGTACAATAAGACCACCCATCAATCAGGTTTAATAGCAACATCTTAAAAAAAGAAAAGAGAACAGAACATGACAAAATAGTAGCTTGAAAAATGTATGTGCATGATGTTTATTTTGCTATCTTTGGACAAGTAGTTCATAGCAAACAGCTACTGTCTATGGTCTGGAAATATGGTAGTCTTTTGCAGAAGAACCTCTTTTGCAATTTAAAGTTGCTCAAAGGGATTTTGTCCTTGTTTGAGTCTTAAAGTGAAGTTCAGAAATTGGAAAAATCTGTTATACCAGAGCTTTCTTTTCTGTTTTATTGCTACCAGAAGAAGGTGAATTAAAGTAACTAAAATAAGATGAGTGAATTTCATCTGAAAGTTATGAAGTTTTCGTGATGATGACTCAATGGTGATCATCTATAGCCTTTAAAAACAAGTTACTAAGTCTTCTTCAGTATAAGTGTGCAAGTTTCACTGTCACTAAGTTTGGCAAATCCATAGTTCACAAGCCAGCTCATTTTCATCCAACTTTTTACTGAAAGTTTTTGGAACTTCATAGGCTGCCCTGTGGTGCCTCTCCATTTAATTTCCTTGAATCTTCTATGGCATTTATTCTGCTGAGTTAGATGTTAGAGATAAGGTAATCAGTGATAATGTTGAATACAACCAGTCTGTAATAAATTAAATATAGTTTAATAATAGGACAAAGACTGAATTTAGACAGATGGCTCTAGAAGAAGGAATTTCCTTTATCAGCTAAATTAATGTATAGGAATAGCTAACATTTATTAGCATATGATATTAAAAACAGTGAAAAATGTAGTACCTACGTTTGGAAGGACTTCAGAAGCATAGACAAGATTTTACATGTATTTTTAAGCTATTTTGTAAGGCTTGTCCCCTTCACTGTTATCTCAGTGCTGATAATATGAGTTTGCCTCAGTAAATGCAAAAGTGATGTGTGTCTGGAGATCAGTCTAATTCAGTGTAGTCAGAAGAAGAGAAAAAATTTGCCCCCTTGAAAATAAGCACTGGAAGAAATCTTCAGAAGACATGGGCTCAATGCTGTGTGTATGCCACAAATTTCCTGCATGACCTTATTAAATTTTTCTGATATTAAACACTATTCTGCTTCCCTACCCTTACCTCCAGCTACTTTACAGAATTTAACTTTTGTCAGATTATTTCTTGGGCTTCTCAAGGTATAGCTTAGTCCTTTCCATATCTGTGCAGGGTCTACCAACAGAGAACCTGTAGTAAGTTTAAACTTACAGGAATCCTAGACAGTGATTTTTTTATTTCTTATTAAAACAAAATTGAAATATTTGCTCTCTGAAAGGGAGAAATGAATATATAAGGCTGATGCAGAAAGACAGTTTTTTTCCAGTTTCATTTTCATATTCTGTAGCTTTGCAGTTTTGGTTCTGATGTACATGTAGGCCAATGCCTGTCTTCCTCGCTACCCACCTTTCATGTCTTTTAATTAACTGGAAGGCTCAATGGATGAAGCATACTTTTAATTAGCTCAAGAGCTGATGTTTCACTTAGTGCCTCGAAAAACCATGAAGAGTGGGAACGGACATGTGAACAGATTAATTGCACAAGTTAAAATGCTTCTCAGGCGTTTTCCTCACATAAAAGATTGAGTGGAGTAATTGTCATGAAGACGTGGTGGGTGCTTTTGGAAAGAACTGTAGAATCTGGATGGGAAAGATGTCTCTTGTTTCCACGAACTGACATCTGCTGAAATTTTCATATTGGTAAACTGAATTGGTGAGGCAGATTTGTTTTAATAATAGATTGCAAGTCAAAAAAGAGAACTGCATTTTTTTTCTGTGCATAATGCTCATAGCATTTCTCTTATCTCAAAAAAAGTAAAGGAAAATGCTTCAGTCCAGAGGGAGTTCTCACCTAAGTATCTGTTTTATTTCCTGTAGGGCTTCAATAACATTCACTACAAGTGTTACATAGATCTACAAAGCTGTCAAAGCATGGGCCAGAATATTTTTGAGGGCCAGTCTTCATCTTTCTTCAGTCTTTGAATGACTCTCTGATTTCCCTCTGTGACAGCTTCCAAACACAGTTCCATAAGTGAAAATCTGAGACTTTGGTAGAAAGTTTTATCTAATTTGCACTACAGTATCACAGGCTACTTACAAATAATGTTAATGGTAATGTTGCTCACTTATACTGTGTCAAGACCCAAGCTGCTGCTTCCTTTGCAGACACAAACATACAGTCTTTGCCTGAGGTCTTCTGCTCTGAAGTGGGAGGTTGATTCTCTTGCTAGAAAAGGAATTCAGCAAATTCGATGGATCTCCAAGCAGAACGAAAGACATTTCCTCCATTAAAATGGAAGAGTTGGTTCCCAACATTATTTAAGATGAGATAAATTTGGATGTAAATATACATTTATATTATGAAGCTGACTGAAGGAGGACAGTCTGCTGACTTCCATGGGATTATGCCCAATAGGGCACAGTGGGCACAGTATCCCGTGATTCCTCCTCACTATCCACCTTTTGCTTTTTCCCAGTGAGATAACTGGGACTCAAATTTCTTTTGAAAAAATTGCCTTGGAGTGGATGTGATTTGGAAGCAAGAACAGCAGATGTATCTTAATCTCCCTGAATATTGTCATGCTGGTTTTCATTTTACTGGTATAAGAGTGAGTGAGCCTGTTTCCGAGTCATGTATCAGAAGTACTTAATAAAATATGCCTGTTGAGACTAGTGGCTAACGTACAGGATCTGTGCATTTATTTGTAGAATAGCGATATTGTACTGTGCTTTCACTGTGAACCTGAGGTTTGACCGCGTACACCAAAAGGTTTTGCCAAAGCTTCTGTAGGTTAAATTCCTTGGAGTGGTGGTTTTGAGTGGAATCAAAAACAGCAGCCAAAAAAAAAAAAAAAAAAAAAAAAAGAAAGAAAGAAAGAAAGTCTTTTAAGTCCTGACTGCTTTGGGCATTTGAACACAACTTTGTATGACTGCAAAAAGAAGAAATGTAGACATAATGCTTTTATGCTGCCTTTCACACTGCAAATGTGTAGTTTGGGATGGGACTCTGATTTCAGATTCAGATTACTTCCTCGTTGGTGTGCATGCACATGGAGTGGGCTCCCTTCTGCTCTGTTTTGTGGATTACAAAGTCTCATTTCATCCACACACGCTTTTCTTGCCAACCTGGTCCACCATTTCCTTATGTCATTGTGGATAGTCATCTCCCCCCTTGTCATTCCTGGAGTAAAGCTTTCTGCACCAGGTGGGCCAGCCTGTGGGCATAGATGCTCTGATCCATTTCGTTAGGTGGATGCTGTCTTGCCTGAAGGATCCAAAGAGGATCCCATGGTTCTAAAAAAAACCTGTTGCCTACACCGGCTGTGCAGCCAGGCATAGACCTGCGGGATCTGTCCGCTCTTCCTCAAGCCCTTTCCCCTCACCAGCAGGATTGAGGAGACACCACCTGAGCTCCCATGCCCTCGTCCCCTGCCACTGAGGCACTCTTGATACACTCCAGGTCTCCACTGGCAGTATCGTTGGTGCCTGCGTGGAAGAGCACCAGTGGGTAACAGCCCAAGGGCTGGAAACAACTTGGCAGTCTCTCAGCAGCGTCCTGGATCTGAGGCCCTGGCAAGCAGCAAGGCTCCCTAGACAGCAGGCCAGGTTGGCAGCCAGGGGCCTCCATCCCCGCAGCTGAGAGGCTCCCACTGTGGACACTCGCCGCTTCGGCTCGGTGCTTCCTTGGCCGGAGGTCCCCTCCTCTGCTGCCAGGCCACTGAGCTTGCCCTGCAGCTGCAGCTCTGCGGGGGGCAGCAGGAGCTGTCTTTCCAGTGCCAGAAGTCACCAGCTTCCTACAACAAGAATTCCTCCTTTTGTGAAGCTGGTTGCTTTTTCTCTTCCTAGTTTCCCTTGACGGTAGACAGGAGTGTGACTGAAGCTTTCAGTTCCTTGAGTGCTTTGTGTTGTTACGAACGTAGTGAGCTAACCTGAGTCTGTGGGGGTTGTTTCCACTCATGTTTGAAGCTACACGGCAACAATTTCTGGTGGACTGAGCTTCAGTAAGAGCAGTTAGTCATCATCAAGTGAACAAATGTATTAGTGTGTCACCCGGGCATATATCAACCCTCTCTCCTTTAAAGCACAGTGTCAGCTGTGAATGTGCGCTTCATGTGATTTTCCTTTCACAGAATAGATCCAGCATGGCAGGTATTCAGAAATACTTCTTCTGCCAAGGATCGTCTCTCTTCTGTTTAATTTTTAGAACATTCATTCCCATGGTGCGGAAGTACTGCAGATCCCTGTGAAAGTGTTAATGGCCATAAAATAGCCCATTTCCTGTACTTGTTGCTATGAAATATAATGTTCTCAGTTTGGAAACGCCCACGTAAATGCATGTATTTGTCTTTGGATTCTGTTTCCTAGCAAACTGGAATGCAGTGCGAAATGTATAGCGTTTGCTGTGGCTAGCCCCTGTAGTCTGCCTGCATAATTTATAGGAGCACTTCACTGCACCTTCTGCTGCTAATGGGCTATCTGAGTCCTGCAGAAAAGGTTCGTTCTGCCTTCTAATTTTAAGAGCTGTGGTGTGGCACTGTTTGTCTCTTTCTGGATCTCTTTTGAATTTATGTCTGGCCAAGGGTTTGGTAGAGCTGCTATAAAGGCAGAAACATCTGCTGGGGTTTTATGTGCTGCTCACTTGCCAAGTTCAACAGCAGGCCACACTACAGCTGATGGGCTCTGCCTTCCCCAGGTGTCACTGCAGTTACTGGGAATGACTGCAGGGGAAATTTGGCTGCAGAAAGTTCTAAGCAAAACACATTAAAAAAAAAAAAAAAAAAAAAAAAAAAAAAAAAAAAAAGCTCCAGCAATTGTGGATTGTTAACAAATAACAGAAACAAATTCTGCTGAAGAGGTTCTGAGCTATTTGAATTCCCCCAGTCGCCTCAACTACTTCAGCTTCCTACCTTATGCCTCCTCCCATCATTAACCACACACTTAACCACTGTGTTTTGCAAAGTGTCAGTTCAGGTGGCCCAGAAGCACTGTGATTTTTATGGCTGTTAAGAAAATCTGATCTTGTTGAACTCTGAACATTGCCATGACCTCAGATATGGCATGGCAGCCTGGTTCATGGATAGACACGTAGGAGGTAGGTGGGGTTGTACAACACAGCTAACGAGCTGGTGGTGCGGGAGAGGAATTCAGAATGATGCCTATAAAGGTCTGGTGACTGAAGCAGTTGCGATAATTTTGCATAATCACTTCTTTAATGCTGGGAGCGTAGGAACTGGTGTGCTGGATGAGCTTGAGCTCCACTGGGGCACTGCCCAGCCCTGACCCATGAAGTATACTAGCAGTTTCAGAGAGTGACTCCAGAAAACCCAAAACAGACTGCTGTGGGAGAGCTGGTAGGTCTCTAATACATTCAGCACAAAGCTTTTATACCTTCCAATGCCTATTTCTTTGTGCTTACTTACTGTTTGGGGATATTTTCATTCTTTATAAAAGTGTCCAGCTAGTGTCCCTTAGTTCTAGCAAGTGTTTGGCTTCAGTGGCAGAGTACCACAGTCAAATTACTGACAAAACATTGACTTCATTTACCATTTTTATAAAGTGCTACAACCTGGCCATATAATTTTCTCCCCTTCCCTGGTCCTCCCAGAGCAATCATAAAATTGAGGTCAGCACTTCTCTGGTAAAAGCAAAAATATCCACAAATTGAGTAAAAGAAGAGCTCCATTTATTGAGGAGTAAGTAGGTGACTATTACAGTTAGCAGAGCCAATTACTAGAGGTATACATAATCATATGTGAATGTGCACATATAATTTATTAAAAGATTATCAGTTCTTTTTTAATTTCCTAAGAGTTCTTGTTGCAGCCAGATCTATTCAGCAATCACAGGAGACCGCGCTGCTCTGTTCAGAGAGCCCAGGGCCAATTCTCTCTTCTCATGCATCTCAGCATCCTTACTGCCTTCCAAGGAGCTGCCTGACTCTTAATAGGAGAACACAGTTGTTTTAGAAATATTTCAGCTGTGCATAGTGGCTTAAGTAAAAAGGCAATGGGAAATAGTTAGCATTTTTCCGTGGTGAAGAATTTTACTGCTCCTTGCAAGCCTCAAGAAAATGCTCTTAAACCATCCCCCTTCCCCAAAGAAGGGGCAGCACGTTGGATGAGAAGTTTTCCTCTGTTAATTGCTTATTTCCAGTTACAGCACCCACAAAAAAGGAAACATACTGGAAGTGATACAAGGATGTTTCCACTTTAGGCAACCTGATTAATAAATGTAATTTGGAAAAATCACATTTTAGCCCCAGAGGCTTGCTTTCTTTTTCTTTTCCCTGAATTTTTAGCAAATAATACTTTTCTCAAAATTGAAGGTAGGTATTTTATAAAGAAAGTGAAGTGTTCATTTCTTTCATAGTTAGTGATTAAATAGTTAAGAGAATAAGTTAAATATTAAATAGTTAAGAGAAGCCACCTTTTTGTTTTCAAAACTGTGTTTTCAGAAATAATAAAGCTCTGCTTCACAAGGTCAATTTTCTATTAAAAATGTACACCTAACAGTCAAATTCTTCCTATACTATTTAATCCAGCTAGCATTTTTATGGTACCAAAGAAAACAAATTAATATTAATCATTTTTGCAGCAGTGTATGAGTTATCAGGAGTGGTGTTTTATTTATGCCTCTAATATGCCGGAGCTGTCTCTCAGTAACACTGCGTTATGTACTCCCTTCCTTATTGAGACTTACTAATGCAATGCTGGATTTGCAGCTACTGAAACTAAATCTGGACAGGATTGTTTCTCAGGATAAATGCTTGTACACTAAGGCAATAGTTACATGCTATACTCAATTAATTCAGTGAAGAAGGTGGTGTAAGAAACTCCTCTTTCCCTATTTTTCACCATTGTATTCTGGTTTTCTACACATTTATTTAGGGCATTACAGCTGTTGATATGACTAAGTTTTAAGCAGGATTACTGAAATAATCAATGTTAAAAAATAAGTCCTCAGAAATAGTATTTTGACCATGGATCATTTCAGTTGTTTTGTTTTTAACTGGGACAAGTAGTTGAGGGGAGTTTTCAGGTGGCCTCCCAGGCACAGCCAGGTGTCCTACAGCCCCGGGGACAGCACGGTCCACAGCCTGCCGCCGTCCGGTGAGGCTTGCCAATGCGACACGTAAGAAGTAACGTGGAGCTTGAACTTCTGTGATAACGTATCCCCATCTTTCTGTGCCCTGTCTCCTGTGTCACTGAGACACTGCTACCCTATGGCTGAGAGGATTCATCGCAAATATTAAGCATGGCTACAGTCTGTGCCCTCTGCTGCGTGCCATCGCCATCAACGAGTTCTGTGTACTGATGATTGAATTAATACTCCAAGGCAGTTGTTTCCAAATAGACGTCCTACCTAAACTAACAATTTCTGGGAGAAGGTGATAATTATAGCTAACAGAAGCTACAGCAACGCTTTACAGGCAGCTAGAATATGAAGTCAAATGATCGGAGCTGTGCAGGAAAGTAATGAGGAGCTTGATAATTTAACTGATAAGCAGCTCGATAATGGGCTAATGAGCAGGATATTTGCAGTATATTGAAGGACTAATGAAGGACTGTGCAAGGTAACTGTGGAACTGTGCAATGAGACTACGCAGAGTAGGAATGTGTGAATATAGGATTGGAAGATATGTGGCATATACTGAATATGTGGTGCTGCTAACTGTTGAAATTTAAGTGTGTGAATGTGTGGTCATTGTACAAATAAAGTAATTAACCAAAAAACTGCATGATAAATTCATGACAGAAGATAACCAGTAAGAGAATGTGTGATACAGTATGTGAGATACATATTATGTAAAAAGAGCCAGATTTGAGCCAAATAACTCACACATACACAGAGCTATATTTGCCACCCTCTATTTGTCCTTATAAGGAAACATAAATTATTCCAGTTCTGTGCTAAGCTTTGTGTCTGGGCAAATCTGAGTGTGGGTAGATCCTGCACAAGATTTGTTAGAAACTTTTTCTAGAGAGGTAACGTGGATAAAAAGTTGTAGTCTGGCATGCCAGTAGTGGGTCCGACCAGGCACTATGGAGAATCAGAATTCAGAACATGTTGATCCTCTTTGAGTTCTTACAGGATACAAATGCAGCTGTTCAGTGGGTTTTTTTGTTTTGTTTTTGTTTTGTTTCTTTCCTGTGGGTATTTGGAGTCAGTATTTCACACTCAAATGTGAATATATATTTATAGGTGACAGAAGTGCTGCTAGGAATGGCAGCTTGTCCTTCCTTCACTGGGCTTCCAGGAAGAGATGGAAACTGCAAACTCTACATGTACTCTCTACAATATCTGCTGTAATGGGATGAAATCTTTAGAATCGTATAAATGCAGAGCTGTTCCATGTTTTGTGCTCATCAGAGCATTACAGAGCAGTTCACTTTAACCAAAAAGGCTGTTTTGATAGACTAATCTAACAGTTCTTAAAAATACAGATAATGTTATGAGTAATGGGTTGGTAAACAAAAACAGGATAAATTCACCTTCTTGGTGCGTATGAGAAAAAAGATGAACTCTGTATTACTTAAACTTGAAGTTGGTAAACTGTTTAGCTGTTAGATCTTGCCTACACTATTGACTATTTACAGTAAAACAGGAAGGAAACAAGCAGGAAGCATTTCTATAATATTTCTATTTTTGAAAGCAAAAATATCACTGACATTGAAAAAGGTTCAACTTTTCTGGAAAGCAGAGGGAGGTATTTTTAGAAAGAACTTCAGCAGAGCTGATAGCTGATAGGTAATGAGCTAATTGGATTGCTAGGTGTCATACATTTCTACAGCTACCGAAGAAACATTCATCTGCACAAATTCCGAAACTGAGCATCAGGTACTGCAATGCAGCCATCACAGTGTGTTTCTGCTCTGAAGAAAGGCTTTGGATTTGGGGGGATTTTTGTTGGTGGTGGTGTTTAAAAAGGTTTTGTAAGGCTAACCAATGTCTTTGCAATTTCCATGTTGTACATACAAGGATCTTTGAAGTCCTCTGTGCTCGTTGAGTGATGAAGATACATTAGTGTACAGTTTTTTAAATGATAGTCCTCAGGTTACTTCCTTTGCAGTAGGTTTGTAGTTGGAACTTTGTGATATATCTATTTTAGATAT
Source organism: Rhea pennata (assembly GCF_028389875.1). Lineage (NCBI taxonomy): Eukaryota > Metazoa > Chordata > Aves > Rheiformes > Rheidae > Rhea > Rhea pennata. The sequence goes on along the minus strand of NC_084666.1, from coordinate 12,517,827 downwards.
CTCATCAGTCAATCCTTCATTATCCTTCATATACTGTCTTATAGATACCTATGTGTTTTCCTTGTAACAGAATATTTTGCGATGTTGGAGGTAGTATTTTCTCTGCTTTTTTTGTAGAAGAGAGACCAGAAAGCAGAGGAAACCCATCTTAGACATGAATTTGTGATGTAGTGAGAACTTGGCTTCATTTCTTCTGCACTTTAAGGTTAATGATGTAGCTATTGGATTAATCTTCTGACAAAAAGATGGAGGAGGAGAGAAGAAAATATTTACAATACAATATAAATAAGATTTAGATGGGAAGAAGTCCAAATGTTGTGCATAGATCCATGCTTCTTCAATACTGTAATGTGCATCTCAGTTGAATCATTAATTCTTTTCACTAATCCGAAACAGCAGATCACCTCTGTCTCTTTTCCAAGTGCCTTTCTTTGGCTAATTAAGTAATCCTTGTGTCATCTGAAACCTCTTCATTGTTGTCTTCAGGATTTTTGGTTAATTGGAGAAAATGTACAGTAGCGCTTATGTTGCTAGCATGGAGATTGAGTTAGTCTTCAAGGCCAAAAAAAATCTAATCACCATATATGTATTTAAATGTCCCAACCATTGTCTTTCTAGTCAGTCTCTTCAATTAACTGAGAATTAATGAAAATAAAAAGGGAAGCATTTGCAGTTGACGTTTTGTTTTCTTATTAAATTTGAGATGGGAATGCAATGTCGATCTCTTTCAAAAAATATCCATAAAATCTTACTATCTACATTTTAATATGTTTGTTTGATATACATTTTAATTTATATTTGTAAATGTCATCTTGGAAAGCACCTGACTGAGCCATATTGAATTATAGGTGTGAGTCTTCAGTGGAGAGCAATATAATGATACTGAAGTTTAGATAGGTAAACATTTGGTTAATGTTTCTTTCAGTACATCTTAAATTTCTTTTCTTTCTCAACATTTCTGTTGAAAGACTCAAGAGTTTAGGTACAGTTCCAAATTATATTAGGCATAATTTTATTTTAGCTCAAATATAATAAAAGTAACATTTTAAAGGGACAGATCCACCTTTCCCCAGAGTTTAGGGGTTTTTTAAAGCTTTGATTTCATCAGGGTACATCTCTGTGCCACTTGGATGTTTTCCCAAGTATAATTTGAGCTCACAGTATTAAAACAAATAAGAAATACACAATTCTGTCCTTACTGTAGTTATAATCGTACATTGGACAATTTTGGCAATTGTTTTTCAACATACTATTATTGCAGTGACAGGTGATTTTTCCGTAAAGAAAAAAAATTGAAGAATTACAGTTCATCTTTCAGCAGATATACATACTTTCAAAGAAGCTATTACTTAACAGGAAGGCCTGTCAGAAACGGGTTGTGCGGCGTCTGCATCCGCACATGAGTAATCACGTAGCCCTAGCATCGACGGCTCGACCTGTCCTGAACGGCTCATCGCTTGAATACTGAAAGGTTTATTCCTTTGAGTCCTCCACTTTGCTGAGCTTTGCTATGCTAAGAAACATCCATACGTGCTATAGCCTTTAGTACAGATGGATGAGCAGCAGCAAGTAACAACGTGTGCAGAGCTTGCTGCATCCACGAGGATGTCTCACAGAGGGCAAAAAGCGTACCTAACTGCAGGCCCTTCAGAAGTGCGTGTCAGGCTCATCTTTGAGAAATCAATCTTTACACTTCACCCTTTGGTTTACAGAGTACCAGGACTGTGCTTCTACTACAAATAAACCATGCTCTCTGAGGCCCCTTCTAAAGGCCCCTTCTGCTCTTCCTATCACCTCCCTGTTGCAGCCTCTTTCCATTTTTACCTTGAAATGCTTTTTCATGAATTTTTAGGAAGGAAGAAGAATGTATTTATCCTACTAAACACAACTGTTGGGGGTTTTTTGGTTTTGTTTTTTTCCTCTCCTTAGGGCTTTTGACACAGTACAAGCATGGTTTTCAACACAGGAAAAAACACCCTTTTGTTACCGGAGCAGCCTAAGTGCTGCTTCTTAGCCTATTCCTGAAGTAGCACACTCCCCCGGGGATGGCAGAATTCCTAGCTCTTCCTCCCCAGCCCTGTAACCCCATAGTGTTGTTACAGGACATGGAATACTGTCCTAGCCGCGTGCCACCGCAGGGTCACTCTGTGCGTATGCAGAGTCACCGAGGAGCTCGCATCTCTAGCAGAAAAGTTGTCGTGACTTGTCTCTGGCTTATAGCACGTTTTGAAAATCAATTGTTTTGGACACCTTTTCCCTTGAACAATTACTTGAACTCTGCCCTCTTGCATATATATGTCTCAAAGAGCAGCTCGCATTGCTGGATTTTCTGGGTTTTAGTAACACAGATTTTAGAGTCTGAAGAAATTTCTCCAGAGATCCACAGATGTCCTGCCAGGTCCTTCCTGCTTGGGTGTAGTGCACCATTATGCACATGCATTAGCATGTGGTGTCAAGTTGGAATTGAATTTCTTCTTTTTTTCTCCAACTTTTCTTTTGTTGAGATAACTAGTATGTGCCAGAAACTAAAAGATGTTGGCCATATAAATTTTCTACATTTTGTTTGCAAATACCTCAGTTGCCCTAGCATACTCTTTTTTTGTTACAATTTTATTCTGGCCTTTTAATACTTTTTGTAAGTCATGAAGGTTAGAGCAGGAACTTTTAGAGTGGAACTTTCTGTATTATTTTATTCTCTTTGGGCTTATTGTCTGTACTCTTTTCTTAGCTTGACACAGTTGCCATCACCGTTACTCCTGTGGAGTTTCTCTCTAGTGAACCCATTGTATTAATCCTGTAACTGCCTTTTCAAAGTAAATTGGATCATCTTTAAGATTCAGAGAATTATTTCAGGATTTTATTACTGGGCAAGCCACTGGCCTGATATTTATTTTCTTACAGAGACTGTACTAGGTTCTTGTTTCTAACGTACTTACTTGTTCTGCATGATTTCAGTACATCTGGCTGGTCAGTATTTTAGTGTTTGCTTTAATTTCTTCTCTGTCAAGCCCTTCCAGCAAATTAGCTTTAGCACTGTCCATCATTTCCCCCCTTTGAAAATTAATCAGCTTCTTACTGATGACCCAATGTAGTGGAATTGCATATATTTGATTTCTGCGTAATTATTTGTCAAAACTGAATTGCTATGATTGCATTAATTTTTGTAATGCATTGTATATCTGCAGGCCAGGCAACATTATGGGGGGAAAAAATGATCAAACCTGCTCAGATGTCACTATAATATAGACAACCTTGCAGCCTTAGACTCAAGTGACGTCTGTGGCAGGACTTGGCGATGGTGAGGCTGGGAGCAGGGTGCAGGGTAGACGGCAGGCCGTGCTCGGGGCAGCTCATCCCCTAGAGGTCCAGTGTCACTCCAGCGGAAGACAAGGATGTAGTTTAGTGTCATGTAAAAGAAGTTCACCCACAACTATCTGTTCTAGAGAGGGCTTCATGGTGATGAAGGGACAGATGCTTTCAGTGTGTCTCAGTCCCCTTCCAAATAAGAGGGGAAAACTTGTTTTTATGGAGAGACCATCTGGTGCATTTAGATCCTGTATAACACGAATAAGGTTTCATCCAAAGTGATTTAAGTTCAGATTTGACTTGCTTTGAGTTTCGCTGAACCTTAACTAACATCTTACCTGTGCATTCTTCTTGTGCTACGTATTTCCGATACAGATGCCTAAAAAAAATGCTGTTTTATACTGCAGGTTTTTCAGATAAATAAAGCTATATTTCTACATAGTGCCCACAATTACAGTATTCATAGGTTTGTGTGTAATGCACGGTGATAGTCTGGTGCTTTCTTTGCTTTTATTTATTCACAGCTATAGTGATCATCTGAAAAAGAGCTGGAGGAGGCTGATACTTTTATCATGTACAGATTCTTGTAGAGGTCCATTGCGACTCTTCCAGATCTCAGGCCAAATTGTTCTCTTATGCAGCCCTAGACTCTGCATAGATAAGTAGGTGTTGTTAGTACTCAGACACAAGCCTTTGCTGTGATTAGCTCTTTTTTTCACGACTCATGGGTAATGATGGGAAGGTATACATTTTGTGATTCTTTCACTGCAGTATAGTGTCGTCATGAAAACTAACACTTCATAAAATTCTCAAACCTGCAAAAATACGCTTAAGAGTGGCACGTTTCTTTTAGTTGCGTATGAGCAAGGAAAAGAACAAAAGAATGGCAGAGAAGCATTGAGAATGGATAGTTAGTGTTACAACGTGTTTTTCTGCTGAGGCCTTTAGAAGAAAGCACTTACAGATGTTTGATTTCTTTCAGGTCATCAGATTTTGGGACTTTGTACACAAAGCTGAATCTACAGCCTGGGATTGCCACTGTTATTGACAATTTCTACATTTGCCCCACCAACAAGAAAAAGGTATGTGACAAAAAAATGGCTTCTTACAGTGCAATCAAGACTCTACTACTGTGTTTAAAAACTGTGTTGTTTTAAAGGTTTTTTATAATAGAGAGAAGTGTTTTTCATGGAGTTGCTAGTCACTACAGGTACAATTGTGACATATAGAAAAGTGGGTTATTTATTCTTGTTGAGCAGTACAGTAGGGGAAAAATGCCTTGCTGAACTTCTGAGGATGCTGACTCTTGGAAATTGTAGGTTTTCACAGATCCATGCAAATTCTGAGATTAATATTCAACCTCCTTATCTGTTATACAGAAGTTCAAAGTCCTTTGGAGGTTGCTTGGTATAAAGTGTAGGAATTGGACAATCTATCTTTGAGAATGATTTTTACTCTGTTTAAAACCTTAATTAAAAAAAATCAAAAGACCCTCTCCTTGAAACTCTTTCTTAAAAAATGTTACTGCATTGTTACTGAACCAAAAAGCCTTTCACGGAGTCCAGGAAGATTAAGTGAACTTTAAAAGTGAGAGTGAAATCAACCCATTGAATGTATTTACAGTGGATGTTATATTAGAAGCAAGCAAGAAGAGTGATTATGAGAGAAAACAATAACAACCCTTTTATGTCTGCAAAATGTCCATGATCCAAACTGCAGGAATTGTGAAATATATTGTGAACATATTACTGTGGGTAATACAAGCACAGTAGGCCTTTCATGAAGTAAGAATTTTCTCTTGATAGAGACCTTTTTTAACTGCAGTGTAATGCAGAAGAATTGATTTCATGTAGAGGCTGCTGATTGAGAGAATAATGCTGGTTGTGTTGGTCTGTCTGTTCTGCCTAAACAAAAATCAGGATAACTCGGAGAGCCTCGTGGATGATTAACTACATTTTTTATGTCTCTTGCAATTGTGACTGGAGTTTTTGTGACTGAGCTATGCTATGCCTGAATTAGATAATACATTTTTAATCTGCTGTGAAGTCAGTAATGATTTTTCATTTCTTGAAGTGGGACTACCACCAAGTGCAGAATTTCTGAGCACTCTGTATCTCAGAGCTAAGATTTCAAGCACAAAAAGGATCCCCCCAAAAATCTTTACTCATGTCAGTTTGTGGCATGAAGGCTAGATGGAGGAGAAATCTAGGGAGAGCTTTGCCCAGCTCCTCCAGCTGCAATTTAAAAACCTCCAAAAGCATGTGGGGGTCAGTGATAGTGTAAATATGCCTATTGTCTGGCAAAATAAACAGTGGTAAGATCACTGCTGAATTTCAAGACTGAAGGACACTCTGATGTTTACAAAAACATCATTTTAACCGAATCTCAGAAAACTGTAATTTCTCCTTAAGGCAACTTGAAGTCCGTAGACATACAAACCGTGCTTAATAAACTAACGTCATGTTGGAATTCACTTGTTAAATTTTGGTAGTCATTAAATATGCTATTTTTATGCTCAGTTTTGCTTTCAACAAGATGTTCTATAATATAAAAACAACAAAAAAGAAAAAAAAAACAGAAGAGCAAAAAGGATTTCTAGGGCTTGTAAATGAAGCCAGATGGAGATATATTTATACATATGAAGGTGCATACATACACACACATGGTACAGGAATGGTGAGAGCAGTGCAGTTAAATTGTTTAGCCAGTGTTTTCAGATCTGCCTTGAGGGTATTGCAATCACACATGGGGGTGAGGGAGAAGTTCCCATGTCACAAGATCCGGTAAGAACATTGTCAGTCGTAATGGCAACTTTTCTGATGTTGGACATTTATTAAGGCACTAAGATGACCTGATGATTTCACAAAAGCTACTTTAAAAGATGGAAAATGTCTCCTATCTGTCCATTTCAGCATGGTTGTGCTGGGATGGAAGAGATGATGAGAGCTCTGACTCCCTTTTGAGCTGAGCAAACGTCTCAGGGTTTCACTCTTTCTATTTACTCAGCGTAGACATCATCTACAGAAGAATTCTTCCTGCAGATACAATTCATTTCCACCTCAATGTCACAGAGAATTGACTTTGCTTGATTTTAGGTATGTAGAGTTTAGGTGTCTACTCTAAGCTTGCTCTCTCGCCCGCTGAAGTCAGTGGAGAAACTTGGGCATCTCCACAGACACTTCATCCTATCAAAATCGTAGGTAATCCTATTTATAAGAGTAAGATGGAATGATTTGGCCGAGTTTGCTGTAAGTGACTTTATGACTGTGGGTCTGAACAGAGTCTAACTGCAGCTGCCTACAGAGGCGTATAAAGAGTTGGGAAGTGGCTTTCATTTTGCAATGCAGTTAGATAAAATTTTTGTTAGAAGGCTCCAGTCTAGCTCTTGAATTGAGATTATTTTCTCAGTTTATCTCTACCAATATACCAGCTCCTGGAGTGAATTAAGAGTTTTACTGAATATACCTGTAATCTGTGAGTTGTAATTGTACCATGTAAACCAATGGACTTAAAAGTATGGTTTATAGTGCAAATCTGAAATTATACTGAAAATGTTCACTCCCTGTGGATTCCTCTAGTTTGCACTTTCTTAAGAAGACCAGCTAAAAAGAAAATGTTGATCCTTCTTATCTTTCCTACCCTCTTGTTAAAGACATTAAAATTCCACAGAATTATGCTTTTTATTATGAACTGCATTAGCAAATGCAGAGGTTAAAACCGTATCATTTTCACCTAGTTCTCCATGGAAAAGGATTATATATGAAAGAATCAATTACAAGGTTAACTGTAGGAATGCTGGGGACTTTGAACTAGCTGGTGGAAGGAGATTAATCCATTCATAAACCCCACTGAATCCATGCAAAGAAGTGACACATTCTTTTTCTATCTTACCGTTCTATGAACAAGTTGTGATGATTGTTCCTGGAGACCTATGAACAGCAATCAGAAAGGAGTTATATCAAGGTCATGTCTCCATAATCTTTTGTAGATTGAGATAAATTCACTATGCCTCGGTCTTGCGCCAGCTGAATGTAACAAAACTCTGATATAAAAATTGTGTTGCTGCAGTAACCATGGGACTCAAGCTAACAAACCCAGTTGTGACAAGAAATGATGGCAGAGCTCAGAGGGTAAAGCTTTAGAGCCCTTTGTGTGTTGCTCTGACCGACCTTTCTGATGAAATCATGGTGTGAGCTATGACTGTATTGTTTCTGATTCAGAGCTGAACTGCAGTCAGGCAGCAGCAAAAGTAGAAGACATTTGCACCTAGCTGCAAAAGACCATGTAGGTCCTTTCATAGCATTATCCTAAATGCTATGAAACAAGAGAGTAATGGAAGATATAACAGTGTAATTAGGATTCAACATTTCCTGAAAATTCATTAGTGTTTGCTGTGCATTATGGCTCTTTCAGTGCAGCATAAACCAGCATCCAAAGACAGCAAAACAATTAATCACGTTGCTCTGACATGGGTTGGGAAAGTTGTAGGGTAATGAGGGTGAGTTCTCCTATGCAACATCTCTGATATTTTCCATTGATCCATGACATAACACGGTCGTACTCTATACCACAGGCCATGTTGCAGTCCTTGAAGTGTCATGCACCAATAAGGAATATTCTTACACTATAAAAAACAGAACTTAATCTCCTTTTCAGTAATGACTCTGTACTAGTATTATCAGTAGTGTCAAACTGTTGCAGGCATCCTAGAATGGATCATAGGGGAAAAATAATTTGATCTGGGTCCTCTGTTTTCCAAAGCCACATTGCAGTTGTGATTTGGAAGTGGTGCATGCTCATGGAATAAGGAATTGTGCTTTCCACAGTCTGTATCTGGAGCTAGCCAAAGTAAATCCTTTCTACGGAGGACAAAAGTTATCAAATTCAGTTTCACTAAGATAAATTATCAATGAAATGTATAACATATGGAATATATGCTATGCTGTTTGATGTATATATTAAATATTTATTTTATTACTGCTTGTATAATGTTGCTGGGAAGCAGTTGAGTGAAAACTGTTTTTGTTCTATGTTCAGCAAATATTTTAATCTTCATTGGCGCAAATGCAAATGAAGCATACATCCTTCGGTTTATCCTTTCCTGCAAAAGAGGCAGCTTAGCAGTATACATTCAAAGTTTTTGTATTAATAGAAAATAGATGTCGATTGTGCGTATGCTGACTTATTAGTTAAATGAGTTGAAGATTTATGCTTCCCAGCTGTCACAATAACCAATAGCTGCATGTTTTTCCAAACTAAGTGGAAAGATAACAAGTATGCGTTCTTGCTTGACAAGCCATGCAGTACACTTATGTGTAAGATAATCATAAAGAAATAAGCAATCCTGTATAGTATTTAAATGCCTGGTACTTTAAGAATAGTAACAGTATGAATTGCACATGATAGCAAAAGGGTGTTTGCCATGGATCTAAAAGCCTTTCCCAAGAAGCAACTGGGTTGAGCAGTGTTTATCAACACTTACAGTTAAATACATACCTATTGCATGTTATTTGTCTTTCAGAGCAAAACAATTAGTGGTGGAGCTTGTAAATGGCACTTCCTTTTCCTTAAGTATCATTTTTCCTTAGACGTTACCTCTATCTTCAAACATACCGAGTAGAATTGTCTTCCAATCTTTGTAGTAGAAATTGTCAATTTAGGAATAATTCCTTTCCGTAACTTGAGTACTTGAGTAGTTAGTTACTTCAGGAAGGTTTCCCAATGAAAGTGCAGAATACAAGTCTGTATGTATGCGCCCATCATCCTTCTATAACGATGTGTTCTTTCTGCATAAACAGTGTCACTGTTCGATAATACTCTAGTGATGCAGCTTCCAAGTACTGGTGTAACCTGACTGCATCATGTTGCTTAAGACTTCTAGGACTGTTCAGCTCATCTTCACATTTTCCTGAGGCCTCCAGAAGTAGGCCCAGTAGTCAAGAATTTACTTCTCCCACAGTATGCTGCTTAAGTGGATCATTATCAGAGGCAGTGCTGTGCAGAAGCCCACACGTTATTCACACGTGGCTGATGAACTGGTGCCTAATTGTTAGCGTATCTGGACAAGAACTGGTGTCTCTGAAATGCTAGGAAGTTCTGTGCTCTCTGCTCTGGTATCTGCGTTTGTAAAATACTTACGCAGAGTTGGGAGACGTTGGAATGAAAATCACTGTAAAGTGCAAAATCTTACTGTGCCAACATCAGAACAAATGAAGACCAAAACCACTCATGGTCTATCTGTTGTCTTTTATTGACAGCCAATCTAGGGAGCTATTAAACACAAATGGAAATGAATATGTTAAAACAGTCAGAGTCTCCACTGAGATATCACCAGCCACTGTACAGGTTTATGCAGCACCTCTGAAACCAACCCTTATGGCAAGATTTGATGGGGTGGGAATATGTATGACATTTGATGGGGTGGGAATATGTATGACATACATATATGTATGACAAAGCTTAGAGAAAGCAGAGAGTTGAAGAGTTACAAATTAAAAAAAATATATATAAGGAACAGTCACTAGGAATTTGGCTATTAGAAAAGTATTTGAGCTAAGTGCTAGCTAAACCAAGGCTGGGAAATGCTACTTTCTCCCTCTGACTGATTCCTACTACTTTTAAGAAAGTAGGGTTTTTTCACACTTCATAGGTAAACAGGACTGATTTTCACATCCTAACTCGTCACACCTTCTGAATGAGTCAAAGGGAATAGCAGTATTATGGTGTTATTTAAATAAGCCGTCTTTCTTAAACTGTAAACTCTGAATGCATTTTTTCTATATAGTGTGATGGAGAAAAGTGTTTTTTTTTTTTTTTTTTTTTTTTTTTTTTTTTATAAAGATTAATTTACACACATTTTCTGTGCATTTCTCCATCCCAGTCTTCTACATAGTGAGCTTGAAAAGAATCCACTGCTCTGGTTGTTCAGATGCATTATTGTCTTTGAATAATTTTCTCCATGCATTTCTACCAGAACACCAAACCATGCAGTTTAAAGCTGTCTTCAAACTTTCTTATTTATTTTTTACTCCCTTTGACATCTTAATGTTTTATAGTCCAGCACGTGCAGAAGATGATGGTCAAAGGCTGTACCTAATTAAAAAATACAAATCTGGCTGACACTATGAACAGCAGATTGTCGTGACTGGTGTCTACGATTTCCCATAGCATGTAGGATAATTACTCCTTAAGTCAGAGGGTGTGTGGGCTAAATGGATTAATGCTTGAACAGACATTCTGTGTTATTATTGTATCCTGTGATTTGTTTCACATTTAATGTAGAGATCTCAGCTGAAGTTTTTGAGGTTGACCTTTCACTGTGATTTTTGTAATCAAATGTGTAACTTTTCTTTTTTAATTTGTAATCAGATCTAGTGTATAACTTTTGCATTTTCCTATGCTCATTCATGCAATTTTTTAAGCAAGAGTAGTCTTGTCATAACTGCATGCTTGTTATAGATTCGTTTTATTTTTATGAGTTTCCTGTCTAAATCTCATTAATCACAAATGCAGACTAACAACAACAAAAAGCCCTAATGGTAAATTAAGCTTACTGTAGTGAAGCCAAAAGTAAAAAGACTAGTTTGTGGGAGTACAACATAAAAAAGATTTATGTGAAAATGGAAAAGACCTGCGAGCAAGTGTTAAGAGACCATTGTACACATGATTCTGCACTGGAGAGACATCCATTTTCCTCCTGGTAATTCTGGGAGGAGAAGGAATCCAAACATCATGTTTTCAGCAAAGTTTTATTTCCTATTAGGGTGAGCACAGGGTTGTTGCTCTGAGGAATAGAAATAGTCAGGAACATAGAGCAGAAAGCATGTCTGGAGCTACCCTCTGCATCTATGGTAATTGTGCTGCTGCGGGGTATCTGGCCAGAGGCAAGCCCTGAACTGGAAAGCATAGCGATCCATACCAGAGGGGTTCTAAGGTCTGGGAGTATGATTTTGATATGCCCTAAAAATAAGGGCAATTTTACAAAATTTGACCAGGCTGTCATTTCCAAGCTTTTTATTTTAAAATGTGGATTTTTAGTTCTAGGCTCAAGTCTAAATCTAAGCAGTACGCCAAAGACAAATCTAAGACTATGCAAGCAGTGTATTTCTGTTGTCTTGGCTGTCAGTTAACCAACTGACCTGAACAGACTTCTTAATTCCATCACTGCTTGAGAGAGGAGCTGGGAGGGGACCCAAAATCAGCTAACCAGTCAAAACTGTGAAGGGTAGTAGTTCATGGCTATGAGGGACCTCTAGTCTGGAGGGAGATCTCAGCTTTTCTCTGGCACACAGGTCAGAGACTTTCTGGTGTCGTAGCTGGGGCTGTAACTGCGGTCTTCTGCTCAGGAACTATTGAAGTTCATGCACTTTTTTTTTGAAGGTTATACATTCCTGTGAGAATATGGTCTTGGTGGATTTTCTCATGCAGTGTGGAGTTAGCAGAATTAAATATAGCAAAGAGGCAAGAGGCAAATCATAATATGTAGCAGAGCATAGGACTGTATCCAAAAGAGAAGGTGAAGACTGTGTAGAGTTACTGATTCAGGTTTGCTATATATATATATATGTATATTTATATATATATATAAATATAAATATATAAATATAAATTTATATATTTATATAAATATATTAAAAAAAAAAGGAAGAAGCTCTTATATCAACAATGATGAATCTTTGCAAAGGGAAAGAAGAAAAGAGAGAGAACCTAACTGTAATGAGGAAATGGTAAAGAATTAGTAACAAGCATTTTACAATACAGTATATTTAACTGATTGTTCAGTGTGGTAGCTTGAAATGGGTACAGTTAGGTCCATAAACAGTCAGATTTCCACTAAAACTCCTGGCAAGTGCAAGATAAGGTTTTTCTATGATGAATTTAGACTATCTATATTTATTGAACTTAAAATGTGTGTTTAGATGACTTTCATCTAATTATTTACTGAGCATCACAACATGCCCAGGTGCATGTATCAAGATTCCCACTTTACAGGAGGTAGGAAATTGGGAGCTCTTTCATCTTAACTCAGAGTCTAACCGCAAAGATGACTAACGACCAGGATAATGTTAAGGAGGGGTATGTGAGAACTTCTAAACAGTATTTGAAAAAAGATGATAAATACTGTTCAGGAGGTCTGCAAGGACAATATAGAGTATGCATATTCCCCAGACAGACAGAAAATAGCTTAGTAGTGTGTTTAAAAGATTCATCGTGCTTGCTCGTAGGTCTCCTGCGTCTCCAGGAGACCTGTGTCTTTCCTCCTCATTTCCCTGGTGATCGAACGGCCGCACGCATCACAAGTTCCCATGCTTCATGCCCTGCTAGCATTTTCCAATCTACTGATGTGTCAAATTCTGCTTCTCTTGACTGCAGCTGTTCAACTTTCCTCTGCTCGCGCTGACCACACAAACTCACTCCTCTTGCTCTCTCGGGAGCATGGGTGCAGCAGGATGTTTTCCCCAGGGGCTAGCAAGGGAGCACAGTGGAAATGAGCAGGGTTTAAGTTGCTGACGCTAACGTTTTTGCAGGGCTGGTGGCATGCTCGTCCCGCTGAGAATCCTCCTAAAACGGAGCAGGACTCCTAAAGCACTGTGAATCTCACAGTGAAATATTCCAGTGATTTTGTATATTCCAACCTCTGCAACCATGCTCTGAGGCGCTAGCTATAAGGCATGAACATAGCTTTTGGTCTGCCAGTTTCTAGTTCTGAAATTAGCCCTGATTCCTGGTAGCAGTCACTCTGTAGCAGCAAACTCCTACGGAAAAGACAAGACAAGTGTGAAAAATACATTTTAATCATGTCTTTCTCAAACAGCCTTTTCCATTTATTTGAATATGGTCATCAAAAATTCATGCAAACATAAAACAAGTTTTTTTTTTTTGTTTTGTTTTGTTTTTCTTTTTCATTTCACACTGTATGCCCCTGTCAGGCAGAGAAAGATTCTTGCTCATGGAACCTGAAATCTCGTAATTTTAAGTAAGCCATCTCTGAAGCCTTCATGACGGTGGTCTCTTTCACAGTCTAGCAGTAGGGACAGATTTTTTCCATTTGTTACAGTAAAACACTAAGTTGCTATAGTTCCTTCATACCAGAAGATTACTATCAAATGAATGGTGGATTCTTCATAGTTTCTAATTTGTTTTTGAACTGGGATCTTCTACAAGCTTTTTTTGTTTTATGTCTAACCAGTATTTCCCTCTCCCTATTCTTAATGACTTTCTGCAGTCTTTCATTGCCTCTTTCTGTCCATCCATCTCTTAATCTCTTTCCAGCTCTTTTTTGCTTTCCTCCTGTTCTTTGTTCCATTTCTAAGCATTACTGCTTTCTTTATACTTCCCAAGCAGTCTCTGGAGCAAATTAAACCTTTTTATTTCACAGTTACAATTATTAATAAAACCTATTATTTAGAAAAATGTAATTAATGTTCTATCTTTCTGTTCAAAATCATAATTTTATTGGAAGAATAATAAAACTGCTGAGACCTCCCTAACTATAATTCAGAAAATGAATCTCTTCAGTAGGGATGGAATGGTGATTAGATCAGGGAGATGTTAGTCAAGAGACCTGACTTCCAATTTCTATGACCTTCAGCAAGCCTGAACCTCTCTGAAGCGCAACTTCTCATTGCTTTGTACCTTGTAATATCATTTGCCTTGTGCAAAAACACTATGACATGATGTGATTTGACAGTCTACCTTGAAGAACAGTTTTGCTGAAAGTGCAGGATTAGTCCCTTTTATTTTTCTTATTCATAAAGTTAAAAGAATGATACTTGAGTTTGCAAAGCACCTGTGGTCCTTAAATTAACGGTGTGTATTTTTGTGATTCCATTCTGAGAGGTATGCATATTTATAATGTATTTCTTCATGCCACTTTCCTGCATTGCTGTGGGATTTACAACACACTGAAAATAATTGTTAAAAGTATGATCTCATGTTTTGCAAGACTGATTAGCATTTTTCTGGCATGGCCATTTCAGGACATAGCTAATACTTTGCATATGAGGGTAGCATTTCTCTTCTCATTTAAATGGGGAAATTTAAACAACTTTCTCCAAATGGAACAGAATTAATTTCAGTAACAGCTGCTGGAATTAGAACTCATGGGCTTACAGTCCTATTCTGAGTCCCCTAAACAGCATTGCCACTCTGGACATTGAAATGGCATTCAGACTGGACATAACGCTCTCCTTTTGCAGAAGACACTAAGCCTCTGCTAGAGGAGACGGTGGAGCGGTCTGGCAGGAGCGGTGCCTCAGGTAGCACTGAGGGATCCTGGAGTGTTTATCTTGTAAAGCTCACTGCCAAAACCTGACGATTGCTAGTTGCATAAAAAGCTGTGCTTTCAGCGTAGCTATGACTACAGGAATCGGACCTGCATCTTTGGGAATAAGCAAACATCTCATGTCAATTTAAGATGTCAAATGCACTGGATTTCTTTTTCTCTATTGCTAACGTGTGTGCTGTTTATTTAATTCAGTCATACCTGGAAACTAATTTTTTTCCACATTGAATCACTTCATGTGACTTTTGGGGGGTTAAAACACTTTAATAGTTTGTGATGCAGTACAGACAGGAATAAATTCGTGTACTTTGGCTAAAAGGTAGAGTCTGTCCCTGAGACCAACATTGTGCAGCCCCTTGTTCTTTCTGTGGGTTCCACTGGAGACAAACGTATTGCAGCTGCACAGACAAATGATTTCCTTTCCGGCATTGCAAGATGCTGTAAAGCTGGAGCAGGAGATCTGGGCCTCCATTAGAGTCCGGGAATTTGAGGGTTTCTGCTCTTCTTTGCAATTGCAAAGCAGAAAGGCTCCTCTGATACTCTCCCATACTGGATGTTATTGCAAGGTCCAGGCATAATTTTTCAGTTGACGTAGGCAGACACAGTCTATAAAACTGTCATTTCTGGAATAAAATGCCATTCAGAAGGTACTAGCATTCCAGTCTAATATTGTTTGGTATACTGTAAGACTATATTAAAACCGCTTGTGAGTTGTACTCTATCACAAGCTCTCAGAACTTTATATGCATGTAGATGATTTTGTGCCTCCTGTTAATAGCTCTGGGAATTCTGGAGATTGGATTTCTGCAGATGTGGAAACACAAAGATGTAAATGACTTGCTTGGGAAATAAATGAGAGAGGTTTAATAATATGCCAGGTGTCTGTGCCAGCCTCTGTGCTTCAAGCACGAGACTACCCTTTTGCCCCTCTCAGAATAATAGGTAAATTAATCTGAATGCATCTCAACCAGTTCAAAGGAGAGGCTTGTGGAAGCACTATTGACACCATAAATATTGCCAGCAGCCAAATATATGAAAGCTTGTTTTCCAAATAATAAGGAAAAGCTAATATTTTTAGAATGTAGGACTGCAGTATGAGAAGTATTTTTCAATGGTAAAATCATAAACAGCCTTAAACAAGGAGACTAGTTAGGGCTTTTTTTTTTTGTTATTCTGGAAGACTGAATAGATAAATATATAGAATTTGATAAATTATTCAGTAATATCTCTTTCAAGACTGAAGATGTGACTCTTGAGCCAAATTTCTTATATAGAAAGCTTGTTCTTGATATGGGTGAAATGGAAGTTAGAAGAGCTTTTCTAAATGATTAGAGGCAATTAGAACTGCACCTTTAAAAGTTACATTGAGGAACAGAGAAAGAAGCTTATTACATGTAGGAGCCCGTGTTTGAAAGCATTGGTCCTGTGGCTCTGCACAGTTTGTAGAATTCACTCTTAATATTTATCTACTATAAATCAATTACCCTGTAAAACACGACTAGGTTGGGATACGGCCACAAATCTTTTTCAATCCCTTGAAATTTTCCAAAAACATTTATATACTGATTTATAGATGAAAATAAAAATATTGGAAAAGAGTTGATGGATTCAAGATAAGGAAAAGTAGTTTAGATTAGCTGAAATATTTTATTTCAACTGTGATCTTTTTCAATGCAGTGTATTAAAGGTATTTTGTTGGAAAACACTGACTTTGCCAGTCCAGCATTTTCTACCCAAATTTATTTTTTCTGAAAATTCCCTTTTGAACATTTTGATAGCACATTATTTGGGGAAGGTTCTCTTTTTTGGTAAAACATTTGTTTGGGGTGGATCCCCCCCCCCTTGTCTGCCTCCTCCAGAGAAGTTAATGCAGCTTTTAAGTGTCTGAGGGTGTATGCTTTGCTGTTCCTTAATACAGCTGTGTTACCTGCCCCTGCGTTTAAACCGTGTTCACAAATATAAGCTAAATATTACCCAGTTATATCCCAGAAAGAAGCTGGATCTCTAAGTGGTCATGATTGCAGATAAGTTTATTTAAAAAGCACCACGTGATGCAGTGGTGGAACCCAAGAGTCCTCCTTTTTGCCTTCTTTGCAGATTAATCTATATGCTTCAGCTACCAAATATCCACAGTGAACGCCAAGATTGTAAACTGGCAACAACGCCTACCTTGGGAGGGGGCAATGGGCAGTGTTCAGAAATCTTAAAAAAGACCCCAGCTATTAAGGCTATTCTCAAGACTTTAACCATTTTTACTAGTTCATAGAAGGGTGAAGGATAACATAAGAATGCACAATGTATTTTCAGTCCACTTTTTAATCCAATAATTATATGTTGATAGCTGGACTATAAGATACCGTTGTGCTTTTTCCCTGCAGGGTTTGAGTTTCCAGCTTACTTTGATTTCTTAGGAAACTACAGCGATCAACAGAAGACCTCCAATTTAGGCTTGCAGAGCTCCATTATGCTATGTGGTATGGTAATCAGGGCCACTCCAGATTGATGACCTTTCATCTAGGGCTGTTGTTTAACAGCGTACAGTGCTGCAATCTGGGCTTTCATGTGGTTTGAGTATTGATTTTCTAGATGGAGAGAACTGCAGTAATAACCTGGGGAGGCCTGGCATCGCTGCGACCTGCTTTGCTTGTGTTCCTGTCAGCTCTAGGCAAAGCAAGTGGTTCCCTGGGACCACAGCTAGCTGGGGACAGCAGGTCTGTCCCTGCTTTGCCTGTGTGCACACCCTCAAAGGTTGTCCAGTTTCTCCAGCATAACTGGCCCTCCCTCCAGCTCTTCATTCCACTGTTCTTCCCTTCCCCTTCTCTTTTTCTGCTCCCTCCTTTCCCGCTGCAGATCAGCCTGGCCCGGGCTCTTCCCAGCGCCCTTGTCCTCAGAGCAGCAGTGTTCACCCCAGCCGGTATCGCAGGGAAGCCTTGTGCTGGCACTGCGAATGCGGCCAGCCAAAGCTGGGAGAATATTCCTGTTAGACGCAATTTTGGTCACGAATCACCTCAAAGCAGTACTCTGCTTTGATAATATCTTTTGCTTTCCTTCAGACAAAGAATAGTCTTATTCAAAACTCTATGTAAATTTGCTTCTTCTCTTTCTAAAGCTAGGGTATGAATCCCCTTTACACTAGGATACCATGGTGATGAGTGACTTAGAAATACCAAAGACAGGGAGTGTGATGATGGTTGCTGTGGTATTCTTAATCCCCTCCTGATCCTCTTTATATGAGACTAATTCTAAGTGAAGAAGCTGTAGTCCAACCTAAATTCTCTCCCAGCTAGAAGAATGATAACTGGGGAGCAGTGCTGCCTCGTGGGGTTGAGCTCGTGACTGATGTCAGTGCTTGGGGTTTCCATCCGTTATGTCACCAGATGTTTTTGAAATCTTTGATACGTTTACTTGATCTAAAGGACTCTTCTGTAAATGGAGTTCTCTCACGTGAATGAGGTTGCTTACAGATTGCTTCAGGATATTGTCGATATTTGTGCATCACAAGTAATGGCAGATATGTAATATTTATAGACTCTTTCCATAAAGATTTCCACTGGGAAAAGTGGGATCACAAACAATTGCTACAGCTGCATCTTATAAAAGCCAGCTCAGTTACCATGCCTAGGCTGGAATGATCTATCCCTATATTACCCAATAAATACACTGCAGTTGATACCTATTTGAAGAGACCTCACTCATTTCACAGTCTCTGGAGACAAAGTAAGCTGTGTGGCTGAAGCGTTGAACAAAAGAGAAGCAGTCCACAATCTGCAGGAATAGGACAGCATATGTTTCGCTGCAGTGTGACTGGCAGTCTAGAGGCTTGAAAAATATGTTCTTGTCTTCAGGGGAGCATAGATATCAACTTCCAACATCTCAAGAGGCGTCAAAAGAACATCTGATGAGTCAAATTGCAATCAAATTAGCCTTGCTGGGGAAAAGCAAGCAACGTTCGAAATTTTGGCAATTGCCATTTTACCTTTGCCTTTCTTAATTATAAAAAATCCACTGCGATTTCTCGCAAATTTTCTTGAGCTTTACAAGAAAGCAAGCTGCTCTGAGCTATTACCCCTCTGTCTCATGCAGCCATCTGGAAATTTTAACCTTAGAAGTGAAAATAAAGTAAAAAATTAAAAGACAGTTTTTATTTCTGCTTCTGTTCTCATACCTGTTAAAAATTACTGAGTTTGTCACTTAAGATTTACTGGGTTAGTCACCAGAGGGGAGAGCTATGGGATTTGTATTTATTCTGGAAAGAATGAATTGACAGTTCTTATTTTTTATCATTTCGGATAATGCTTTGACTGCCAAAGAAATACTCTGAATACCCAGTTCTGCAAATGTATTTAGTCCTAAGTTTGTCACGTCTGTGTTCAGATATCCATGCCATCTGTCTTCACGACTTTAAGAAATCTGTTACTTGTAACATTGGGGTAGTTTAGAATTTGTATTTTGTGGTAGAAGATATCCAGGATATCTGGTCCTTGAGGACCTTGAGGACCCTCACAACCCTCACTGGCAGAGAATAGGAGGTGCTTTGGAGTCCAGCAGCTTGCAAACACTGGGGGGGTTAAACAGTCCTTGTACAAGATAAAGACAGAAGGTGTTTGAAATGGTTTTCAAAGTCCGTATGCTTTTTATAAAGTGGAGCCGCTTCATCACCAGGACTAGGCAAAGATGAGGGACTTTAGTTCACTGATGATCAAAACATCCCATTCAGAAGAGGTGTTAGCCTTGTATGAAGAAGGGTTATTTGTTTGGCTGGATCTGTAATTCCATTATGCTGCTGAGTAAAAGATGTGTCTTAAAGGAGTTTTACAGCAGAGTCTGAACCACCAATTCTTCTCTTGCAGTCCAAAGAACTGAAACCATATTCTGCCCAAACAGCTGCTGAGGTTGAAAGCAGAGGTTGGTTACATGACACCTAACTGTAGCTGATTCCCTGGAAGAGGCTTAGCTGGTGCTGTGATACATCCATTAATGGAGAAATCCATAACCATTGTAATATCAAATAGGCAGACTGTTCCAATTTCTGGAGTAGCTTCATTGCTTGAATGTGTCCACCTCTCAGTTTTGTGGACCAATGAGTCGTTTCATTACCCCATCCCTTATATTGATTCATCAGTACTAGTGCTAGACAAATAGAGATGCCTTAGATGTGAGGTTCTCATTTCTGATAATTTTTCACTTCAGAATTCCTTTTTCCTCATGGAAGTCATGTTTGTTATAGAAATTTAAAAGGAATTAAAAACCCCTTTCATCTTCTGTTGTCTTGCTGGGTTGAGAAATTATCACCAAAATGGAAAACTGACCATTCCAGAAAGATGAAACTAATTCAGAAATAATACAGAAAATTAAAAAAATCAATGTAGATTCTTTCAGTACATGTTGGACAGAATTGATTAGTTGTTCCATGACTATTACATCATGGCGGAATTGTTACACTGGGATGGCTAATAAATGACTCAAGAGGTGATCCCATATTTTATGGCATACCTCATGCTGTTGCATGTTGATTGCAGTTATTGAGATAGCTGAGTGGTTTGCACACGTGACATTGCCTTCTTTTGACATCTTTGGAACAATACTTTCTCACGTTCTCAAGAATAGTGATCCCCAGCTGATCCTGGGTGACAGTCCTGAGTAGGAGGGAGAGCACAGAAAACTCTTCTCAATAGTTTTTTCTTTTTCGACATTTCCATGGCTGTGAACAACATGGAAGAGCATCATAGGCAATATATTGTTTCCAGTACTACTTTAAGAGCTAACCTGAAGACCAGTAATAAGTTGAATACTGAAAAAAAATTAAGATGCAAATTAGATGGATTTACTCTTCAGGATCTAAGCGAAGAGGCATTTAGGAAAATATTGTACAAAACTTTTACTGTTTTTACTTATCTCACTATCACTTCATTCACACTTCATCACCCATCCTGCAGTCTACAGCCTTGTGTCTGCCACAGCTTGAGTGTTGAAAATAGATTCTTAATTTTTGTATGTACTCTGAATAACTTTTATTATCAGATTATATCCCTATGGTACAGAGTATAGCTTAAGATCTATATAGCATGCTATCTAAATATGATAAGAAGTGTCACTAGAGCTCATCCTTGATTAAGAATTTATTTCATTGTCCTCTTAACAAGGATTGACTGGATCACAGGCCATTTCATTTAGAAGCCTGTATGTGAGAGCTTTGTTGATTTTTAATTTTCTTCCATTGATTTTCAGCATCCAGAGAGCACTTGTTCTCTAATGGCTCTCTGTGTTGGTGTTTGCTTCCAAACTGAAGTAAAAGATAAATGGCTTTCAGGATAATACCTCTCCAAGGGCTCTCAGTTGAGGGCTGGTGACTGTTAGCAGAGCTGCAGAGTGTTTAGAAAAGTTCTGTGCTCAAACAAAAGCATTCCTGAGCCTCTAAACAGGACAGAATTGGTTTATTCCTTGGTCTGGCATCACAACAATCTCCAGTCAACTGGGAATTCTTTGCAGGGAATAGCCCAATTTGTCCCCATTTTTCTGTAAAAGTGAAATGCTCTGCAATTTTCCTAATAGAGATTCAGACATTTTTCTCATACATGTCATGTTGCTTTTCCTCAACAAGTAATTGATGTTTCAGTAAAAGCAGGGAGGAAGAGCTGCTAGTATTTGGTTAGTTGTGAACAAGTATTTGTACTAAGATGCAGTATGCTTGTGCTGAGACTGAGAAGTTTTATCCTATCTATTGGAAAACATTTTTTTTGGAACTGGCTACAAATTCAATTGTCAAACGCTCTGCTAGCTTATGAATCCGAAGCTCATATGTAAATATGAACTCAGTGGGCATTTGGGTATTTCAGGCCTGCTTGTGCACTGTGGCTGTGATACATCACTGCGATGGGTGATCGCGTCCTGTTGTGCAGCCCCTGCCGCTGAAAGGGGCCTCTCCAGTGCTCCTTATTCACTACCTACTCAGGCCAGGCTTCACAGTTTGAAAAAGATGTGTTCATTCTCATTCAAGGCTTGCAATAGGAAACCATGGGAAAGGGGAGTGAGGCTCTCCAAGCTCCAGGGAGCAGGTCCCGTAGATAGGAAGCCTCATCTTGCATCTGCTCCCGGGGGCTCCTCTGGAAATGGTTGCTGTTCATTACCCCAGTAAATCCTATTTGTGTTTCACATATTTTATATGGCACATATATGCAGACTGCGTGATATATTTTCATACATTTGAATTCCAAAATCGGGCTAGTATAAATTTTTAAGAGAGTTCAGTTATTAAACATATATAGCATCCATTTATGTCTTTTCTTAATTTTGTTTTCAGTTTTTCAAGTGTCCTGTAAAAGAACATGTGGTACATTCTGGTTACTCTGCGTTTCCTGATCCTCTTACATCCAGGGTAACTCAAGCAGCCTCAGCAAAGGGCTGGGGCAAGACATGCACTCAGATGTCTGCATCGGTAGTGAGGTTAACAAACTACTTCATTATCATATAGGTCTAAGAAGTTAAAGACTCAGTATAAACTGAAGAGAAGCTACGAACCCTGGGCTCCTTTCTCAGGAGCCGCTGCATCATTTTCCGTCCCTCAGATGGATATTCAGGACAGCAGAGGACAGACACACTGTATTCTGTTACAAAACAGCGACTTTATTTCCTTCACTGTAGATAGATAGTTCTCATTTATAAATTGAGATATGGAGAGGTTATGCCCAGCTAGTAAGCACTGATTTTTGTGCCTTCCATTTTATTGCCAGGTTCCCAAACGCAGCTGTGCAAGTGCTTAACCTCATGCATGGAACTGAAGTCCATGGCGCCATCCATGCCCCTCACACCAAACACAAACGGTTCAAACTTTTTGCAGAACCAGAACACAGAAAACAACCTGACATGAGTTGGTAGAATGCCTCAGAGATGCCAGGTATCTCTGCTCTTCAATTTTTGCATCAAATTGCTACAGATGGGCACTGCACAATTAGAGGACTCTAAATTTACCCAGGTGGTGGATTTATATGAGGGCTTAAAGAAACTGTTCTCAGAAAAGCAGAAGAGAAAGATCCAGCCCCAAAATGACCAAAGGGAAAAGCTGTTGATCCGAAGGAAGTTCAGCAGCGTGAGTTCTGTTATTGCTTCTGCTTTTGGTTCAAATTAAAGGCTGGTCCAGCAGCTTGCAAGCTGGGCAAGCGATGGTGGCGTTGGTGGCTTGCATGGTGGAGCTGAGGCTAGCTGTGGTGCGTGAGCTCGCCAGACATCTAGCACTGTCTGTGAAGCGAGAGCGTAGGTGGTGGGTGTTCGGCTTCACATAGCTGTGAAAGACTAAATTGGAAATAAGGGAGTAGAGAAGGGAAATCTTCATCTTCTGTGGAAGTGGCAAATAATTGCTTGTTTTGTGAAGGTAACTTTTTGTTTATTTTCATTGCAGTAGAGGGTAGGAGATTTTGTAAGCAAAAAATAATAAACTGAAAATTATAAATTATACCATTTCACAGCCCATACGTCATTCTTTGAAATTAGGAGGGAGAGAGGGATTGTGTTTGTTTGCAATGCATTAGGACTATTTCCTGGAAAACAAGCAGGACTTATACAGGGAATAGTCTTGCAATAAGACCTAGATGGACGAAACAGTGAACGTTTTCCATAATAATTCTTTTTAATAAGATGCATAACAAAGGAGTTGAGGGAGGACATTGGAATGGTTTGAAGCTGCAAATCGAGTGTTTTTATGGAAAGCTGCTTGTTATAGAAGTGTAACTATTTTTTTATCAGCATGATGTTCATGCAATAATTGAAATATGGTTCTTAAAAAGAAAGGTATGCCGTCAGTTTTGTAATTTATAAATGCCATTTATAAGTGGGCTAGATACATGGGCCCAGAAAGCCTGAAACACATCATGCCTGCTTTGTGCTAGTTTGGTAACCAACCCACAAAATAAAAGTTTATTTTATGAACTTTGGGCAAATTACTAATATGAATCAGTAAATGGAGATGCGGGTCTGCACCACATCATTTATTTTGTGATGTTGATGAACCAGTCTCAAGCTGCTTTGAGTTCTTTATATTACTCAAAAGACCTTATGTGAACTAATGACTTATTTTACAATATACCTTTAAAATTATTTTAAAGAAATAATTCAATTTCAGGCTCTTCTAGATCTTAATCAACAGATCTTGCCATTGCCTTTGCCCACAGAGTTGGAGAAGTCAGTTGATTACTCACTGCGGTTACACCACCATCTTTTTCACCCTCGTAATAATATTTAAATCTCACAGTGTACTGCTGAGTTCCTATTTGCACAGCACAAGGTGACCGAGGGAACTCTCAGAAATTTACTGCAATTTTTGTGTTCGGTGCCTGGGCGCAGCGAGAGCCAGCTGCTCCCTGCGGGATGGGGAGCTGGGAGCCCAGGGGAACCCAGGGCCGGCTGTGTGCCCCAGCACCCAAACTCCCAGAGGGAGGTGGAGGCTCTCCAGGCCATTACTTTCACCTTTCACTCCAAATTTTCAGAAATATTTTGAACCTGAATTAGCTAATCTTTTTAGTTAATCGGATGAGTTAATTGCTGACCTGGTTTGCTTGAGGAGGAGGCGACTGGAGATCTGCTGTGATCCTGTGGTTATTGAATAATGACTAAACACATTCACAGTTCAGTTTCAGCTGTTTGTGCCTATCTTTTGTATTGTGGTTCTTCCAGTCAGAGGTCATGATTTATTTCATATGGTTTTTATTTTAGATGTCTATTTGTTTAACTTAAATTCAAATCTGCTAAGGATTCTTTTTTGCAAATAAGACAAGCTTTATGAATTGTGCCATTTATGTATACCATCTGGTTATAAATTGCAGAGTTAAAATACTGTGAGAAGGGAAAATGTTATGAAGCATACAGGATAAATCCTTGAAATATATCCGCTGAGTTTTGAAGTCTCCTTTTGCTCACTGCTCACAGTATGAAAATATGTTGGTTCAATCCTCCAGTTGGCCCACAGACCCTATTTTAAACATTTATTTCCCATTCATTTGCTTGATATCCATTCCCCTTTGTAAGTAGCTCAACTAGAGTTTTGCAGGAGTGTAGCAGTTCCTGCCTCCCCCTTTCTCCTGCCATGGCCCCAATGCCCGAGCCAGACAAGAATTGGTGTCTTGTTAGACTGAGAGCATCCGCAGTTCTCAGGGCATGCAAACTTGGGCTGTTGTAAGTCAGATGACCCAGGTTCACTTGGTTTTGTTGCATTATGTATGTTGATATTGGTTCTTTTGTCACTTGGCTGACTTGTCACTTAACAACCTCCCTGTTTTGAAGTCTAAGTGTCACGCTGAAGACCAGTGGAACCAGAGAGGTGCTGGTGGTCCATTGTGAGGGAGCTAAAGATGTATGAAGCTGTGGCTGGAAATCAGTGAATGCTGCTCAGTTCTTGTGGCAGATACCATTAGTTATGGTTTTCCTCCAAGCAAAAGGTTTGCAAATTCCTTTGTAGTTTTTTTGTTGGTAAAATGAAAGCTGTTTTGTGGGATTGGAGCATTCATTGTATTCCAGAGCAGTATACTCTTCTGTTTTCTTTTTCTATTCATGGCATATTTTACTGTTTATTGGCAGAATTGTTTCACCTTCTCCCCATAATTTTTTGTTCAGAATACGGACAGCTGGCTAAATTGGATCATACTTTTCTCTTTAGGATGTGCATCCCAACAGCTCCAAGGGTACTGCAGATTTGTGTCTAGTCCTTGGCAAGACTACAGGTGAGGTGCTGGGATGCAGTTTTCCGTGGGAAAGGAGACAGTAAGGTCGAGTGCGTGGAGGCAGGTGGTGCAACAAGTGCACGGCAGGAGCAGGGCCAGGCTGCAGGTGCGGACCGCGTTCCTGTGAACAGTGTGAGGCTGCCACCACTCACTGTGGAGACACGTGCTTGCCTGTGCAGTGTTCGAGCTGCTGGGTCCTGGGCTGCTCACACAGGGAAGGTAGGCTTAGGACTTTCTTTTTTCTTCCCCTGAAGTCTTTTTTAAAAAGGCAAGCTGTGAGAGTCTGGAAGGTACCTATGGGCGAAGCACATTCTGTGCAGCGCATTTGGTGACCTCTTTCAGCTCTACTGGTAAACAGCGGAGCACGGATTGATGGACTTTGTTTCATGTTGGCACTTCCATCGGATTTCTGAAGAGGCAACGCTGCTGTCCAGATCAATAAAACTCAGTTAGATTTAGTGATTACACAGTTCTCTTTTCCCAAGACAGACAGCAAGTTAATAATTGCATGGTGTACTATATTTTCTACCAGCTCCATCCAACCACACCTGTCAGTTTGCATGTGCTATAAGACTGGATTCAGGTTGCTTCAGATCTCTTTCTTCTCTTCCATTGCTGTGTGTTGGTGGGCTTTCCGTGGTGGAGAAGGAGAAATGCGCTTTTCACAGTCTGAGCCTGTCACTGCAGAGTCTTCAGAGCAATGACTGTATTTTGAAACAAATGTTTTGAGATTTAAAAAGAGTAGACTGTGACAGCTCAGTATCCACCCTTAAAAAAGAGAGATGCTATAATATGTTTAATTAACCTAAACTGTCAATGATTTCATTTTTGAATACAAACATAATTTTGATAGTTTTCAGGAATATGCAAGGAACTTTGAAGTGCATTGCCTGTTGTTAGTGCAATGGTATACCTGCTCCCTCTTGTACGCTGACAGACGTATCAGCCCTAAGTGTTGGAAGTCTTCAGTAAACAGGAAAACTCTGGGCTGTGTATAAAAGTTGGGCCTTCTGTGCAAACTAAGTGCCAGTCAAGAAGAACTGATAGTTAAAGGCTTTGAGCTGAGAGTAATTAATGCATTTAATCAGGCCTATCTGGATGTCTGCAAACCACTGTGCTACATGTTAATGGCAAGTCTCTCAGACTTTCTCTCCCAGGGTTTGGTAAAGCAGGCGCTGCTCCTCTTTGAAAATGCAGGTCATGTATGACTTTGGATGAAAATATATGCTAAATAGTAACAAATAGTAAGATGTTTCCATTTCTATAATCACATTTTTCCTGGAATTGCTCTTTCTTTTTAATAATCTGTTTACTGGACTAAAGTAAACTTACTGAAGTACTTTGTAAGTAGTTCTGTTTGAGGTATGTCCCTTTTTAATTGGATTGCGTAGTAGGGAATTACAGTTTCCTCCCTACTTCCTCCTTCTGGAGCACCAAGTCTCTGCTGCCACGAGCAGAGGGAGCCGTGCCGGAGGCAGCAGCAGGTTTTGAGCCCTGCCTTTGCTGCACTCTTCCCACACTTCAGTTGTTACTGCTGCAAGACGCTCATCTCATCAGCTTGCATTAATTTATCTTGGTAGATGGCAATTTACCCTCCCTATTGCATGTGTGCACAAACCTCATCTCCAAAACCCAGGGAAGAAGAGGGGAAGGATTTGGTGAGGCTGAAGGGCTGGCAGTGCCCTCCCCCAGGGCTTATGGCTTGGGAAGCGGGAATGAGGCAAGGGTGCGGTGGGATACAGCGAGAGAGGCACTTCTGTTTCTCTCGGTTGAAAATAGATATAAAAAGATTTTTCATACTCCTGGGGTTTGTTTCTCCACTGTCCTTAAACCTATTTAGTGGCTTCTAAAACTGGGAGATTATGTTTCAAACACACGCTTTTTTCCTCACAACTTGGTGACAGTACCAAACAGAGGCAGCAGAGGAACGGGGCTGTTCTTACGTTGCAGACAGAAAGGAGTTGACTGTCTTAATACAAGGGTTAATACATGTTCTCAAGGATAAAAACAGACAAAGTTCCCTAATGGGTATTTTACTGCATTTCAGGCCATCATTTCACCAAAATTACAATCTTTGCTTTCTTTGAAAGAGAGTGACCCGCAGCTGAACTGCGCTAAGGCACAGTTTTAACAGAATTATTCTAGCTGTTAATAGTGAATTTGAAAAAAAACATGTCCTAGATTTGCAGCTGGTATAAATTGATGCAATTGCAGAGTGTTCAGGGCAGCTCTGCTCATTACAGAAACCTGAAGTGGTGGGATTTTGGCTTCTGCCAGGCTGAGCTGTAGCACGTGGTCAGCTGCTCCACTTAGTATGCCATGGGGGCAATAGCCAATACTGCAGTCTTAGGAGCATCTTCTCGTGGATTTTGAAATCTTTTGAATTTGACCTTTTGGGGCAGTGTAACACTTAGCAGCTCTCAAGTGTGCGCTACGCTAGCCCTTGCCAACCAGTGGAGAGTAAAACAGCCCATCACAGATACCGAACCTCCCTGAGGGTCCTGCAACTACTCCGGATTTGTATTTGCACTCAAAAGGAAGTCCTATGCTTGAGGAGGAGCTGTGCTGTAACGGGCAGAAGGTATTTGCATGTGAGCATTAGCTTGGTGTCTGCATGATGGCCTTAGTGGGTTTGCAGGTAGGTGGAAATAATGGTAAGGGAATTGGAAGCTCATCTTCTCCCATTAACTGCTGCCTAAGAAACTATACATGTGGCTTTCTCCTTGAGAAAAATTCTTCTTTTTTAGGAATTAGTTCAGTTCTGTTTTAATATCAGATAGATATTGTTAATGAATAATTTAAGCACTTCTACGAGAAAATTACAAAATTACCTGTGCCCTTAAATTATAAAATTCCTAGGAGATGGGTTCTATAGAAAAGAGTCACTACCCAAGTCTAGGTGGAATGGAAGAAGTGCCAGGCTACTTCTGTCCAGTACTCTATTTCGGTATTTACCTATGATACTGTAACATCTGTAACAGAAGTTGGGTTTTTTTCTTTCTTGCAGTGAGACTGTGAAATAGCAGCTGTATGTCATAGGCATTGTTTTTTAGTAGCTCTTACTTACTCCTCCATGTAGAACTAAACTCTTCAAAAGAGAAGTGAATAAATATATGCTAAAGACATTTTGAACATCTCTGTTTTTTTGGACACTTAAACTGAAACTAATCCCCCCCCCCCCCCCCGATGATTGCTGCTTACGGTTTCCTAAAGTAGTACTATTGTCTCCCAGTGGGTATACTGGAATGAGATTTTAAGTAGGCAGCTAAAATTTTATATTTGCTCCTTAGGCTGTCCCTTACAGCTAGGGGGAAAGGCAACCAAATG
The DNA here is from genome assembly GCF_028389875.1 of Rhea pennata. Lineage (NCBI taxonomy): Eukaryota > Metazoa > Chordata > Aves > Rheiformes > Rheidae > Rhea > Rhea pennata. The sequence goes on along the minus strand of NC_084666.1, from coordinate 12,489,201 downwards.
TTCAGTAATCTGTCTCAGGCCATAGATTGGTTTCAGAGACAGGATTAAAATACAGGAAAAGACAGTACTCTTCCTTGGACTGATCCCTTTCAGCAAAAAAATTCTTGGATTTGTTTTTATTGTTATTATTGCAATGGTTTTATATATTTTAGGTTTTTTTTTCTATGTGTGTACCTCCTTTAAATTTATTGCCTAAGTTACTTCTCTCTCCCAATCCATAGCATGCCTTGTGATCAATTGCAGCAACAGCCTATGTATAAGATAAGAGTATATTTATTTCTAGCCTATTTTAGTACAGCTTAGCAGGTGAGACAGGGAGCAGAATTAACTTCAGGTGGTCAGGTAGCCATCTGTGTGACACCGGGAGGTGAACTGCTGGCCTCTAGTGGTAAATGGGAAGTAATTTGGGAGTTACGGCTGTTCATCACAGTAACCGAGTTTGTTTTGCTCAGGGACTGTGTCTTATGATGTTTCTTCATGTAAGTTATGCTAAAAATCGAAGTATGAGTGAGACTATGGCTGTGATTTTGCTTCAGTTTTATGAATTATTTTCAGTATAATTCAGACAATCTTAAAATGAAACACTACATTTTTTCCCCTGCTCTAAATAAAGCTCAGGTTGTACGTGAGCACTGGACGAATGGGATTCCTCTAGTGAAAGCCAAGTGTAGAATTATTTTAAGGTAATAGGCAAACAGCATTTTATAAGCTCTGTAAAGAGGAGAAACCTCTATAAGGCTGCTTCTGAGAGAGAAATAGGTGTCATTGTAACATGTAATTCTCTAAAAACCCTTACGTTCTTTTTTTTTTCCAAGTGGATCTATCAGGAGAGGTGGTTCTCCCTGGGCTTAGCACTATATGGGCAGCTCCCTCACTGTAAAGTTAGTGAGGAAAATAATGTACAGGTCAGTCTGGTGGCCTGCAGTAGGTGCTGTGTGTCTGGGACTAGCTGTCTGAGCCCTGGACAGGTATGTGTGTGGGGGGGGAAGCTCCTTCATTAACTCCAGGAGAAATTAGCATGTGAAGCAAAAAATGAGTTATTCTTACACTTTTAATTTGCATATCCTCAGATGTTTCTTACATTGCTTTAATTTACTTTGATAAACTCAATTGAGTTAAAACTTACCTGTTGTCTGACCTGTAGTAGTATCCAAGTATACTTACTTTCAGTTTAGTTTAGTGCTTTCTAAGAGGACAGAAATAAGGGTCCTGACTCCTGCTCACTGTGGTGACATGAAGGTAACTATACGAGATCCAAAGGATTTGCACTGAGGTGAAATCAAAATGCAGTCAGATTTGGTTGCTTGGGCTTGAGCCAGTTGAATTAGGAGTTCGACTGCCTTTGAGCTCCGTCTAGTTGCCATTCCTGCAAGAAGCCTTCCCCCTTCTGTAAGACCTACTTCATCTCCTTTTTCCTCCCTCTCCTTAGTCTTTGGAGTGGCAGAAAGAATCTGCTTACGCTTTTGTGCACCTCAATAACAGTACTTGCCAAACAATCTTTGGCAGGACATTCTGTGGTGAGTGAAAGTTTCTCTTTTTGTATCAATTTACTCCCCTTTTTTGTATGTTTGAGGACATCTAGGATATCTGCTGGGTTTTTGGATGCTTTTTATCCAGCAGAAGAGGGCATAATGTGCTGAGAAATCTCAAATGCAATTTACTTCTCTTAATAAAAGATAATTTTCAGCCCAGACATTTCCCCCTGCAGACCAGGAGCCAAATTCTGCAGCCTTGGATTCTTCCAGCCCACTCAGCCGTGGGCAGCTGGAGAGGAATTGTTAAGCTCTGAAGGTAGAAAATGGCAAAAGCAAACTAAAAAGCCAAAAATTGCAAACTGTTGTTTACCTAGTATAGTTTCTGTGAGTCCATTTATCACTGTAGAAGTTTTAATGTAAGCTTCCTTCATTTCAGCAGTTTCCAAGTCTTTTAAAGTTTTTCCCGGGGTGTCCCTGCATTTGAGGTGTGGGTGGCTTTCCCGGGGCTGTTGGCAAGCAGGCTTTGTGCTTGCTTCTTAGTGCTGCTCCCCTCATTCATAAGGAGCAGTGGCTTGGAAGAAAGGACTGATGCCCCTCCTGGCATGCATAATAGGATTTCCTTCCATTTATAGGCCCTTAACAGGACTTACTCAGCTGTACAGGGGTTGATGTCATTTGAATGGCTGGCTGAGTCATTTTTTGAGTTATTTAACATGTTGAGAACAAGCCTGCAGCTGTCAAACAAGTAACGTCTACATAGGCATTTTTTCCTACCTCCAGCTATTCTTAATTTCTGTGCTATATTAAAGCTAAGCTAATAATAGTACTTTGGGTGATACTTTGATGTGAAGCTTTGTTTTTGCATTTGTGAGGACTAAAGAGGTCAGTTAATTCACTAGTCGAAATGTTAGAGTGGCAGTGATGCCAGCCTGGAGATTGAATGAATAGATGGAGCAGCTAGTTCTTCTTGCTAAAGAAGATAAAATATCTGTATATATGTCTTTTTCAACATATCTGGTGAATGGGCACAATAGCTGCATTGTCTTAGCTGGTTTCGTTTTCTCTTTTCTTTAACAATTTCCTAGCTTTTTCAAGTAGAAACTGGATTGAAAGTGGGACTGATTTTGAGAATATGGCTAAAGATGCACAGTTCCTTATTATATATAATTGGTCATTCCAAGACTGGCTTTTTTTTTTTTTTTTTTTTTTCTTCTTTTTTCCCAGAAAAAAACCTAAGGTTTAGCCCAATTTAAGCAGAAAGAGGGGTGGTGGCACATCTGTTTTGAGGTGCTGGCAGATAGTACACAAGCAGCACTCACAGCTGGGCTACCTTGCAGCAAAATAAAGTAGTGCCACCTCTGAGCTGTTTTGGTAACATGAGATGCTTAAGAGAAGAATGAAGGGCAGTCTGAGGAGACCAGGTGAGGCGGGTGAGCATGGGGAAGCATAATAAAGAGCTCGATAAGGCCTCTGTGGCAGCAGAGCTGTCTGTCAAGTACTTCTACTTTTTGGAGAACCAGATCCCTTTCTGCATTAATGGAGTTAGTGGAGCTGTGGTGACTTCCCACATCTAAGAATTTGTCTCCAGTGATCTGTTGCTTTAAGACTTTTGGTTCACGGATATGGACTGTCTGACATGGATCACTAACTGATGTGTGAGATAACTCATGATTAGGAAAATAGGACTGGGGAGTCTAATCTGTATGATTTAGACTTTGCAAAGCTGATTCATCCCAAGCAAATAAGCCCAGGAGTCCCTGTGAGACTCTAATCCTGGAGAGACCGTATTCGTTGGCTTAAAATTAGCTACAGTTAGATATTATTCAGTCATTAAAGGGAAACTTAGAGGTGCATGCTTTCTTAAAATGACTAATTCTAGTCATTTTAAGTCTATTAATATCAATAAGCTGCTGATGGATTTTATATGGTATGTGCTGACTTCTGTTGCAGTCCTTTTGTGTGTGGAAAGAATTGCAGGGTCAGATCTAAACATATCTTAAAATATCCCCTGGCATGATACTACATTTGTTTTCTTGCTTTTTCTTGTCCTTTGGTCTCCCTCTATGGAAAAGTGCCACTGTTCTACATAAAAATTGTATTTCTTACATAAAATTGTACAGATAAACTTGAAAAATAGTTTGGAAACAAAACTCCTCTACTCGCATGTGCATGCTACAGGCAACAATCTGGGGATTAGATTTTATTTCCCTTACTTAGATTGAATAGAGATTGAATTATTATGTATTATGGTATTGTTTAGTATGTTTGAGTGATTTCCTCAGCTAAAACTGTGAAAGCATCAAAGGCAACACAAAGAAAGGCCAAGCTAAGAGTGAAAGAATTAAATGCTTTGGACCACGGAAAAAGATGATAAAAATGAAAAAAAATATATCAGTGGAAAGACACTAAGCTTAGGCCTTTTACTGCCTCCTCCATAGACCTCAGCAAAGGGCAAAGGGTTGAGTTAGCATTTGAAGTCGTGTCAGCATACCTGATGCATATCTACTTGTTATTGAACACCATCAACTTGTCTGTAGCAATTTTTATCTGAGCATTTTGGTACAATTTCCAAGCGCTGTGTGAGTTGATCAAGGGTGTCTCCATTTTTTTTTTTTCCTTCTAATATATTGAAATTTTAGCCAAGACATGTTAAGTGACTTTTCTAGAGCTTACCAGGGATATGAGACAGGTGTATATAACCCAGCCTTTGCAAAGCCTGCTTCTCTCTTAAACCACATGCTTCGGTGTGCCGAATTTGTTGAGGAAACTGAGCGGGTTTTTTTGCTTTGTTTTGTTTTCTCCTGTGATTTGCTTATATTCTTTAGATTATAGACTACTGGTCAGTGTAGAGTTGTGTATCCTTTAAGTTGCTTCTGCACAAGAGGCGTTGCACAAGAGGCGTTGCACCACAGCATGTGTTACCCAGCCGGAGATACTGTCTATAATCAACAGCGTGCGAAGGGAGGGTGGGCAGATCTCCCCCCTCTCTCCCCCAACAGTGGCGATTCTTTCTGTAGATTTATCCCTTTTTGGTGCGAGGAAGCTGATGGGGTCAATGCCCTGGATTCTGTGCACCCCCCCCCCCTTTGCTCTGCTTACGCAGTTTGCTCACAGAGCGTGTAAAAGGATCAGCTCCTCATAGACTCCTCCTTGTTTCCTTGTGTTTTGCTTCTTTATTTCTATCTGTGCATGAGCCAAGCAGTAAACTCTGAAACCAAATGTGCAAGAGTACACAGGCTGTCCACTTTTTGTATCCCTTAAAGGCAATACAGACTTTGAAATGTTTTTAGTTCTTCTGGCCAAAAATGTCAAAATGGTCAGTGACTGGAAAGCTACTGCTTTGTATTAAAGGAAAATGTTGACACAATTTTTATGAGCATCAAGGCTTTTAACTGTCAGGGAACAGAGGACCTTAAGATAAGTAATTTTATCGTTCTTTGGGGTTATGCTGTCAGCTATAGTCTTCCTTTTCTGAAAAGCAGAACAATGTTTTTATGATAGTTAGAAATATAAGATGCACTGAGGACTAAGATTCTCCTTCCACACCTAAAACGTGGGGTTTCCAATCATTTGGAAAAATTGAACAACCGTTTCTGCTGCTGCGTGGAGAGCAGACTCGCAGATGTGATGCAGGACCATTAATGAGTCGATGGTGGCTCCGTATCACCTACAGTGACAGCGTTGGGGTCTGCAGATGATGCCACCGTACCTCTTGTGGCGATTTCTCAAGCTAGAATAGCTGTAGTCTTTTGTCCAGTGTAGTCAGTCTTCCAGTGGCAGTGAAATGGGGACATTTTTAGCAGATAAATCAGTGCATAATGGGAATTAAGGGATAGAGCCTCACTTCTTTGAAGGATTTAAGGATGTGAAGCACATTAAAACCAATGGTAGTAACGCTTTCAAATTTCTGTAGCCTTCAAATGCAGAAATAGGCAAGTGGATCCAAAATTAGTATCTTTTTTTTGGCCAGGGTTGCTTGACACTGCTGGTCGAGACTTGACTAAGATGTTTTTCATTTTTATGAAGAAACTAGACAGATAAGGGATGATGCAAATTTAGTGAAGCTTGTGACTGGGGCGTGTGCAGTGTGTAGCCGTGGTGCTTTGCGCTTCCCCTGCCATTTGGTAGGGGATCTCTGCAGGGTATGGTGTGTGTGGGGGGGGTTGTTTAAGCAAGCTATGTGTGAGAATTGGTTTAATATTATTGGAGCCCAATCAGAAGAGAACTCCGAAGATAAAAAATTTAGTAACTGAACTAAGTTAAAGATGTCCTTATTTCGCTGGGGGGGGGGGAGGGGGGGGATTGTCCTGTCTATTTAGCAGTAATATTTATAGATTAGTCTAGAAGCAGTTTTCTGTGTTGCAACTAGTGCTAATAATATTTTTAGCAACATGTAGAAAAAATCTAGCATGTCATGAGACTGAATTAAAAAAAAATTACTTTTTTGTCTATTTTCAAAGTGATATTTCATACTTAATTTCCTGATTACATAATGATTTTAAAGAACTGTCAGCTTGAGAAAGGTTTAGAAATTGTATCTGCCTGTACATACTTAGAATATTTAGATTTTTTTCTGTTAAAGTTTTTGCATTTATTTTATTTTGTCTTTATATTATTGCTAATGGCCTAATTCTAATTACTTGTTTTTTATTGGAGCTTCACCTCTGGAAATTAGATCAGATTCAGACCTCAGAGCAGTAATAAGGACTGACTTGTTTGCCACTGAATTCATCGGTTGTACGTCCTCATCTCTCAAAAGGTCGCGTGTTCTGGCTGTCCCTCAGGTTTTGAAAGAAATGAGATCCTTTAGATGTATTTTGTATTTCAACCTAACAAATAACATTTGGTTATGTACTTAATGAAAAAGATTGCTTGTGGATGCTCTTGCTCTACTTTCAGGTGCTATCTGTGCTCACTGATCCATGAGAGCAGTTTAAAAATGAATATCTATGGATTTAGAAAGAAATAAATCTTCTAAATCTGTATAATATACTTCACTGGAACAAACTAGTTATCGCCCTTCCAAAGACTACCTTTAAGGAAGGTTTCAATGGAGATATAACGTGCCGTGTGCCTGCATCGTTCAGCACTTGCGTTTAACTCATCTGCCACTAATGTTAAAATAGAGAGTGGGGACAAGGAGTTGGTTTGTAGATGAGAGTTTGTAGGCTTCAGGCAGCCTGTCTTTATGTGATATCTCAAGTTTCTATCACTTTGATTTGCCATGGATTTATTTTAGATGCACTTAAAGCATGAGAATTAGCTATGAAAGGGTAGAAAATGGGCTTTACTGTTACCCTCATAACGTACCAAAAAGAGTTATTGACAGAGCTTATCGCTGTCTCTTAGCTACCTATTTGGCGACATTTTGGTTGAGTGGAGAATGAAGACTTCATTCTGTTTTGCTGGAAGGGAGTGAATTCTCGTGGCCTTTCTTGATGCAATGTGTTGTTCAGCCATGGGAATCACCAGCTGCGTTTTCCAAACTGTGGAATTCAAGACATTTACTTGTATGTGTGCGAGGCAGAAGGGTAATTGATGTTTAGGTCAGTACCTTGAATGGTTGCTCAGAATAATATAGTAATAGCGTGATCAGATTGCTGCTAATCTCATTTCCTGGTCTAGAAAATGTTTGAGCTATTTGGCTGCGTTTTCTGGCAGTCTGTTGAAATTGCTGGGTGAAAATACAGTAATTTGGAACAACTTGCATTTCTTTTAACTCCTTTTTGTAAGTGAATTTCTCAAGAGGTTTGATAAAGCCTTTAATTACAGAGTAGCAGTGGAATAAGTATCCACAGGACAATGCAGATACCATTTAAAGCTGGACTACATCACCTTTATGGCGACCATGCTTAATGTCAGCAAATGAGTGCGCTGCTCAGGAGAGAGTAGCAATTGGCAGGATAATGCAGCCATTGCTGTGACTATAAACCATCACCGGCTTTTTAAGTTTTCAGTGAGCAAACACCTACTTAAATGGACAGGAACTATGACCAGAACAGTGACTGATGTTTCAGCCATTATCAGTGTAAAGTCACTTGGATATCTATATACAAGGTTCACCTGTCTCTTCATAAAACAAATTCTATTGACAGTAATCAAACTTTTTTTTTTTTTTTTTTTTTTTTTTTTAAGATGATTTTTGGCCCACTCTCTAAATGTTAGGATGTTTACTTTTGAAGCGGTAATTGAAGTGATCCTGACGTCAGGCAGGAGCTGGGTTGCAGAGCCAGGAATTATAACTTGGGTCTCATGGTGTCAGTTTGATGTCTTGTCACTGGACTGTGCTGTCTTCATTGCTTAGTCTTAACTGTCCATAATGTATATCCAATGTCTTCAGCTTGATCTCAATTTTGTGTTTTACAGCCAAAATAATGAGTGTTGCTCATCTTGTTCTTTTCCTCTTAGACCATTTATTGTATTCAAATCTGTTTGCTATGTTCTACTCAAGTTCAACCTGAGAGTTAGTGCATTACAGTTTAGTGTTTCTGGCTCATATAACTTTACCATATTTAAATGCAGTTTTTGATACTCCTCTGAACTTCATTTTTTTTAATCACTGAAAGGATTCAGTGGGCCTGTCTGATCAAGCATATCAGACAGAGAAGTAGGATACAAAATACTAAAGAAAAGATGAACCAGAAGGAGGAAAAATTGCTAGTAAAAGCACACTTCTAGTTTCCCCATAACTTAGGATCTGAAAAAATTCTTAAACTGTATAAGATTGTTTTAAATAATCGCATTTTCCTTATAATTCTTTGATTCAGTGACTTGTGTAAAATGGAAAAAATAAAAATATTGCTATTATAGTTCTGTAATCTTGTAGACAGTAGGCTAGATCCAGAAGATAAACATTAAATAGTATATAAACATTATATATTGTATTATATCTATTTATTATATGAATATATAAAAATATATCATAAACATGATATAAACATTAGTATTAACTACATGCTGGTAATCTAGGAAAGCAGGGGGATTCACTTCCCTCAACCGTAAGCTAACTTCAAAGATTTGCATGCTTATCTTGGAAGGACTCTATTAAAGTACAGTCTGTTACTTTTATCAACACCGCAGGGGTGGTATTATTAAGAAGGTATTCCTGCAGATATGGCAAATTGAAGACAGTAACTGTTTTGTCTGATGTTAACCAGATAAAGATGTTAAAAATGAATAGGGAGTAGGTCTCTTGACATCTTTGTAACTGCGTATTTGTAGATCCATAACACTTGCAGATCATTGTAAGCTAGGTAGAATTTGCAGGGGGGCTTGTTTTAATACACAGTAAGCAGTATGTGGTCTGAGAAAGGTGGTAGTTCTTATAAGAAACTACAGTCAATAAGATATGATTGAAGTGATTAACTTCCTTTAGAATTAACTTTCAATGGAAACCTCAAAATGTTTAATGACGAAAGGAGTTCCTTCACAAATGGTATATATTAATACTATTAACACAGATGTACCGAAAAATAGCTCGATATATTGTGGAACTAGTATATATAATGGATAGTAATGCATAGTTTCTGAATCACATCATTGGATTAGTTTAGTGTGGTGCACAGCAGATTTGGCAGCAGGTGTGATCATCATCTTTCAGAAGCAAGACAGTTGTTAGCTAGTAAATTCAACACAAAAGCGTCTTCCACTGAAGGTGGAACACCTTGGTGCCACCTGCTAGATAGCAGTATTTAGATACCATAGCTCCTCTTAACAAAGATGAAGGATTTTTTGTTTGTTTGTTTTGTGTCATTAAGACCTGCTGAGGTCTGCAATTGTTAGACACATTTTTAGCTGTCAGCTATCTCTTGCAGAAACTGTAGCTTTCATTGATACTTCACATAACTTTGAAGTCTTTCAGGGTGAACAGAACTGCTGGGCAAAGTACTACTTTAAAAAAAAGTGTAAATACAAAGATTCATTATTCAGGGAAATTCAAATCTACAGAATGTGCAGGTCTGCCCTGTGCTGCAAACTTTTGTGAGGAACAGCAGAAATAAGAGATTTGGGTACTGAGATGAGCAGTGTTTGGCTTTTGACTCCTCAAAGTGTCACAGATGGCAGGGAGGCAAATTAGCAGTTCTTTGAGAAAACAGTTGTGTGTGCTACCAGGCTTTTGACAGATGGGTTTCTGCAATAAAGCCTGCAAGCCATAGTTTCCGCTGCTGTTGTTGACTTATGAATTCAGGGGAGTTAGCACTGGATCAATAGGGATTTCAGAGGCTTCCAGGCTTATATTGGGAGGTGAGTGAGTGATATCCTTGGACATTCAAGAGGTTACTCAGTAATAAATCAGATAAAGATATGAATTTATACCATAACAATGATATTAAAAAGAGATCTGTGTAGTTTGAAAGACATTAATTTTCCTCTAACAAACGCATATATGACTGAGATTCAGTTAACTCAGCTTGGTAATTGTATCAGCAGTTTCCGTGGGAAGACTTGACTGCTGGTAGTACTGACAGATCAGTGTTTCTGTTATTGTTCCTCTTAAGAGTTGAAAGGCTCCTTTCAGTCCTGCATGCTGTTAGTGCCATTTTCAGGGAGGCGACAGAGCCGAAGGGAGCTCTCTAATGTGCCTCTGGTTGTGTGGGATACCCTATAGTGTATGAGCCACATTTTGGACCACTGATGTTCCTACTGAGAAAAGGAGAAAAGGCTATAAGAAGAAGATGGGTACCCCAAATTGCTATTGACTGATCACAAAAGAATTTGGAAAGGATCTAAATCTTTTTCTAAGACTTGATAAAAACTAGAGAGGAACCAGGATAGGGTCTTAGCTGTATGCATGGGCTCATATTGCAAGAAGGAGGTGGCAAGGGGGAAGAGAAGACAAGCGTTCTCATTCTGATGCTCTGTTTCCCAAAACAGTCATGTATTTGACAAAGTACTGGATTAAACTGATGTCAGATCTGTTACAGCAAGTTGTATCCAGCGTGGAGGGAAAGAACCTGTTATGAGAATTGTGAGTTGGACTAGATGATCTCCAGAGATGCCTTCTAACCTCAACCCCTCTAACCCCTGTGATTCAACCATTCTGTGAGCGTCTGTCTGAATGGTTGCAGAATTGTTTGCATATGCGCAGAAATGAAGGAGCAGGAAGCAAGAAAAAAGTCAAATGTGTGCAAGAGAACCAGCATCTATTGGTGTCAGAAAAGTCATTAAAAGGCTAGTGCAACTTCAGGAGGAGTTGGGAGTGTTTTGTGGTGGGGTATTTGGTGGGCATCTCCTTTTGCATTAAAAATTGGATATGGAATACAAGCTAACCTACTGAAGTTCCTACCCACAGAAAAACATCCTTTTGCTGAGCCAAAAGGAGCATTTGAGGGTAGAGCAGACCACATCATGTACCTCTCTTGCCACAGTCTGTGGTCTAGGGCAGCTTTCCATGCTACCTGGAAGTGGCTGGAACATCTCAAGAAAGATGGACACATCTCTAGTGTGTCCCTTGTTCAGAAAATGTGACTCGCACTTCTGCAGATATTAGAAGGGAAAGCAAATCTATGGGAAAGTAGTAATTTTGTACATTAATGCATGCAGCAGTTACATTCAGTGGTCCCAAATGTCGAATTTTTACCGAATGCCTACCAGAAGGGAAAACTGATTGCATCTGGGCTGCTGTGTACTAAAATATAAATTTATAAATTGCAATTCTAATAAAAGCAGCAACACTACTGATGACATTAACACCTTTACAGGAAACTTTAAAAGTTTACTGGAGATTTTTTAGGTAATTCCATTGCTGAACATTTGTAACTCTTGCGCTGTGTCATTCGGGAGAACATCCAATGCCAGGATGGGAATAGTTCATGCTGACAGTGTAAAGGGGGAAGGGAAATTGAAAGTCATCACTGAAATTAGAAATGAGACTATTTATTTGCTGTTGGTATTTTAGGAAATGTTACAAACAACCTGTCAGGTGCATTGGTGAGAACATCTGGGTATGCTGGTAGACCAGGCTAATAAAGCCAGGGCTAAGGAACTGGAAGCGAGTGCTTGGTGGAAAGCCATAGGCAAAATGTTCAGCTCAGGATTTAGAAATGAATAAAACTGCAATGGAAAGGAGGTAGAAAAAACTGAGCTAGATGGTAGGAGAGGTAACAGAGCAGTGATGCTTGTAGCAGAGGGAGCACAGCGCTGCATGTCACATGGAGTCCCGTCATGACTGACTCTTGTTCCAGAGAGCTCGAGACCAGAAGAGGGACAATGAGATGTGTCAGACTGGCTGTTAAATTTTACTGGGTACTGTTGGACTGAGCCCAAGACACTTGCTGAAGCCAGTTCTACCCCACAGCACTGCATACTGCAAACAAATGGGGAACGTTCGGGCATAGTCAGTGCCAGAAGCCTCAGCAAGGGCAGAAAATGGCATCTTCTCCTAGTCGGCACTGCACGCCATGGCTGAAAAGGCACTTGTCTGCCAGCATTGGGTGGCAGTCCTAAATATAATTCAAACAAGTAGAAGATGAAACTGAACTTTTCTTTTAAGTTCATTTGCACTGCCAGGACATTGTGTCATGTTATTTTTGCTTTCAGCTATCACATTCTGATGTACATGTATTGGCAAAACCGAGCATTTCTCTTCTATTACAATCCTTTTCCCTGTGTGAGTACTAACAGTGAGCTCTTGACCTTTTTCTTTTGAAAGATGAACAGATTTTGCTCTGGAAGCCTTACATTGTAAGGCTGACTTTCCAGCCCTTTGAGCAGTTCTGTGGCAGGTTTTTTCGTGGTTTTATTGTTGTTGTTTGGTGGGTTTTTTAAGTTCCTGTGGTATTTCCAAGTTTTCATTTGACTGCATAGATTGTTGGCCCAATCTAGCAGTACCCTGCCCTCCTGATTATTTAATATTCTACCTGTCCTCCTGTGTCACCTACAAGCTGTACTAGCAAAGAACCTATATGGTCATTGATGATGACTGGTTAGCAGGAGAAAAACATCTCTGAATGCTCCTTAACTGTCTATACTGTAACTAGGGCAGCAGAGTATTTCCCAAGCTCATTACAAAATATGTTATTGTGAGTTTGGATTTTTCAAAGGCTTTCTTTGCTGGCCAACTTCTGCTCCTACTGGAGACCGTAGTAAAATTCTTTTCTGCTCCAGTGGGAACAAAGTTAGACAGGCAATGAGAGCTTTGGAAAATCCCACCCTACAATTATGACCAAAAATAATTTTATAGAAAATGATTGTCTTTGGTTTCTTTTTTTTAAAGCTGAGCCACCCACTGGGAGTTTGATTCTATAGGACTGTGAAGATGATTTAAGAGGAGAAAAAAAAATCTAAGAATAACTTAGAGGAGGTCTTTTATGCCTCAACGAAGGCACAGTTACAGGCCTGTCACTTACTTCTCAGTCCTGGAGGTCCAGTAATGGAGGATGCTGTTGGAGAGAATCCGTGTGCATGTGTATGCACACATGCCTGTGTGCTGTGGATATATGCACAGAAACGTTGTCAATTTTTGACGTAGTTGGGATGAATTAGGAATATTTATTCAAAAATCTGGATTATTCTCTTCTTCAGTATCCTTACATTTGTTACGGGGAGTACCCAAAGGATGGTAACACTGCATTAAGACTCGATTATCAGCTAAGCTGTGGGAAATATTTTAGGTGTGGTTTATCTAATAGTGAGGCTGTTGCTATAGGGGTGTCAGTCATTGTCAGCTGAACTGCAGAAAAACTAGATTTTCATTTTTTTTTTTCCTATTTTGTAAGTAGAACAGTAGGCATCCAAGGGGACTGAGGAAAATGTCACTTGGGAGAGAAGTGGCTGAGTTCCTGGGCATAAAAAGCATCTACCTTTTTCTCCTCCTAGGAGACCGAGCATGTCACCTCTTGGTTGCGTTCAGTTTTCAGAGCCGATCTGGCAGGTGGACAGGGAAGTTTTTCCTCTTGTGTATTTGATTTGGAAGACTTGGGAATACAGTCTTTCAGCTTTTCAAGATGGATATCGTTTGGTCTTGCAATGCAAATGCATGAGGATTGATACAGTTGATACTGCTTGGATTCTGTAGTTTTTCTGCAAAGAATGAATATTCTTCCATTTGTTTTAATGTGAATTTATTTATTTATTTTTATTGCATTTATTTTACTTTGGGGCTCCAGTAACACGCATTAGCCTGATAAATGAAGTGTTTGCGATCAGATGCTACTCAGGGAGAATTAAGGGTGAAAATATTGCTGCTAGCTTCATAAAGAAGCATATTAATCTCACTCTACCAGGCCTTTGTAAACCTTTGCAGGGGATAAATGATATTACAATTCTTCAAGCATGAGGAGAAGGGAAAGCTGGTTACTTGACTTGTGCTGTCAGCTATCATTGGCAACATAAAGTCTGTATTCCTACAGCTGCTGACAGTTTGTAGAAGTCATGAATATAAATACGCATTTTTAGTCAAATTGTGCTGCCTAACCCCAGTGCGCTGCTAGCGTGATATCCTATTTCTGGGTGGAATATAATAGATTGAATAATTCTGTCTTGAGTTTAGTACTTTGTCTTTCTGCCTATATTCTCAAGGCTATAAATATTTTGTAAGGTAATGTCAAAATGATCACGTGAATAAGAAGCTCTGATAATTCTTGAATAAGACAATAAGAATTCATTTTCAATTTGGATCAAACATTAAATGTATACCTACATATATTTATTATTATGTAATATAATGTTTTTGTCACTATATTCCAAAACCTTATAATTGCACTGATGAGACTGTGATTAATTTCCATAAAAATTCTTTGAGGTAATGAAGTGTTGCCTGGTGATTAGACAAGGTAGATGGCAAAAAGGATTCCATTCTTGCTTTGTGCTGGCCATAAATAAAATCATAAATATACCACAATAATATGAATTCTAATTGTCATGTAATTGGAGAAAATGTGGATGGTTATTTGTCCCCTGTAATTTGTTGGCTATATTTCTTGTAAATGCCAGCTGTACCATTTTTATATATATTTTCATTTCCTTAGCTGAAGGAAAATGTCATTTCCCAATAGACCAAACCCTCTGTAAATAAAGTAAAAACGAAATGTAAAATGTCACCAACTGTTTCATTTTAAAGAAGGCCATGTTTGTGTGTGTGCACTCAGTGCATAGGAAAAGGGAGTTGCTTTTCTCCCCCTCCATTATTGCTGATAAGGATGGTATTTCAAGCAGCATTTTTAATTTATTCTTCTCCAGGGGTTGACTGGTATAAGGTAGTGATAATGAATTATTAACAATTTTAACAGAGATGCTGCCAATTTACAGCGTGCCTTTAATCTGTAGTTGGGTCCTGTCCTCCTCAGAGGTGTAGTACTTTATTGTGTAAAATCAGTGGGTTTTAGGCTATGGTCAGCTGATCCTTTCGAAACAGCTGTGGGATCTGAGGTGTCGTCAGCCCCACGGAGTGTGATCCCGGGACGAGCTGGGAAACAGTTCCGCTGGCAGAACAAATTATCTAAGTGCTGTTCAACTGCTTTGACGCAAAACCAGCTATCTTTATTTAATCAGGTCTCGCTGGTAATCTAAATTAAACCGTCTGACCTTTGGCTGAAGAAGAGGAGATGTTTATTCAGTTAGGTCCTCAATGAACGGTAGCAGGAGTAGCCTGCAGCTGCGGAGAGTTAGTGAAGGGCTTAGGCCAGGGAAGATCTGACCCCTTGTAGAAACACGCGGCTCGTTGTAAATCTCAGGACCTGATGCCATCTTATGCACACAGGTTAAGTTACCTTATTGCCTACCATGTCGGGGGATGAATTTGGTGTTAAGAGCACAAACATCCTATCAAGGTATTGTGCTAAGAAGTTTCCTCCGACAAAGTCCCAGGAGTCGTGTTTAACCACCTCTCATTGTGTTTTGAGGTGTAGAGCATTAATTTGCAGTTGTTATTGTGGAGGAGGAGGAGGAGTGTCTTTCTTTCCAGCTATTGAGCTTTATCAGTGTTTTGTGCGTTAAGAAACCAAGAATTGCATTAATAGAGCTGATGTAAAGCCTGTGTAGTCTGGTATCCTAACTCCAAGAGAAATTTGTTTAAGGGGAAAACATAAACATCTTGTGACAAGGAATGGTGAGGAGAGAGCTGCGTGCGTATGTGTGTGGTTTTCCCTTTTTTCTTTTTTCCTTTTCCCCAATATGCCACTACTCAGTTTCACTGAATGACTCCCACTCTTGTGTTAGGAGACAAACGAATATGACTCATTATTTTAAATGCATTAATTACGCATCGTCTTGTTTATTTCCCTTCTGGGATAAACGCTGTCAATATTTTCAAATCCTACTTCAAAGGAAGAAAGCTCTATCTGTAAAGAATTCCTGGAAATATGGTTAATCTTGAAAGTATGTTTCAGGCACAAACTTTCCTTAATAAATGTAAAATTTTTGTTACATCAAAGCATTGTGGAAAAAGATGGACGTGAGAAATAATGACCTATTTGTTCATGAGTCTGGTGCTGCAACACTTAGACTGAGGATAACTGATATTAGGGTGAGCAAATGTATCTTGTTATGTTTTGGAGGATAGGGAAAGAGTAACATATTTCTCATAAAACCCACCATTACTGATTCAGTTTTTGAGTGAAATTGCTGAACTGCCCTGTTCCTCAGCAATGTACTAGAATCAGTAACACAGAAGTATAAACCAGGCAACACAGTCACTGGAGAAACACAGAAAATATACATATTTATGAGAATAAACAAGGACAACATTTAGTCTGCTTCTCTTTGCTGTCTCAGTTACTTCTTCCAATTATAGTTTCCCTATTTTATCTTTTTCTCCTTTTTCTTAATTAATATTGCTAAAGTCATCCTTTTTAATACTTAACCTTTTCAATGTTTCTATATTTACGCTGTCTGGTGGCAGTAACATACTCTGCCTTGACAGAGTGTGAATCATGGTGCCAGCATACCCTATCTTGACAGGGTGTGAATCATGACCAAGAGAGAGGGTATGAATACCCCTAGTAGTGTTCTGTTTTAGGCTACTTTTATGGTATATTTAGCACCGTTAAACTAGGTATGAATCAGAGCACTGGAGTTACAGCCCACATGCTCTATATAATTAGAGGTGAGATGTATGTGACTTTGAGGGCAGGTGAGGGTATATATATATATGTATCAGGGACTTAAAGAGAAAAGTGGCTCCTCTGTGAAAACAGACTTTTTTCATATCTCAGAACTTTAATATTTCAATTAGAAGTTTCTGATCCCAGTGCTCGTCTTTTAGATATGGTTCTTTACCTGAGCACTGATGCTCAGCTGATTATGGATCAGAAAGGGTGTATATATAGAAGAGCGTTAGAATGCATAGCAGGATGTGCTTCAAATTACAAGATTTGTTTGGTTTGCTGTTGCTCAGGCACAATGATGTCCTGAAAGGACCAAGATAGTAGAGTCACTTTAAATTAGGTTTTTAAAGCTCAATATATTTCTTGCATAATGATAGATGGCTGGGTTTACAATACAAATAAAGTCACTAGAATTAATTATGGGGGATAAAATTAAACATGAACTCGCTGAGTCCTTGCGGAATTGTGATCTAACAGTTATTACATCCTGAAAAGTTATTAGGTTTAAGTATATCTCAGAACATGGCTTTCAGTCTGGAAGATAGATCTGAGCTGTCTGAGTATTTGAAACATGTTTTACATGAAAACTGAGAAAACAAGTTTTATGCGCGCAATTGATTCCATATATCAGTGTCCACTTTTGAAAAATTGCTTCTGATTGTCAAATTCTGTGCAACTGAATCTTAGTCAAAACCTGGTAACTGTTATGAAAAGGTAGGTCAGAAAGAGGCATCTCATGTGATGGGCCCAAGGGCAAGTCTAAAGTTGTTGGAACATCTGCCTATATACTGCTTTTTCCTATTTGTCAAGGAATTGGAAGATGCCACAAGGGCAGTATCTTTTGTAACTAGTATCTGTGCTGGCTAACTGTGAATGCACACAACACGGACTGTACATTGCTTCAACCATATAAAGACTCCTTAAACAAGAAGGCAAAGAGGGACTTAATCTTTAGTAATTATGTCTTAGAGCATACATTCTCATCTTAATCTTGTATGGATTGTTGTTACTGCCGTTCTACAGCAGTGACGGCTGCTTGGATTTTGTATGAAGTCGGGGAGTCAGGTAAAATGGCTGCAAATTAGAGGATGTTCAGATCCATGTTCTATAAACATTATTTAATCCTGCAGTATGCATTTGTGTAAACTTCTCAGCATGGTTGTATTAATCAGTCTTACTTAGCTGCAGGAAAATAGCTCTTGAAGTATAGTTAGATGCTTTTTCTGTTTGTCAGTGAAAATAAAAACTTAGCCAAAGTTAATTTGATGAGAAGATGCAAAATGGGTCTATTCCATTTTGTATAGAAAGACTGCATAAATTTTTGGTTTTTTTCTGTCATTAATTTAATGTAAGCAAGATTCTTTAACTAAATCTTGCTCTTTGTTGCTTGTTGATATTAAATAAAACACCTGTTTTGTTCAGTCTGCATACCTGAACGCATGAATTAATAATCCCTGATCATAGTGCAGCAACTGTCCTTTATTTGGAAAAGAAATCGGGTCAGTCAGCTTCAGTATTAGTCCATGTATTTGGGCATAGGACCTAGGATAAAGTAGCTGGCATCTGACTACCTTAGAGACTGATGGATGAGGGTTTTTCCACTAGCTAATGATTTGAGTCTTAATTAAAGTCCCCAACAATGATACTGGTGCCTCTCATGGGCCCTATTGCCTTTTATTGTTGCAAGAGTCATTGCAACTTCAAATGTTTCCCCAGATAGTCTGAGATTTTGAATGGTTCTAGCAATTGTTAAGTTACTTAATGATTTAAAAGATGCATGGAAATGCACAAGGAGTTTCGTAACACTGATAGTGGGATGGATTTTTAGTAGTTTTTTTTTTAAATAGAGGTAAATCGGTGTTGCAGTTGTTTTCTTATAAGTAATTGAAATATCTAAGAAAATAGTTCTCAGATACTCTTTTTTAAAATCTATCTAGCTATCTATCTATATACACTCCTCAACTGCTAGCTAGCAGCTGCAGGAATTGATTTTCAGCAATAAAGTTTGAGACAATAGAAAGAAAAACTTCCCTCCCCCCAACAGGCAACAGCAATTAATGAAGTTGGGACACTTTTCTCTATAGCTGGGTAATTTTAAAGTGACTAAATCCGTTCCACTTGGCAGAGGTCAAACCAGGCGAGATTTGATGGTGAGGTTAGTATAGTATGAGAAGCAAAGGTCCAAAATCAGAGTTTAAAGTGAAGAGTATTTCCCAACTGCAACAAGCTACTTTTGTTGCAGCAGTGTTGCTCATATAATCATTCCACTAATATATCATTTATATGAAGTATTGATTTCTTTGTCAAGAATCTCTCAAAGAAGACCAAATATACTTAAATCAGTGTTGATAAAAAATGAGGATTTGCCTTTCCTCCTTCTGTTCTTTTTGTAATTCCTTTTTCGTGCCATAGACATATGCTTCTGATGATCAAACTGATTCACTTGAAGGCTCCCCTGCTGCTGAACGTAGATAACAAGCTATTCATGACTGCAGCAGATGTTTGTGCTGTTTGAGTCAACAGCATTTTTCTGAGCGTGTTTTGCTCTTTATTCTACTCCAGAAGTAAACGTTGGTAAGGACCCTCTGAAGTCACCGTTTGGCAACAAGGGCAACTTCCAGGACCAACTTCTTGGGTTCTGAACGGAGATGGCCTTCCAGCCATCTCCTTGCTGATGGCTGAGGCAGACTTTTGCGGTAAATAGCTCTGTCTGTTATGACGAGTCCTTGATTGAGGGCTGCTTTTTAAATCTAGAAACTTGAATGGGCCGTGTGGTGCCTTGCACTTTCACATATCTAAAGGTGTTATATTACAAACTGTAAATCTGACCGTTCGCTGTACATCACAATTATGTCCTATAAGTGCAGCTGGAAGAACATTTGTCTGTCATTAAACCAAACAGCTCAACTGCTTAAGACAGCAGCACACATACAACAGTTTCAGATCATTCATCCATCTAGACTTTGATCTACTGTGAAAAGCAATGCCAAGATTTATGTACTCAGTCACATTGCTGACAGATTCCTCAGGATGTTTTGAAGGAATCTGACAGCTCCAATTTAAATTTACTAATGTGATAAAGAGCTTTTTTTTCTTCTTTTTTTAAGAGAATAAATGTTTTACTTGTGGAACAGCAGTCTTGTCATGAAAAGTGTTTGGTTTTACAAAAACACATAAAGTAAACAACCTTCCCAGCCCGTAAAATAACAGGGCTTTACAGTAGTATTAATAGAGAAATTTAGATAGTTAAATTTGCAGAAAGCTTGCTGAAGAAACTAAAAGATTCTGTAGGCCATTGGAATCCTGGGGGGAAAATTCTGAAAATTCAGAAGTATTCTAATAAAAGTTAAACTATTTGATTTCAAAAAAAAACTTTTTAGTTTTTCAAAGTTTTTTTTTTTTAATTAACTATGATATATTGGCCTAAGTGTGATTCTTTATAGAAATAGCTTTACAGATGTCAAATCTAGATATTTGATATTTTTAGACGGTGCTTATTGTTTTCAAGGGCTGATACGAAATTTTGTATTTAAACCGTCAAATCTAATGTCTAATCCAAACAAAACTACCTGATTTGGGACCGTCTCCAGGCTTACATCAGAGCTTTAAGGTCTTTTGTCAAACACTTTGAATATATGGAAACAGAGTAAGAGTGCAGTTAGTGTAATTGCTTTTATCCAAATATACACAGCAAATACACTGTTCAGGAGAGAGAGCTGCTACCACACATCTATGGACATTGTAGTATCTCTTATATTTCCTGACAACAAGGAGTAAGAAAACTGATCTTCTCCCCTCACATTGCCATTGGACCAATTTCCTTAGTGGTTTTACTGTAAGATGGGTGAAGAGGGGATTTTAACCTGAGCTTTTGGAAGGACTTGATTAGTATTCAGGATATTTCTGCTGTACTGCATGTATTACAATACATGATGTTCTTTTTGCAGTAAAATAGCTTGTTTCATCTCTAGAAAATGCTTAATACCAATTACTTTGGTGTTAAATTATAAACACCTATGGGAAGATTAAAGAAAAGAAAAAACATGTTATTTCCCCTGTCACAGATGCACAGTGAAAATAATCAAGTGGTTTGGCTGGGTCGGCTGTGGCAGGGTCAGCTTTGAAGCTTCCCCGATGAGAGGGAAGGGGTCCTTCTGCCAGCACCCTTTTTCACAGGGGCATCTAAGGGGATCCGTCTGAAACAGAAGCGTCAAAAAAGAAGTTGTAATATAAGTTGCTAGGATCTGATAGTATTCACCCAGGAGGTGAAAGGAACTTAAGGATAAAATAGCTAAATTAACTGTGCCTTGCAACCTGTTGCTTAAGTTTGCTATGTAATATGGACCTTTTATCTGCTCCATTGTGGGGTTAGGTTTAGCTCTGTTGGTTAGAGTGTGGTGCTAATAATGCCAAGTTCTGGGTTCGATTCCCATATGGGCTGCTCATTTGAGGGTTGCACTAGATGATCTCCAGAGGTCCCTTCCAACCTTACCAAGTCTATGATTCTAAGTCTTAAATATTTGAAGATCATAAGACTGTAAAAATTCCTGTGTAGCATCTTCATCTTTTAATAGCCAGTGCCCACTGTAGTTGTATTGTTTTTATTTAAAATAATAATAAAAATATCTGTAAGTCAAGTGCAATAGTTGATCTTTGAATAGATTAAGAGATTGATACTCTAAAATATAATTGAAAATGTTTATTTAATTTAAAACTGTTCCAGTAGCATAAAAGATAGATCACACACTATGTGATTGTTCAGAAGCATTTGCTAAAAGATAGATTGGATCTTATAAATGTGAAATGGCTCAGCATATTCTTTCTTGTCATTCTGTATGGAATTCCCTGATAGCTTTACCATGTGATACTTTTGTATATTATCTTTGTTAAATGATGGATACACTGGATGAACATGATATCAAGTGTTCAGCTTTCTCAGAGCTTTCTAAATCTTCTCATTTCTTTTAGGCGCTAGATATGGATACAGTCTTCTGTGCAAATATGAGCACACAGGTGTCCCCAGTTATTTATGTCTTTGCTTCTTATACCACATGTCTTTCTCTTAAGCCTCACTCAAAATTTAGCATCTAAATACAATTTAGGTGGAATTGAGGTGCAGGAGGATAATCCAGAGCATAGTCACTGGGTGAGTTACAATCCCTGGAAGTTCAACTTTCTGCACTAATGGATTTATTTAGACTTTCAGTGCTGTGCATACCTAGAGGTGCCTCCGTCATCCTGGTGGAGCTGAATGTTTTGGCACCTTGCTCATGCTGGAGGCAGCACGCAAGTCGCAAAGCAGCATCTCATTGCTTAATGAGCAAACTAGCAGGGATGTTTAGAACATGTTTTACTTGCACTGAAAGCCTTGCACGGCCAAGCTATGGCCACTGTAATTGCTGCAAGCAGTGGTTGTATGCTGGTAGCTTTGTGGTACAGGAATCTGTCCAAGGAGTGGAAAACTTGGATGCTAGGACTTCTTTAGCTAGGTTGAATTCAAGCCAGAGCTTGTATTTTTTTTCCAGAAGTGTTCCCTAAGTACCAGTCCTCCTAGGAGAGGTTCTGTGTTTTGTATTAAGTGATCAGTGAATAAAATATACTCTTGTGAGCAAGGGCCAGATCCCAGAGACTGCCTTCCCAGATGATTCTCCAGGAATCAGGATCCCTTTTCTGCTCCCTCTTGCGGGCACAGTGGCAGAGCGCTAAGAGGTGAGCTGGGCCGTGCCCTTGTCCCAGCTGGCTGAGAGCTTGGCAGTGGCGTGCTTCTAGAGCGAGGCTGTTAATTCTCCTGTGGCAGCTTTGCCCTCCTTGTGCACATGACCAAAGGACCATGTTAGATACCTATGTTGTATAACTCATCACATTTTTCATCTACTTCTGTATTTTTTAAATATTTCTGTGTGTTTCCCGTGAGGGAAGTGACTAAAGCTGTAGAAATTTTATAAGTAATTTTGTTGAAAATGCCACACAGTACAAGGCAAATTTGAAGATCTGGTTCAATATTTTGTTCTGAATAGATGTGTAATTAATTACATGTGGGGCTGCTTTGCTTCCACAGTCCCGAATGGGTCAGAAGCAGGAGAATGACAGTATGAGTGGGAGTATTGATTATATGTAACTAGACTATTAAATGAAGGCAAAAAATGCATCACTCAGTAATACCACTAAGGATGATCTCACGTTTGTCTGTCACTGTGGAATGAAAAGAAATTTTAGAATAAAACCTCAGTTTCTGATATAGATTTTTATGGATTTTTTTTCTCTTTTATAGTTGGATTGGAATTGTTGCACTTGTAACCTTTTTAGTAACTACTTACTCAAGTATTGACAGTTGTGTGTGTTTTATTAGCATCACCCTTGTTATGTGAGAATCTGGGCTACAAACAAATGGGTGTCTGGATCCCTAGAAATGTCTCTCAATGACCAAATATTTCAAGAAAGCATATAATTTATTATAATATTGATTTCTTTTTGATGTTTTCCCTTTACTTGAATTTAGCAACATCTATTCAGATTGACAGTGTGCGCTGTTAAAAAATCATCCGTTCAGCTTCAGATGCAACTAGAGCTCACGCAGTCTCCCTGTAAGCTTCATAAATCACTTCAGCCCCTCTGAAAGGTCTCCCCTGCCTGTTCGGTAGAGTTGGGAGGCATTGTGTTGCCTATAACGGTTGTGTTCAGTGGAAAATGCAAAACTGTACTGGATAAAACTACCCTTTGAATTTGTGTTGAATTAATAGCTTTATTAATTTTAAACACAGAACATTGAAAAATGTGATTATGATATTGTGACATACTGATTTATGTTTTTAAATAGTTGCATTTTTAATGTATTTTTTTGAGTTGGGACAATTAAATGTAGGTGATTAGATTATAAACTGACTTTTAATCCTTTTTGACTTTAAGTATCTGGGAATAAAGTAAATGTGCCTTAGAAGCATTTTTTTTCATAGCAGTTTCTAAATCTCTCTAAGATAGGGAGTTAGAAATTCATGGGCAGGAAATAGGAGTTAATAGCATCACATAGGCAAATCCCAGACACATTAGAATTGGAAAGCAGACACATTATCATATTTTGTATGGAAATGTAATGACAAAGTATACCTAAATGGAAGCTCAGAGTGCCAGTATGTATTTGAGTTGGTGAAGAATTACTTCTCAAAAGCAAGTGTGTATGTTTTATCCAAAATGAAGACAGGTATCACAGTAGTGCTGGTCCAATGAGGGCCTGTGATCTCATTGTGTAATTTATTATGTATATGCAAGGTGAAATGTTCTGAATTTGTTTATGTCCAAAAGAGCCATGTCGTTGTTCTGTATTATTGCATCCTGAGGCATGATGTTTAATGGACCTTAGTCCTGCTGTCACTGCTTGGAGCTTCATAGAAGACGATTCAACTCCTTCCTAAAACAGAGAAATAGGTGGTTTCCAAAAAGAGTGTATGAAGGCCTCATGCTTAACTCGACTCACCTGATTTGTCTCAAGTAGGAATATTTGTATAGAAAAGTGTAATAACAATAATTTCCAGTTCACTTTTTCCTAAATATAGACATCAGGAGTTAGATTATGAGAAACACCTACGATATGAAAGCGTTGAACTAAAGAACAATTTTTACATTTCTTTTAAATAAAACTTTACACATTCCTCCCAACTGTATTTTTCTGTAGGTTTTTCTGAAAACACCTGAGCTCAGCTGGGCAAACCATACCCACCTAAATAGTCCTATTAATACCAGGGGTGGTGGCTAGGTATGGTGTAACCAAACAGTGGGACAGGCGAAGCGAGAAGAGCCTCATGTTGTCATGGGGTTTCTTTCAGAGATAGCAAGTTTTCTACCTCTGCCAGTATGTAAGCGTTTTCTCTATCAGCCTGTAAGCTTTGAATCTACATTCGCTTTAATGTAGCTGGTAAGTTTTTATGCACGTGAGTAATTTTTTTGTATTCAGTGGGGACCTCCTGTGAGTTTAAGACTTTGCACATCATCTTTCGAGGACAGTAGTTTCTTTGGGGCAGGATTTCTTCTCATCTTTTGCAGTGCAGAGCACACTGTCGGGACTGTAAGCTAATAAGTAGATAATAACTGTAATAAAATATCAGGCTTAGATTTATCAGTATGCAAAAAAGTAAAGAATTTTTTTTAAGAAAACTGCATTCTCCCTTGTGCTTGAATAATGCAAAACTGGCAACATGATCTTGTATTAACCTTTCCAGAATATTTTCTTTTGGAACCAAGATGAGGCATCCTAGATGTATGCTTTCTGAGGAGGTAGTCAAGATGGAAAAGACCCAGTTAGAAGTGAAAAATACTATCTCAAATTGACCTTTAGCATCCATCCCCTGATGATGATGCTCTGTGAATAGCTTCAGTGATTTTTTCACTCTGGGCACTTTTATTTAAAAGAAACTGTTTAAACTAATGCCTCATACGCCAGTGCCTCCACAATCTGGGTCTCAGTCTCTCTGGTACATCTCTGATAATTCAGGCTTAGGTGAGGAACGTACTCACAGAGGCTGTGTTGGTGAAGGTGATGATCTTTCTTTGTGCTGATGAGAGCTGGGTAGTGGTTGTCCTACACCTGGGGAACATGGATGAGGTGTGGCCATAGTCTCCTCCCCACCCTGCTTTTCTTCTTATACGTTGCAAGCATCTATTAGCACAAACAATCTGCTTTTGATTCAGTCAAAGGTTATTTCTATCTCTAGAGTACTCACAATTTTTATAACTTAGAAATGCTATTTTAAACAAGTCGGGCAGGAAGCAGTTAATTTCTGGATCATTATGCATTATCTTCCCTGCCCTCTCCTCTTTGCAGTTTGCTTAATCAGCTACAACATAGCATTGTGAACTTGCAGCTATTACTTTGGGACCTTGCTGTTAGGAACTAGCTTGTATTTTGTAGCATATGGTAAGAGTGGCAACAAGCACCACCAGGATGACCTTTCCTTCCCTTCTGGTGGCATTTGTTAACCACATAGAGCAGCAGGCTTGGCAGCATCCTCTGAAGCATCTCAGGCTAATAATCTGGGTCACTAAAGATTTTTTTTTTTTAATCTTTCCAGTAAATTTATTTTCAAATTACGGAAGGTTGCAGCAGGAGGAGAATGTGGGGTTCAATCAGAACAGTACCAAATGCTGCCTAATATAAAAGGCAGTTGGGGGTGACTTTGAGGACACTAAATATGGATAAAGAGAGAAATAAGCTACAAGTCCATTTTTAAAAGCTTTGAAGCCATAATCCATCTCTGTTTTAGGATCTTGTTTTGTTTAGAAATGCATATGAGAGAACTTATTCAGCTTCAGGTACTGGTGGTGGCATAAAATAAAATCAAAAAAGAAATGGTGTGAAGTTGTAGTAACTCTTAATATCAGAAAAAGCAGAAGCCACAGGGGTGAACAACAGCTGATATGTCAAAGTGTGAAGTATGTTTTTCCTTGGTTCTCAGTCCTTTTGTAAGATGTTAATGGTTTATTTGAAATGCAAATGAGAGAGGACTGAATTTTATTACAAAACCATATTCCGCATCTGAAATCAAACTTTCAAGTTTGATTATACAGAAGGAATGTCAAAATTTTTTCTGTAATTTTAAAATCAGCTCAACATATTCTTAAAGGGCCTATGTTTAAGATAAAAGACCTGATAAGCAAACAGCAGCTGTTTTAAGCGCAATTTCCTTTTTTTCCAAAGCATCAAGCAGAATAATCATTAAATCTCCTTTGTTTAATTCAAGTGGAAAAAGAGAATAGGAGGAAGGGTAAAGTCATTTTCCTTACAGAGACTATTTTATACAGCCCCTTTGTACCACCTGACTGTAGATCAATACTGCTTTATTGGAAAACAAACAAGCAGAATGGAAACCCAAGAAGGCTCATGAGCCCAGCTGCCTGCATTGCCCCTGGGAAAGGAGACCCTCCTCCAGCTTCCTGCGTTTGCACAAAAGTGAGGCACTGCTGTTGGGCTTTACGTTATATTTGACTTCTTTTTAGGACCTCTCTAATACCTTTTTCTACAAAAAACGTATCTTTCTATTTTTTTGGCATATAGACCACATACTGCAATGTGCTGTACAAAACAGTGATTTCTCCTTGAAAGGGTTTAACTTTTTTTAAAATTCAACTCTACATGCTGATTCCTTCTCCCCTTTTGCCCACTTCCTTACAAAAGTGCAAATGACAACCAAACTGTTAACTGAGTGGAGAAATGCTCTTAAATGATATGGCCTAGAAAAACTCTTGCTCTCTTTGGTTTGGTCTTGGGGTCTCTTATCTGTATAAGAAAGTAAAAGAGGGAGAAGAAAACTGTGAAATTCAAACTGAAAATTGCCAAAATGAAATGGAAACTTTTTGTTAAGTCAAATGAAGAATTGTTTGAACACAGAACACAGTTTTTTTCTTTTTTTTCTTTATTGGAAAAAAATGTCAAGAAGTCACAAATTTGTGATTTTTTTTTTTTTTTTAACATTAAAGTAAAGACTGCTGGCCCATTCAGACAATCCTCTTTTTTGCTTTTGTAATCACCTCTTCGCAAAGCCATGGCTTGAGCCTAGGGGGAAACCCCCCCAAAAAAATTATTAATTTTTGTCTTTTGCTTACTATTTTTTTTTTTTTTTTGAAATAGTAATGGTTGGAATTGCAAAAATAGGGGTAGGATTCCACTGACCTAATATAGATGTCAACATCCAAGTTAGTTATAAACACCTTCAGCTGGTGGAAGGAATTGCACTTCTCAGATGCAATTCTGTTCATTGAATGGCTATCTGAATTTGTACCCTAAAAGTTCCTACATCTCTTCATTTTTTAGAGAAGCTTGAATAACTAACTCAGTTCTATGTCTTTATGTAAATAGCTAAATTTAGAAGCTAATTTTATGATCTGAATTGACAGTGTCCAGTCAAAAATAGACCTTGGCATCAGTGTAGATAGAGGAAATCAGACTTCAGTTTAATATGCAACAGCAACCAAAGAATAAACAAATGTTGAAATGTTAAAGGAGGGAGAAAACTGCCGAAAACTCTGCTGCTACTATTTTATTTTTAAAAAAATTGCTATGCCCTCACCTAGGATATTGTGATTGGTTCTGATTGATGTATCAGAAAGACATACTGGAGAAATAGAGTAGCTGAGAGAGATGAGAATAGTAGGAATATGGAGAGAATGTGCTCATATGAAAAGAGATTGAAAAGACTTGGACTATTTAGGGAGAGATAAATAAGAGGGAAAAAGTGGAACTACCCAAAGGAATAATTACAGTAAAGAAAAGCAGGATGGGAACTTGTATTATATTTTTAAAGCATGAACAAGGAAACACTGATTGGAACTGGAAGGGGAAAATTGAAAACTGATGAAAGAAAAGACTTTATTCACACACTGTGTAATTAACCCATGGCATTCATTTCCCCAGGATAGCACTGAGGCCAGTGTTTTAGCAGCCTTTGAAAGAGGACTGGAAATAGATATGGGAACAAGCTGAACATCTAAAGCAATGATAAGATGCGATATCCCCACTCAGACAGAGGAGAGGAGCTTGAATGTTTTCAAAGTGCTTCAGTGTTCCTTGAATAGTTTGACTTTGGGATGATTTTCAGCTTTCTCTACTTCTGAACCAAGTAGAAAGCAAATAGCTTTGAGGAAATCTTTTTCAGTGGTGAATTTGTTTATGTAAAATAAATGTACTCTTTGAAACCATCAGATCCGGTATTGCTTGGTTATCATCTGTTCTCATTTATTTAACTTTATGCAAATTCATTGTGGCCCTCTATCAGTATGAATGCATATTTTTGTTCATGATATATTAAGGGCAAAATAGCAGCAATATTTCAGAAAGAGTGGGCTATATCAGTTTCGGTACATTGTCTGGCTAGGAGATGAGCTCAAAGCAATTTAAGCAGGTTGCAGCCTTCAAATGCTAATTGGGTTTGTGTGCAATGCTGTTGATAGGGCCTCTATGGAAGAGAATAAGAATTCATTATTCCTCATATGAATAACTGAAGGGAGAGGAAGTGAATTAAAAGGAGGTGTGCTTTTTCTTTCTAAAGTCCAGATTTATCAAACTGTCTTCATTCATTTGACTCCTGTATCTAGCACTCACTGTGATGTTTTGTATTTTGTTCTTTTTGAAGGTTGCTACGTATCTGTTGCAAGTATTGGTATTTTTTGACTTAAACAGTTAGCAAAAATGTGGTCTACCTGTTGATCGTTCCAGTTGGGATTAAAAATGGCAGTGCAGTCCATTTTCATTTTCTCTTCAATCTGTTCCACAAGGTGAAGATGAAATTCTGTTTCTTTGAGTTGAGACACCAAGACTGGACAACATTTTCCAGAAAGCCTAAAGATTGTTTCAGCCGGGAGCTGCTACCAAGGGCCTCTTTGAATCCCCTCTTATAGTCCCCATGTCTTATTTGGGCAAGGAGATCAGGAGCTTCTGTCCTCATCCCTTACCGCCTGCTCCCCTACACGCTCTTGTGTTGTGCTGGGCAATTCCCTGGTTCTCCAGCTGTAGCTGGCAGAGCTGTGAGAAGCCTGTGGCTGGCTCTGGCGCTGTAGAGGATCGGCATGAGATGGCACACAGCAGCATCTCACGTTATTCTGTGGTCCACGGGGAAAAAAATAAAAGGGACACTGCTTGCTGAAGGGTATGACAGATATGTATGAAGTAGCACATTGGCTGGAGATGGTAGGAAGTAACAAGAGGGGAGCTGCCTGATACGCAGTGCGTTTTGCTTGCTAAGGTACAATCGTGTTCTTGCTGTGTGCGCTTCTCTCCCTTTTCTCTCGCAGTACACTTTGCTGTGGTCTAACCCTAACGCTTTTCTTAACCACAGATTTCTAGTAAGCTGCTGCTATGAGGTTAGAACTGGGTTAGAACATAGCTTTGAATGAGCAAGAATTGAGTAAGGAGCTTCAAACTGGGAGCAATGGGTTATATTCCTTAGTGCATACCAACGGTTCTGTTTTGATGTAATTGATATGGAAACATGATCAAACCAGGAGCTTAAACTAGCTTTATGGCTATTTTATGTTACTTACGAAGGGG
This sequence comes from Rhea pennata, assembly GCF_028389875.1. Taxonomy (NCBI): domain Eukaryota; kingdom Metazoa; phylum Chordata; class Aves; order Rheiformes; family Rheidae; genus Rhea; species Rhea pennata. The sequence goes on along the minus strand of NC_084666.1, from coordinate 12,459,649 downwards.
TTGCTGTACTGCACTGGTGAATCTGTCCCTATAATCTTGAGACTGGCTTGGAGGAAGATGGCTGTTGATCTTTTAGGCTTATTTTGTTAAAACCAGGGAAAATGGATGTCATTGCATTATTATTTTTCATGGATTTTTAATGAGAAGTAGTGCCTGTGAAGATTGTGCTGGATACTGTACATGCACACTGTAGGTAGCCCTGCCCCAAACATTTTAAGATCATTTTCTGAAAGTGTTTTTTTTTCTATTTCAGTGATCATGTCTTTATTCACTTCTTTTTTCATTTATATATGAAAGAGATTTAAAACAAAGAGCTTGCAAGCTCTGATATTTACTGACAGAGTGTTAATTTCTTTTTAGCATTCTTTTTAGTTATGGCAATGACTAGTACAACAGTATAATCATGCTGTTTTAAATCAACCCTAAGAGCATTTCTGTGTGGCTGGGCAAAAGTTAGTGCGCTTCTCCATATAACTGTGGACCAGAGCTCAAATACATTTCTTGGCATTCTCTCAATCTTAAATGTAAAACAGAAGAACACCAACATAAGTTGTGGTAATACAGAATTTGGCCTGAATTTATTCTGGGTTTTTTTCTCCTTGTAAAAGCAGCTCTAAGTGGCTATTACGATGAATCTCCAGCCACTCTGACTGTATTTCTTTCTCATGTGTCTTCATACAGTTGGTATTAAAATAATGACACCTCTTGAGGCAAAATGATTCACCAAAATAGCTCTTTGTATTTATGCATCATGAACCTGTCTTGGGGCATTACATTAAATCTCTTAAATCCCTTTTGCGGTGTAGGGGACAGTTTTAAATAATGCCCAGATTTTGCAAAGGTCCTGAAGAGATCTTGTTTCTTATGACTTCTGTGGGACATAATGCTTGTTATTTCTCCTGAAAATCAGTCTGGATATTTTAAAGCCTTAATGTAAATGTGTTAGACTTGATGGAAGACTCTGCTTGAAGTTTTTTTTTTTTTTTTTTTTTTTTTTTTTAACCTTTTTGCTGCCAAATGTGTCACTTCTAAAACGAAAATATTAATTTTCTTATGAACTTTTTCATTCTCATGGAAAATGTTACTTAATAATGGAGCATAGTAGACAAAAGCCCAGTAAGTATATTTATGTCATTATTAAGTGAATAATAATAATAATGTAAGTATAAAAAGTGCAAAAATTGTAAGTTCTCCTGTGTTCAGGACATAAATGGTGGAGATTTAAATAAAACCACCACCTAGGATATTGCATTTACTTGGTAGCAGCCAAACAAAAGAAGAGTGGATACATATTCAGATTTAACTTGTTTCGAATTCTGCAAGCACTTAATACAGATAGCTAAATTCACTGCAGCTCTTTATGTTACAGTTCTTGAGGAGAAAGTGTGTTTAAATGAAGGGGGGGATTTTGTAGAGTTATAACTCTCAGCGTGAAATTTGAACTGTTAAGCTAATGAGGATACTTGTCAAAGTTTTTCCAGTTATAATTTATTATATGCATATATTAGTCATAACAAAAAAAGTACTGCCTAACAAACAACCAGAAACTCTTTAAAATTGGTATATGTGTGTGTGTGTGCGCGTGTATTAAGCTTTAAAATCTGTAGCAAAAAGAAATGTTTTAGAACACAGATTTAGAAAATATGCATTTGAAGAGGAGAGTGGAGTTAGAGGAATGCAAGACTGATGTGCGTAATACCCTGTGCTGGGCACCCACGTGGAGACTGAGAGACAAGAATGTCATGTCAAGTGTTAAGTATGAGCAGATGATGAGCAGAATGGTTATCTCTAATCATTAGCGCTCCCTCAGCATTTCATAGATGACTGGTGGGCCACAGAGCACTTCCAGTTGGTCTGTTGAGCCAGGGAAGCATCTGTCTGTCTTTTAAAAGGATGCTTGTTGCTAATTGCAGCTGCAAAAAACCCTAGCGTAAAATTTTCAGAGGTCCACAGAGTGGTTTGATCCACTTAAAATAATTTGGAAGTTTTTTGGTATCAGCTGTATGGCTGCTTCTTGACTCTGTCAAGTAGTTGTCAAGTAGTATTTTAGTGCCAGTTCAGCTATGGTCAGATTTGGAGAGTACCCAGAAACTGATCCAAGCCATGGGGGGGGGGGGGGGGGAATGTCAGTTTGACTCAAAGTAAAAGTTTAAGCAATAAAAATATGTAACTAGTGGGGAATGAAAACCAAATAGCTGGACTGACAGCACTGAAGTTGATTTAACTCTGTTTAAATTTTTTTGCATTGCTGTCAAATGGGAACTATATTAGTGTAAAATTGACAAGGAAGCAGAATAATGCTTTATCCTCTTAATGTGTGGTATGCTCCAATGGTGCAAAACAAATGGAAGTTTGTTGTAAAGTGTGTTTAAAGTAGAATGAATCCTATCCCTATGCCATTGGTATCACTAGCAGTGTACCAGTGAGTATAGTCCCAAACCTGTATTCATTTCCTAAAAAGATTTTAGGATTGGGCTTTGGAAAGGAGGTATCATCAATAAATTTGATTTCTTAAATGAGCAGTCTTAAGAACCAGGGGAAATAGGGCAGGCTTGGAAGGCGGGAGTGAAATTCATCCTTTACATGAGAGATCAGTGCGATGTGTGGAGTTCTGCTTGGGATGGGTGTTTAAAAATAAATAAATAAATAAATACAAGATGGGGTATGAGGTAGACAGGTGGAGAGAAAACTGGCTGAGCTGCTGGGCTCAGGGGGCTGTGACCAGCAGCACAAAGCCTCGCTGAAGGTCAGGCACTAGTGGTGTGCCCTAGGGGTTGATATTCAGGCTGATATTGTTTAGCATCTTCATTAATGAATCTGTCCCATCGGACAGAGTGGAACCTCAGCAAGTTTACAGATGATACAAAACTGGGAGGAGGGGCTGATAAATGGTAATGAAACCATCTGATGTATTTTGCTACCTTGACAGGCTAGAGAAATGGGCAGAGAGGAACATTATGAAGTTCAACAAAGGGAAGTGCAAGGTCCTGAACCTGGGGAGAAATAACCCCATGCACTCAGACATGACTGGCTGGAGAGCAGCTTTACAGAGAGGGACCTGGGAGTTCTGGTGAACAACAGGTTGACCAAGAACCAGCAGCATGCCCTTGTGGCAAAGAAAACATCCTCGGCTGCATTAGGAAGCATGTTGTCAGGAGACTGAGGCAGGTGATCTTTCCCCTCTACTCAACATTGGTGAGACACATGTGGAGTGTCGTGTCCAGCTCTGGGCTCTGCAGTGTAAGACAGAGACAGACATCCTGGAGCAAGTCTAGCAAAGGGTCACAGTGATGATGAAGGAACTGGAGCATCTGCCATGAAAGGAAAGGCTGAAAGAGCTGGGTCTGTTCTGCTTGGAGCAGAGAAGGCTCAGGGGGGATTTTAACAATGTTTGTAAGTGTCTTATGGGAGGATGTAAAGAAGATTGCAGATTGCATGAGGCTGTCTCCAGAGGTGGCCAGTGACAGGGTGAAAGGCAAAGGGCACAAACTGAAACCCAAGCAGTTCCATCTGAACATAAGAAAAAACTCTTTTACTGTGAGCATAGTCAATATTGGAACAGGTTGCCCAGAGAGGTGATGGCATTTCCATCCTTGGAGATAATCATACCGTAACTGGACATGTTCTTGGGCAATGTACTGTAAATGACAGCTGAGCTGGGGGTTGTTGATCTCCAGAGATCCCTTCTACCCTCAACGATTCTATGAAATAATTGGTCATAAATGCACTAATTTGTTTTTCTGCATAATCTTGGTGACACTAATGAAAGTTTCAAAATTATTGTCTACTTCTTTTGAAATGCTGCCCAGAGTTTTTCTTGAATACCTTTGTCTTTGCCTGCAAGTGTGATGATTTTCTTTCATTGCTTTTTCAAAGGGAGCAACTAGGCAGCCAGCAAACAGGCAGCATTAGGAGAAAGGTTCATTAAATGAAAATACAATAGTGGTTCAAGGTATTTTAATATTAGCATTACATCCGTAGAGAGGCTGTCTGCTTTCCATTATGAACCATATACAGCAATTAATTGGTCTGCCTTTGAGAATTTTTGAAGCCATCTGGATACCTACAGAAATGAAGGTAGAGCATTATCTCTTCAGATGTAGAAAAAAGCACCGCGAAAGTGTAGCCTTAACTACTGTCATTCATGTCAATTCAAGCTTTAACATCTATTAATAGAATTAATAGCCCATACACATCAGAATTCTCAACAACAAAAGTTTAGAGGCTGGAGAATGTCTGACTTAACCTTAGAAGTCTAAACATTATGCATCTGGCCTGAGCTAAAGACCTAGCATTTCTTTCTGGTCAATGGATAGAAGTGGAGGCTGATTTGTTCTGTCCTAAAATAGATGTTCAAGATGATTACCATGAGTCACATTTTCAAGGTGTCTACCACTCTGCCATGACTTTAGAGATTAGATGTTTATCCTTTTAGATGTCTAGGGTAAATCAGAGTCATTACTACCTAAGAACCAAACGGCAGTTAAAGAAAAAAAAAAAAGTGTAAAGTGGTGATGGATGTGATGTAGCAGCTGTAAATTAAGTGGCACATTGGGAATCTTTTAAATCACTCTGGCTTTGAAAATAGTGGTATGTGGTGGTGAGGAGACTAGTTGAAAGTAGTTAAATAAGACATGCTATTGTAGCTGGGATACAATTTTTTTCTTCCCTTACTCCGCTTGGATCAGAACCCCCAAACAGGACAGTGCATTCTGCACTGTAAATGTAATTACCATTTTCCACCTTAACAGAACTTTTTCTAGAGAAATTAGAGCTCTCCTATCTCTGTGTTTCTTTCTCAGTGATTTAGCATATCCCCAGTGTATTTGAATTGTTCATTAACCAGATGCTACCTACGTTAGAAAGAAAAAAGTAACCTACCATGCAGCATGACCCAATACTCACTAAAAAAAAATGAACTAAATTCATTCCAAACGATAGCAAATAACATGGGTTTGTCTCTTGGGCTTTCTACTTAAAATTTCTGCAGAGCTTATAAATGTCATGTCTATGTGCCTGTGTTCATATGCAATTTTTACACATGTCATTTTGTATAATGAGGTGACTTGTCAGTTTTGGGCAGGGCTGGAATGGTGTTGTAGGGACAAACCACAAGCCTTTAGTTTTTCTTATTTTTTTTGTCTCTCGCTCTCACTTTTTTTTTTCTTTTTTTTTCTTTTTTTTTTTTTTTTTTTTTACCATCTAGAGAGAATCAAATAAACAGTAAAATAAAAGCAAAAAATAACCATACTTCTCTTTTGAATTATATTTATAAAAGCTTCTGGTGAAGTTAGTGGAAGCACAGTTCCGGATCCTAGAATTAGATCTGTCTCCGTTTTGCCTAGATCTCTTGGTTTGTTTAGGACTTTGTGAAATTGTAAGGTCATATGAATGGAACTAGAAACTCTAGTCAAGGTTCATAAAGAGACTGAGGGACCCCTGGAAATCAGACTGGCTTCTTGGAGAATTTACATAAATGTCTAAACAATTTTGTGATTAAAAACAAAGTGTAGCTAAATCATTGTGCATGCTATTGTAGATTATTCTAAGCACATATTTATATCTGAGTGCCTTAAATATCTTCATAAACCTGATTACAAGAGCTATACCCTCCAATAAATTTATACTCTTAGGTTTTCTTCTTCCCATTTACAGTCCACAGCTGCATGTTGATCACTGGAAATCTTCAGAAAATACTGAGTGCTAGAGGAGCATTTCTTTCCGCATTTCAACTTGTATTAGAGTTTTAATTTCTTAAAGTACTAGCCATGCCTTTAAACTTTATGCCACACGAGACACAGGAAAAAGAACAGTGTCCTTAGCTGAGGAATTTATAGCTGTGGCACAGAATTTTCAAAAGCTATCTATCTGATTTGTTTTTCCTCCTCAAAACTAACTGAGAATCATCTGATCTTCTTCTTCCTTCCTTCCCATGGCCTGAATGCCTTATCCCACTGACTCCTATTTAAAGCTGGTAGGTGTTTAGTATGTCTGAAAATCAGAAATGAGGGCAAACCACAAATTAGAAGGTGCTTGTGAAAAGTGTACATTTGAGCGGGAGGCAACAATAAAATGAAATATATTGGAAAATGCAAGTTTAGTATAATTAGGATAGCTTTTGTATTATGACAATATAGTATCATAATATAGACCCAGGATAGCCTCCTCATCTACTTACTATTATAAGAAAGTGTATAGTTTGCTGGTTTACTTTACTGGTAACCTACCTAGAAGAATGGCATTTAACTCCCTTTTTTTTTATGTTAACTTTTCTTTCCTATCCGGTTTTACTCTTTAATTTTTCAGATATTTCCTTTCCTCTTTCCTCCTTTCTCTTGAAGAGCAGGTAAATGCTGTGCTATTCAAGATCAATTCATGATGATAGAGTTCAAATTTGGTGAATTTGCTCATTTTAGATAATGATAAAACTGGTAGCTGTGATTTTTAAAACTGTTTCAATGATGCTACATTATATATTGGAAAAACTGAATTACTCCTTGTTCTTATGAATGTTAGGCATTAAAAAGCAGTGCTTTTCTTCTTCATATAGTTCTAATGTCAGCTCTCTGTGACAATGGTTTAAGTGTACATTTTTTTCTGTAGCCAGTCTAACAAACGTGTATATGTCCAATCTTTTTTGTCCAGCTTTCTAAAGCACCTTTGGCCTGCAAGCTCATTAGAGTTGAGCTAAACCAATGTGAATGACAGTGCTTTTATTCACAGAGGTGTTCAATAATTCATATGTTACTTTGCATCCAATTCGAAAACTCCTCAATGATCAAATTAAAGCTTAAGAAGGCTGCTGGGTTTGTGGAACAGAGTTCTGTTCAGCATTGCAATTCTTTTATCTTTAGCCTCTCTGATTCTTCAGTCTGTACTTACTCATGCTTCTTCTCTTTTGTGTTGCATGCATACCTTCCAACTATTAGCTATTGTTCTCCACTATTCATCTTTTTTTCTGTCTACAGAATTGGCATTTCTATAAAATGACCCTATTTTATTTTATTTTTTAAATATTTATGTGACTTCAGGCTCTCTTCTTTTCTTCCATCCCTCCTTTTCCATAGCATTCCTTGACTGGAACGAAGAGTATCTGGAAATTGGCATTCACTGTAATTGTATTCAGGGTAGGAATAACAACTAAAGGTTAAGGAATGCAGCAAAATCAGTGGCACTGTTCTTCAGCTAAAGAAAAACTGTGATGTAGTAAAAAAAATTTTTTTCTAATCATTGCATCTAATTTCAAAGGAGAGTTAAATCATTAACAAGCTCTCTGAGATGCGAACCACAAGGAGTGATGTAGGAAGCAGCCATGTGGACACCTTAATGTCATAGTTTGAGGCTCAAAGGATAGCTTTTGAACCCACCGCGCTGGAGGGAGGTAGAAGTATAATCCCTGATCTCTGCTTAACATACTGGGAAATACTCCCTCTTTAAAAGATCTTGATCCATCCACTTAGTTGGATGTTCGGCCTTGTATTCTCTTTTTAAAGACTGTTTCTTTTCTGCTCGTGGCTTCAATCAAAGCTCTTTAACCCTACTTGCATGAATCTACAAATGAAATAGTTCTATTAGAATAAAAAAGGTAAATGATTGATTAATTTTTGTATTATTTATTTTCTCTCCATTTGATAAATCGACTCGTTGGAGTTCATAATTAAGAAATAAGCATCATAGAAAGCTCTGACTTCAGAATTAATGAAGTAAAGACCATAGGGTTTATTGGAGATAATCGCATGTCAGTGAACAAGCAAGTTGTGAAATATGCCTGGTCTGAGGACAGTGAAAATATCTGAAAAGCATCTAAGGAAAATTCAGTACTGTAATTTCTTTCTCAAAGCAATGAAATGGTGTACTGCAATAGTCTGTAGCAATGTCCACTGCATTTAGTGCATGTACTTTTTCTCCCAGCTACAATACATGAAAGAAAGAAGGGGAAGTCATCCTTACTACAGACAATATTTCACTATGTTGAAGTATTAATAAATATAATTTACTTCTAGTTAAACTGTGAAAGTTGGGAAGATTCTGTTCATGGATGATTTCATGCTAAAATGTATGAGCTTACTAATGCTAATCTTCTTTTAAATGCGTTAAATACATGTGAGACACTCCACTATATCTCAAAGCTGTTGGAGATAATTTCAATAAGGTCCCATTGAAATTCTGTCAAGTTTTACTAGTAATCAATAGCAAAGGTTGGCAGCAATGTCAATTATGTTAGCAGACTGTTTTGCTTTGCGTTTCAGCACCAGATATATTGAGAACACAGGTAATTCAAACTTTGATCTAAAATCCAAAAACCTGAAATTGTTGACAGCTCCTGAGCATTCTTATGACTAGCAATAAAATAATCAAGGTAAGTCTTGTCAGATTAGTATTACCAGTTAAAATCCTTTTCAGATGGTTACAGTGATTTGATTTACAAAGACATTTACAAGTGAGGTTAAGCTAATTGGAACTGGGAGTACACGTCTTGGCAGTCATTGAATGGTCAAAGGTAAGGTAAAGGTTTGAAAAGAAAAGTCTTGAAAGCGAAGATAGGGATGCCGTATTTGATAAGTACAGGGAAAAAAAGCCAGAGAGAAGGAAAGAGGATGATAAGAAAGATGTTTGGATGAGTATCAGCGGGACAAGATTGCATTTGTCAAGGCTAGGAAAAATGAATTTGCAGTAATGGTTTGACAATGTAATATATTGAATAAGACTGGATAATTTGAAAGCAAAAGTTGTATCTTAGAGTTGATACATACAGTGCCTGAAAAATGTAGATGCATGAAAAAAGATGCCTGAGTAGAGAAGTCTGGATCTGGACTTGGATAAAACTGTGTCATCTCCTAACTTAAAAGCTCTTAAATTGGCTGAACTGAAGCATGTTTTGCTTAATAAAACATATGTTTTACCAAATAAGCCTAACTCTTATTTAAAAGTGGGTTTTGCTGGTTTGGGAATGTGTACAATAGAGATTTATAACAGATTAATAAGATCAATTTAAAATCAATTTAAGTTAAACCACTTGAATTTCTCATGACGATTAAATTACAGAGGAGGCAACTACTGGAGCAAGAGATTAGGGCAAAGTTTTTTCCATAAGGAGAATTTCTAGATAGCTGGCCGTTAGGAAGATCAAACTTCTTAGTGAGTGGCTAAATCAAACGTAGGAACTTAACGCCGATTGCTTTTCTTCCCTCGCCCTTAGTGACGGGCCCAGGGTCACTTGGCGAGTCAATGGCAGAGCTGGAAACACAACCGAAGAATTATTACTCGCGCACACAGGCACTAACCGCAAGACGATCTTTCACCTCATTTCCCTTTTAATGGGCTACACTTGCATTTAGCTTTCCACCTCAGTCAACAGGGTAAAATTATTGGCTGCGGTTAGTGAGAAGTACTAAAGAGTACCCCAGAGTTTATGGATGGAAACAGATGTAAAAATGCTCAGTTTTATTATTATTATTTATTGTTTGCAAACATGGAAGTTCAATAAAAGTTTACAGATAAAGGAGGCCCCAACACAGGACTTAAGTTTCCCATTATTTCTTTTCTGTTCCAAAGCAATATGCGTTACTTAAAATATTTAGCTGAAAGCAGAAGTTGACACTTTTTTGGTATTTATTCATGGAAAAAGACATTAAAATATGAAGAATTCATTACGAAAAATTCTTTTAAATTATCCTGCTTCGATTCTTACTGTCTCTTCTTCCCCTAGTAACTGTTGTACAGCTCTTTTGCAACTAACATAAAGCAGTATCTATTAGTGATATCAAGAGCGTCTAGAGTCTGGAGGAATTTATGAAGGATTTTCTTTCATTGTCAGATCTTTTTCACTTATCTGAATGTCAGCTCAGTTCTCTACACTGCGGTCAGTCTCCAATTCTTTTTTAGTTCATTTGTCTTCCTGTTGTTGCCTATCAATATGAGTGAACGGCAGGAATGAGTTGTATTGTCAAGTACCATTAATGTACTCACTCATGTGAGCAACCCATATAAATTAAGGCCTATATTTTTCATTTGGGAATTCTGTTAAATTAAATGTGAGCCTTCTTTGACAGCAAACATTTACACCATGAATTAAAATAGAGTGGAGATGAAAAGCTAAGTTTGGAAGGTTGTGAAGCTTCAGACATTCTGGCTGCACACATTTGGCAAAAACATCAGAGCATGACCAGTAATGGATAAGACACAAGATAAAGACGTTGTCTTTTGGGAAACCTTTTATTCCCAAAATAAAGCAAATAAATCTGCATATCTGGCAGACCAGTCAGTGGCTGTAGGGCTGCCGGAGCATCAACAGGGAACTGCTCCCAGGGCAGTGAGCAGTGTTTGCATGGGATGTCAGCTGCCAATGAGTTGTGCAGTGCAGCTCCTTGTAGAGAGGTGAGAGTAACCTTCAGGACATCGCAGGGAAAACCTTCAGGACATGCAGGTGTGAGGCCTGAGGGTAGCATTCCATCATGTTTAAGACCTGCAAATTATTTACCTGGCCAGAAGACCGATCCCTATGCAGTCAGTCTACTAGAGGGCATTATCTAGTCACAGGGCAAGACGTGGTGGCACAGGGGTATCATAGAATCAGTAAGGTTGGAAGGGACCTCTGGAGAACATTTAGTCCAACCTCCCCGCTCAGCAGGGTCACCTGGAGCATATTAGACAGGGTTGCATCCAGGCAGGCCTTGAAGATCTCCAGAGAAGGAGACTCCACCACCTCCCTGGGCAACCTGTTACAGTGCTCCGTCACTCTCACAGGGAAGAAGTTTTTCCTTATGTTCAGGCGGAACTTCCTGTAGTTCAATTTCTGCCCATTGCCTTTTGTCCTGTCACATGCGACAACTGAAAAGAGTTTGTCCCCGTCCCCCTGACACCCTCCCTTCAGGGACTCATACACATTGGTAAGATCCCCCCTCAGTCTTCTCTTCCCCAGGCTGAACAGGCCCAGCTCTCGCAGCCGTTCCTCATAGGGCAGGTGCTCCAGCCCTCGGATCATCCTCGTCGCCCTACACTGGACTCTCTCCAGTAGCTCCATGTCTCTCTGGTACTGGGGAGCCCAGAACTGGACACAGGACTCCAGACGAGGCCTCCCCAGGGCTGAGGAGAGGGGCAGGATCACCTCCCTCCACCTGCTGGCAACACTCTGCCCAATGCACCCCAGGAGACCATTGGCCTTCTTGGCTATGAGGGCACATTGCTGGCCCATGGTCAATCTGTCATCCACCAGCACTCCCAGGTCCTTCTTGGCAGAGCTGCTCTCCAGGAGGTCAGCCCCCAGCTTGTACTGGTGCCTAGGGTTATTTCTCCCTAGATGCAGGACCCTGTGCTTCCCTTGTTGAACCTCAGGAGTTTCCTCTCCACCCAACTCTCCAGCCTGTCCAGGTCTCTGAATGGCAGCACAGCCATCGGGGGTGTCAGCCACTCCTCCCACCTTGGTATCACCAGCAGACACGCTGAGAAGGCACCTCGTCCCCTCATCCAGGTCATTGACGAAGAAGTTGAACAGGTTTGGACCCAGGACTGAGCCCTGGGGGACGCCAGTAGCCACAGGCCTCCAACTAGACTACACGCCACTGATGACGACCCTCTGAGCTCTGCCTTTCAGCCAGTTCTCAATCCACCTGACTGTCCACTCAGCTGACCCACACTTCCTGACCTTCTCTAGGAGGATGTTCTGGGAGACAGTGTCAAAAGCCTTGCTGAAGTCAGGGTACACAACGTCCACTGCTCTCCGCTCATCTACCCAGCCAGTCATTCCACCAGAGAAGGCTATCAGATTGGTTAAGCAGGATTTCCCCTTGGTGAATCTGTGCTGGCTATTCCTGATCACCTTTTCCTCCATCTGTCTGGAGATGACATCCAGAATGAGCTGTTCCATCACCTTTCCAGGGATGGAGGTGAGGCTGACTGGCCTACAGTTGCCTGGGTCCTCCTTCTTGCCCCTTTTCAAGACTGGAGTGACATTGGCTTTCTTCCAGTCCTCAGGCACCTCTCCAGTTCTCCAGGACCTTTCAAAGATGATGGAGAGTGGCCTGGCACAACATCCACCAGCTCCCTCAGTACCCGTGGGTGCATCCCATCTGGGCCCAAGGATTTGTGCGTGTCTAGCCTGCCCAGAAGGTCTCTAATCCTTTCCTCCTCAACCGAAGGAAAGTCTTCCCTTCTCCAGACTTTCTCCCTCACGTCCTGGTTCCGGGATTCTTGGGGGCTGCCCTTAGCAGTGGAGACTGAAGCAAAGATGGCATTCTGTAATTCAGTGTTTGTTTCTGATGCTTCCAAGGGCCACCAAGGCCCTGGAGTTACTGGTCATATGTTTTTGAATTTGGAGTCACCAATACCTTATGGGCATGGAATAAGCATATGTGAAAGAGCGACATGGCTCACAAAGGGAATTAGTGCTGATACTGCTAAGAAAGGGTAAATAAATGAGCATGTAGTCTAGCAACCAGATAACTGTGGTTGAGCGAGTAGTCCAGTAGTGCCACTGCAAAAAATGAGACAGGTACTTTTGTATAATACTTGGCAAGTGAAGTCATATACAGAAGCATAAAATATGCAGGGCTGATATTGCTGGCTATACTGTTATGTTTACCTTGAAAAATGTGACAAAAAGTTAGTTTTGTGAGGAATTGTGGACAAATGTCTTTTTGTGCCTGGTACTTCTTTGCTGTTCATCATATCTACCCTGTGCTTGTTTGTTCTTAGTATCTTATTGGGCTTTGCCTTTACCAAAGGATTAGGAGTAAAATCAACTTCGGTTGACCGAGGAACAGCAATCTTATAGCTTCCTCCTCCCTTGTCATTTGTGTAGTTCGTGTATTTAAACTTTTTTTTTATTATATGGTACTAAACCCTAACAGGGAGGGGCTGGCAAAAAAAAAAGGAAGAAAGCCTCAAAACTAAACACAACCCACAGTAAACAAGTAGCAGAAACTAACAGCAAATTTCAAGCTTCTCTTGACTGCAAAATTAATTCTGCATTCTAACTTTGCTTTTTGGTTCATTAAGATTCCAGTTTCTTCTGTATTTTCTTAGGACTGCATTTAAGCCTAAAATGTCCCAGTTTGCTTTTGCATAACTTCATTTCAACATGACATTCCAGTGGTGGGCACCATGCTCAGAGAAATGTGTCTTTTTCTTTTACTTAACTCCTTAACGTTTTTCTCATAAAAGAAGTTTTGCCATCAGCTTCAGTAAGGCAAGACTGCAGCCTGTTTCCATTAAGAATGATGAGGAAGCACATGCCAGTACATTGGTACAATATCTTTCCCTTTTCCCTTGTCTTCATTTAAATCTTTCCAAGCTCTTTTAAAACTCATTAACATTATTGTGGTGTTCTCCAGTCTCAGTATAGAGACTTAACCTCTTACATAAACTCAGGAGGGACTCCACATCAGCAGCAATACTAGACTCATTTGCAAGATTCTTCCTGTGCCCACCTCCAAATTTCATTTGTAACTAGTAATCTAAAAATAACATGAACAATTTCTTAAATTCAAAAATGAATATAATTAAATTTAGTGAATGTGAAACCACCATATATTCTAGTTAAGATAAAGTAAAAATGACATAAGTTGTCAAGCATTGGTTTTACAAGCTGATCAGCTTCAATAAAAGAAATCTCCTGATTCCCAGGTGCATGAGGTTTCATGCATTCCTCTGAAACATTAGACCACAGCTGGAAACCGATGAGGATGATCTGTGGCACTTAGTGTAACAATTCCCAGAAAAATATGCATTAACAGTTGGAGCCATGAAATGAGTATGCTTTCTTAATGTTTTTCTGTTTTTTCCTTGGGCAAGTGATATTCCAAAAATGAAACATTTGGCAAACTACTATACAAAGTGTGAGACAGAGATTTGTTTCTTTATCCTATAATCTAATGCAAGAGCTGGAGTATAATTGTTTCACTCTGTTCTGATTCATGCATTGCAGTCACTAATACTTAATAGAACTGTGGTGCAACTATATCATCTTTGCAGGCTGCTCCATATTTTAATGTTCGGAGGTTTAGACTGAGTACTGAGCTCTTCTGCTGGGATTAGGTATGTTTTTCATGCAGTGGCTGTGTAAGGTACTGTGCATAAACAGCCCAGTTTCTCCCCTTTCTCACTGAGTACCCTGAGTATGGAGCCGTAGGTGCAGATCTCCCTCTGTCTCTAGGTGTCTTCATGGCTGTGTACAGGAGGAGTGAGATGCACCTTCCACCAGGCTCTCCTGTAGCATGGTGGACAGGCACTCTGACTTGTGTTCCTCCTACCAAATTTCAGACACTTAATAAAATGTTAAAGGGAGCCCAGACTCTTACCTCAATAGTGAATGGAAAACAAAAAGTAGTTTTTTCCGTGGATCATATTTATAGTCAAATTGTTCTTGGGATGCACTTCTTCTCTGTTGGCCATAGAGATCCAGCATCATTTTTTTCCAAATTTAGGTAAGCACCTAAAGTTAGGTAGATGTAGTCATGCCACTGAGATGCACAATGGGTAGATTTGATTTTCTTCTATCAATGGGAAAGCACAGAAGTCACCTCTTCCATTCGTGGTTACATATGGAAAGCTATATGACACTATGCAAGCAATTAATTGTCAGGCGCTATTGGACATGGTTTTAGGTGTGAGTCCTACCTGCTGATGTGGAAACTGGGCCTCAGGTGGAGGCATCGCTCAGCCTGTTCTCAGATGCCTTTGCTTCAGAATGTGGTGGGAATTTGGACACCATGCTTTGGTCCCATTGCAAGATCTATTTTGCCGTGAAAAGGAATATGTGTTCTTCTAATGTTCTTAGTCTGGGACACACAGTTTAGTTATGAGTTGGGATATTTCTATTAGAACTATAATCTCTTGTCTCTAACTTTGCGCTGAAGATAGTCACTTTTTATTTGTGGTTGTGTTACTATTTCATATGCTTAAGTCATGGTTGACTGAAAACTTGTCAAATTTCTGTATACATAAAGAAGTTACTTAGGTGAACTAATATTTCAGTAAAATACAGTTGGAAATATGTAGCTATGCCATTTTAATATGATTAAAACTTGCCATTTTTAGTAAACAATTTAACTAGTACAAGTTCTCACGCATTTTATTTATTTATTTATTTATTCACCTAGAGAAGTAACAGAGGACATAACAGTAACCATAACAGCAACATGAAGGGCCTTGCTGTAAAATATAGGATGTGTTTAAGTTCCACTCTTAAGTATATGCCCTGTTGAGCATACAGTTCAAAAACTCGCTGAACGAGGGAGTCCTGAAGGAGGAATGAAAATTTGTTTGTTCCTTCTAGTGATGCATTTAGTTACTTACTAGTTAATAGGAATATTTCAGAATAACAAAATTCTTCTATCATCTTAGTAACATGGATTTTTATAGATCATATAAATAAGGTGAGGTGAACATAGTCTTTCTCACAAAAGGTTAGTGGTTACAACTGACAAGAGTATTGCCTGAACTACATATTGCTCAAAGCCACTGTGTGGTAACAGCTCTTTGGTCTGCAGTCTTTAGAAATAGTACTGTCAAAGGCCATCTTGAGTTTAATAAAAATCGTAATAATTTAGAGCTCAATAAAATTACACCATTAAAAAGTTCAATAGAAAACTGACTACTGCTTACTGAAACTCATGTTGCTGAAAATATTTTTTTCTTGAGTTGCATTTCAAGGGTTATGTTTTTATTATTATTAAACGTATGAAATATGTGAATAATGTTACAACTTCTTTCATATGGGGGAGGAAAAAAAACAATGGTTGATGGGATTGAGAAGCCCAATTTGGGTTGCACATAGATTGAATTGGGTAAACATTTAAAAACATTCTTCACTTTAAATTTATGGCTATTATTTCCATTTTACCAAGGACTTTAACATTTCATTGAGATTTATTACATACATGTCTTAAATTCCCGGAAAAATACTGGAGGAAGCCACTAAAAGTATCTATAAGTACCTAGAAAAGTAAAGGAGTTGAGGGATGGTAAACATACATTTTCCAAGAACAAAATGTGTCAAAGCGATTTAATTTTCATCTCTCTCAGAGTAGCAGGCCTTATGGGTAAAGGACAGGCAGTAGATGTCATATATTTTCACTTCAGTGGAAGAAATTCTTGTAGGTGGATAGAACACTGTTCAAAAAGCTATAATAGGAGAGCATTATTAATGTTTCATTGTCAAAAGGAAACATGCATCAAGAATATGCGTAAAAAAAACTGTGGATAGCACGAATCTGAGAAATACTGTAAGTACTTGGGGAAAAAAGTGAAGAGAAAGATCAGGGAAAAATGTTATAGTGAAATTAAATAGGGAGAGGTGCATAGAAAATGTAAAGATGTAACAGTAAGACAGAAAATACCACCATTTTGTTGAAGTTTAAAATAAATTGAGGCTGACTAAAAAGCATGACAGATCATTAAGTTTGCAACTTAAGTTTTTTTTTTTTTTTTTTTTTGAGGAATGCATTTAAAAAAAGACCTGATCTGTATCCATTTTAGCAGTGGTAAGATGTGGTATTTCTGTTTAATCATTTGGGTGAAAGAGTCCATTCAAATAGAAAGGGAAATAATGCCTATTTGTAAAAAGTTACATAAAGTTTGCAAAGCTTTCACATAAAACTTTAAAGTCGTTTTAAATCACTATTGACTAAATCCTGTACTTTCAGCATTGCAACTGAGTTCCACTTGGCTGTGAGCTTTTCTCGTATTAAGTGATGTTTTTCATTTAAGTGAGGAAAGTACATGACTTGATCATTTGAAAATAACAGAATAGAAGTTCTGTAACGAAGCAATTTTCATCTCTATGTAACAATGAGAAAGCAAATATTCTTGTTAAAAATAGTTTGGCATTATACTTGAATGTTGTTCTTAAGAAGATATTATCTACTTTTTCTTTTTTGTCTTTATACCATAGATTGCTTCTGATAGAAATGTATTAACATCGCTGTATTTGTGTATATAATTATAGCCTAGGGCCTCACAGCTTGCCAAAGTCTATCCTCAAACCCTTCTTTATGAAGCTATTGTTATTTTAAGAAAATTATTTACTTACATTCATGCAAGAAATATGAAAGGACTGGAATTTAATCCTAGTTGCCTTAGTAACATTATATTAACTTCATTAAAGAAATTCTGTTAAGTCTAGGAACACTGTGGGGTTAAGTCAAATATTGATGAACAGTTCCTTTCACTGTATTTCAAAAATTTTTTTTACTTTGATGCAACTACGAAGAGTGCTTTTTACATAAACTTACTGTTTAGTCACTGTGTTAACATTTAGTTTGTATTTCTAGTCAATGCATTTTAATATTAATCCCGTTAATATCTGTTTTACCATATTTTGGTAAAATAATGTAAAACATTTATCTTCACTGAAATCATTATATTTTCTTTAATACGATGAACATTGAATGTGCTCTTGCCATGAATTAATTTTTAATAAAACATAAGTCAGTTCTCTGTGGATTTCTTTCCCCTAAAAATCAAGCCTCTTCCACCAAGGACTTTTTGATAGATCCCAGCATTTGAATCTATTGAATTTATTTCAACTTTATTCATAACAATAAGAGAGGAAACATTTTTGCTTAATCACACTGTGAGTGATATTTTTTCCTTTGATACATGTACAAGACAGTGTAAAACCTGTATTGTTAGGTAAAGCGATTCTTTAAAGTATGGTGAAGTCTGGGTTATTGTGCCTTGTATTCTAATTTCCTTGCAGGGAAAAATAGCTACAAATTAACCTTGTTTATCCACCTGTCAGAATGCATGTTTTGTACTTGACTTTTTTTTGCATGCATATTGTTTTTCATAAACTGGTTCACTATTCAGCTGATTGATGAACTACATTGATAGTTTTTGTTGGTTAAGAGATCTAAGCCAGGTAATAATACCTGGACCAAAACTACCATGGCCCAGGTGTGGAAAGAAGAATACTTAGAACATAACACCTTAGCTTGGTAGCCCTTGTAAACTTACAGATTCAGCCTAGGGAGGGCATAGAACAACTGGCAGGCTTCTGTTTGTTCTGTTTAAGACTTATGATGGAGGTAATAGGACTATATTGGTGGTTGATTAAATAACTTGAGTGATCAGCCTTCAAAATGGTAAGTTAAACGTGCACTGAGTTTACAAACTAACCCATGAAATAGCTGTGCTTTCCCGTTCTCACTGAGGTGTGTAGGTGCTTGATGAAAAGTGTATCTGAGGGTAGTTTTTGTTGGTCTGACTATAGAGCTGGAAGAAGTAGACAACCTTTTGGGCCTTTCTGTCTCAAACAGAAGCGGCAAATTCAAAGGGGAGTGTGGTTGCTCAGAAGTTAACTAGGCTGATACCAATTAGACCATATGGTGGAGAAGGTAGTTCAGTACCTGTGAGTTCAAATGAAAGAGAAGTTTTCTCCACAGTGAGAAGGAGATCAAGGCCACAACAATTTAAACCAACCTTTTAAAAGAAAAGAACTGCTATGCTAATTGTTCTGGGCAAGTTTAGGAAAATCTGAGAGTGGGTTATAGCTGCTCACGGAGCTGGAATTAGGACTGTATTACCTCTTGTACCTGACCTCTTGTGAGTAGCTTTTCTGTTAGATAAGAGTGTAAGGTCCTCTAGTGGAAAGCTTCTCTGGTATCATTGTGTGTATCTGCAGTTTTGTTTGAATATAAAGTGGTTGTAGATCTTGCAGATGTTTGCTTAAAACTTACAGAAAAATTCGATTGCTCTGCTCTTTCGGATGCTTTTATATCAAAGACTATAGTGAGAGAATTGGTTACCAAACCACTTGGTGAGGATTTACTCTTATACTTTAAGACAGGCAAGAGCTACTTTTGCAACATGATTTATTTTAATGGCATTTGGAGAGACTAAGGCCCAAGTCCAGCAATAGCACCTAATCATCAGCTCAACGTCAACTTTGTTAGCAGTTCCCTTGGGTTGAATGGGACTTCTCCCATCCTTTCCACTGGGGCACTCAGTGTGCTGTGTGGCGCTGAATAAGACATACATTATGATTTGCTGGCTTTACTGATTGATGAGACCTAAGCTTGTCCAAGATTTTTTTCCAAAGAACTGTGCTTTATTAATGAAAAATATTATTAACTTCAGCATTTTCAAGGAGCTATGGCAAAGCAAAGGATAGAACACGCCTATATTAGAGTATAGGCATTGCTGTTTCCTGCAGAGTAGATGTGGTACTTTCCTCCATGGAGACGACTTTGAGCTTACTTTGGGGATTTTCTCCCTACACTGAGAAGTGTTTGCTTTTGTGTGGTATTTAAAGGAAAACACACTTTTGTGATGTTGCTCACTTTGGTTATGTGTTGAGGATGTTTACAATTGGAGCCATTAATTTAAGAGGAAACTTGTATTTATTTTGATTAACTTGAAACTAAAGGTTTTTAGAGTAGACTTCAAAGAGAAATAGATAAAACAGCCTGAAGAACTTATATTTAGCTATGTAGTTTCTAAATCCAGGCCAATGATATCTCATGTATGTGGCTACTTCTGAGCAGCCTGTCAGCTTCTTGCTTCAAAGGTGCTGACAATTTCTACTGTGGTACAGTTTGAATAAGCATGCAAACGTACAGCAAGTATAAACCAAGATAACCTTTCATTAACACTAACAGCCAACTGATTAGGTTGAGTGACAGGGAAGGCCGTGCAGGGCTAAACTAAAGTCTGAAGGGAATGCTTATTACTTTCTTCGTATTCATTTTCATTGCTTTTAAATCACAGCAGTATATGAAGTGGATCACCCATAGGTATTTCCTCATAATATGATTTTGTGACCATCTGTATTACTGATCACTGATGTTTTTTGTAAGCATCTTTGGTAACTAATTATTGATGCTTTGTAAATCATGATATACAAATTTTATTTTTTTTTAATATGCAGGCTATGCTTGTTGAATGCGAACATGTGAACACTTCTTTGTGTTTATGAGTGTATTGAATCAGATATTTTCAAGTATGTATGTAAAACCCATTAGGAAAATAATATAGTTTTTTTTTTTCCTGAGGTTTATCTAAGGAATGAGTAAGCATTCTTGCAACAGTATTTTTAGGCACATAGGGTAAATTTTATTTTATTAAAAAAAAGTCAACTATAATCTAATAATATCAAAGGACCACACAGCATGTGTGTGAAACTATCAAATACCTACTCTGGCTCTAAGTACCTGATCTCCATAACTGTAAATGAATGACCTGTCATTAACTGGGAAATCATAGCAGGATTGTTAAGAAATTAAGCAAGCTACCATATCTTGCAGTATTTATATGTATTGAATTCAGTATACTATAATGTATATAGTATACTATAATAACTAGTTAACTAGATACATGAGGCTTTCTTTTTCCCCTCCTTGAAGAAACACTTCTGTAGTTGTTGTAGCAGCCTTCTAAGTGGCAATAGGGCCAGGCCTAGAAAGGATGAGATGGAAAAGAGAAAGGTGGTGAGAGAAAACACAAGAATGGTTTGAATCCATGTAACTCTGCTTCTATGCCAAACAAAGGCTTTTTAATATAAAATGCAAGAGCGGTTGGAAGCAGGAATGCAAGGCTTTGGAAGCTCTGTTACGTGAGAGCTATAACTGCGGGGCTGCGGAGTCCCTTCAGGCTCTGGGTCTGTGCCTGGCCAAAGGGAACTTGGCTTCGTTCCTGGTAAGCCTGGCGGATGAAGTGGGAGACACGGGGAGCCTTCCTCCCTACTCCGTCCCTCTCCGAAGGCAATCTGACAGTTACAGCTATTTCTAGACCATACAAGAATTTGAACCCTTTGAGATAGAGGAAGAAGCTGAACTTTGATGTCCTACTCCATTGCAGCTGCAGTTTGTTTAGTTTGTAACACAGAGTGGTATGTGTTAGATGTACTTTGAGAACATCTACCAGACTGAGGCTACTAGGGCACATAGACTGAAAACATATTTTTTTGGAAAGTGGTTGGCCTTAGTTGCCAAGCTAGCAAAGCTTGGCAAAGGTTTATTCAGCAAAGCCTGAGTGGAAGGGGCAAACATAATACCATCTTTAAACAAGAGAAGGATCCTAGTGTTACAAGACTGCATATTTAAGTCATTTTTCAGAAAAGCTTTGAAACAAATAATAAAAAAATTCTTTGTAAGCAGCCAGAAAATGACAAGGCTCCATAACAAATGTAATCAAGAAATCAGGATTAATCAAGAAACTGTCATGATAGTTTAATTCTCTATTCTGACAGTTTATCAGTTCTGGTAGATAGAGGAGAAGTAGTAGATGTCTCTATACATATACATTAGAAAATCTGTCAAAGTGGACAGATACTGCAAATGACACTCCTCAGGAGGCTGACCTCAGTCCAGTTATTCTGTATTTTCTTTAAATACTTTGGATGCAGGATAGGAACTATGCTTTTTCAATTTTCAGGTGACAACTTGGGAACATGTATGAGGATCTTTGGAAGAGAAGGTTAAATCTTGTGACTATAAAGTCATTCTGGTCATTCTATTTCTAAAAACCATGATAAAAATGAAATGAACTCAACAGGGTGCTGTTTAGAAAGGTCAGATTTAACATTCTCTATGTAGATAGGAGTAATTAACTGTACAAACACAGGATGGGTAATTACTTGTTCGACATAAGCAATACAGGAAAAAATGTGGGTTAATAGTCAATCTCAGCTTGAACTTGGGTAAACAATATCATATCAGTGATGTCAAAGACCATCTGGAGTGTATGAAAGGAACATTGTATTATATATTAGGAGAAATTCTGCAGTCTCTTTGAGTCTAGTAAGGTCTCAACCAGAGTAGTATGTCCATTTTGGGGTGATTAATCTTGAAAGGGATATGCACCAATTAAGGAGAGTTCAGAGAAGAGTGATGAGAATGCTTGGAGTCTGTAAAACATGACTGACAAGAAAAGGTTGAAAGAACTGAAGTATTTGAGTACAGCAAAAATAAGACTAAGGCAAGTCATGATAACAGCTTTCAAATACATAAAGGCTATTGCAAAGAGGTAGAGAATAAATTAATGGTCTTTCATAGGGAGAGCAAGGAGAAGCAGGCTTAAATTACAGCAAGGAAGATTTAGGTTATATAGCTGAAAAAAACCTTCCAACAGTAAGGATGGAGGTGTTTTTGAACATGTAGCCAAGGGAGAATGCGAAGTTTCTGTTTTTTGAGGTATAAGAACAAGTATCTGAACTTGGTATTGGGGGAATTCAGCAGGCACATGGGGAGCTCTGACCTAATGTAATGAATGCACAAGAATCTCATGCTTAACATCAAGTAAAGCAATCTACTGCCTTTTTGTTGGATTCTTGGAGACAGCACGTTCATAACTGTATGTTTGCTGTATGAATCAGCTATCTGAAAAGCCCAGTTAAATGTATATTGAATCTAATAGAGAAGCTTAACTTGTTCCCTTGCTCTTTCATTCTACTGTGCAAGGGGATTTCTATCATCTGTTAGTCTTTTAAAGGTGAAGCTGGAATCAGTCTGAACTGCTGTCCTTGCATGTTGTTCAGCACTTGGGCTCCTCAGCAGCCGTTTGCACTGGAGAGCTGTTGTCCCAAGCTGGCCCATCTCCATGGCCCACAGGGCCAGATGCTTCCTGGCTAGCGCTTTGATTTTGCAAAACCTGACAGTGGAGGTCTTGCAAATTCCAGCCGTGCTGCATATTTGTTTTTGTGCCTTGTAGCTTCTTTAGTGGGCCCTGATCTGCTTTTTCTTCTCTGGTTTGTGTAATTCTAGTAGGGATCATGTCAAAAGATGCTCTGAAATATTGGATCCAAAGCCATTTCTCTTCTTGGGCCTGCTTTTGTTGGGAAAACAGATCCCTTTTGGTTTTGTTTTTAAACAGCAAAGGGCTTCACTTCAGGTCAGACTGTTTATCTGAGAGGCACTTCAGCGATAAAAAGAAGAATGCAGTATTTATCTTGCAGTCACAGCAACAGCCGGCAAATAATGCAGCCGTCTCCCTGGGCTCCGGTGTCTGAGAGACAAACTAACTGGCTGCAGAGAGCAGTTCTTGTTGCTATAGACTCTCAATTTAAGCACTGAATATTAGAGGGTATCTACATGGCCTATTTTTCCTTGTTTTCCTCCCTTAGGAGGAAAACAAACTCAGCTCTTCTGTGGTCACAAAGGTTCTCGTTCCCCCCGGGTGGAAGAGCCTTCATCTTTCTCTTCCTTCAGAGGGAAAAAGGATTTTCAGCACTTGCGATTGGGAGCAAAAAACAATATTTCCTATGTTGTTAAAGCAGTTCAAAACAGAAGCTTCAGTATATTTGTAAAACAGCCTAGCACTGTGAATATAAACAAAGCATCATAACAGGAAAACCTCACTAATTCCAATATTTACCAGAATATTCACTATTAGCTTATTTAAATAAATAAAAATTTAAATAAAAGTTTTGATGCCTTTTCAGTCCAGCACAGGATTAAGTTTTAAACCAAGAATGTATTTCTCACACTTCTTATCTTCTAAATACTTACTTTTCTCAAAATTCAATTTGTCACTAGCTTAGCTAATGCTGTGTGTGTTGTAAGTTATGACAGGTAAGAATTGTTTGTGCAAGCTGGACTGTTCAGAAATGCCACCAAGGCAAGAAGCCTGATGGGGGCCGCTTCACTGAGTTTCTGATTTCGATCTGATCTGCACTATGTTGCTGAACCTCTTGTGCTGTATCATCCAGTGGTGACATGTAAGAATACCAGAAATAGTCTAGGATAAACACGTCCAGTCTTTTGATGTATATAAGCTTTCTTTGTTCAGGGAGGGTTGGATGATGAGTGGAAAAAATGTTCTGTAATTAACATTGACTTTTTCACTTAACTTGGCCTGTGAGTTTTCAGAATATATGGCACACTTCAATTCCTGATGTTGGTATTCATCTAGCGACCGTCAGTGACTTGCTTTAGTTTTTCTAAATTCAGAAATAAATACTGCTTTTAAAGATCCCTTCAACATATAGTCTTAATGCTTAGGATTTTTCATCTCTATACAAAACTCTGTTTAATTCTGAAAGCTCCCATTCATTTAATAATGAGATCTGGGATTATGCCATACTGGGTCAATAGCCTTTAACGCAAATGTATTTCACGTGTCATTTAGGATAAAGCTTATTTTTAAAGTGAAGTTGGAATGTAGGTAATCTGTGAGAGACTGAGATCGAAGTTCTTTGTCCGCCAACAGAACTGAAATGTGAATCCTGAGCTGCCATATGGCAGGTGAGTGCCTTAATCTCTGTGTCCTGGGTGTTGTGTCTTGGTGTGGCTTTTACTTTGGGGAAGATCTTGGGTAGGCAGGTATGTAATGAAAAGCATCGTGCCTAGCACTAATTCAGTGTCATATCTCGGTAGTGATGAACTTTACATTTTTACTATATTTTACTACAGTTCATGCAACTTTGTAATGTTTCTGCTTATATGTCAGTCAGATTATTTACTGACTTGAATAGGCAGATGGCACCTATGAAAATCCATTCAAAGCAGTTGGTTTGACATGTCAATTAAGACAAGGTTGAGTACTGTATTTAACTAAGTATAATAGGCATTATTAAACATACGAAGCTGTGTTTGTGGAGACGACAAACTTCTAAGCAATTCAGCTTGACTTTGAGATCCCAGACTGAGTTTGGAGTAGAGGAGAAGTACAAAGATGTGCAACTCTTTGAAAGAGAATATATTCTGTTATGAAATTTTGCAATCATATTTATAAGGAGAATTTCAGTAAATACCTCTAGTTCGTGACAAGTGCATGACAAGTGGAAAATGTTCTTCTCTTGTTCAGATAGGCTTATCCTACATTAAGGGCAAATCTCTTTATCCTATCACAGATTTTCTTCTGTGGTAGCAAGGTGTTACCAATCACCTATGTGATACAGTGACATCAGATTTTTTTTTTTTTTTTTTTTCTGGAGAAGCAATACCTTTGCTGTAGGAAATCCATTTTGTGTATTGTCTTCAAAGTTAAGCCTTGAGATATCCTCCTCTTAATGAGAAAACTTGTTGATTTGTTAGATCTCATCATTGCTTAGGTTCTGAGGAAGTTGTGTTAAAATTCGGTTGTGTTAATAAAGGTGAATCTCTAAAATGGTATCTTTTTTGGTTCTGACTTTAAAGGATTAAAGGTGACTTAGGGCGTTCTTAGAAGTGTATTTCACTGAAAGCTTTGAAGAAAATTCTGGACTAGTATTCAAAGAAGATACAAAGCTGTAATTCTTTCTTTGATGAAGTCCACCACTGTGAGATTTGACACTTGAGTCTCCATTGTATTCTGTACACGCATGATGGATTTCTGATAAAAGTATGTGCTGCTTTCTCATCTGGCTTTGTGTGTGTTTGTGTGGCTATTTTGGAAGGTGTGTAACATCTCTATCCTCTCTTGCTGTCTACCCGGTTCTCAGGATAGATAATAGAAAATCTTCTAAAAGTCTTATTGTATAAATCCAATTGCACATAAAGCAGAGCTTAGCAGCTCATTACTACTGAAGAAAATATTTCTTTTTAATTGTCAATAGCATTGAGAAATATATATGGCTATGTTTTTGGAGAATTTTATGAAGTTGTGCAGTGTTTAATGTAGTGTTTCCTCTTTTTTAAAATAATTTCTAATAAAGATGAGAATTCAGCTTTAAGTACTTGGTATGTGCCAGTTAAACATAACAATTATCTAAGTCTAACTTGATAGGATTTTTGATAAGAACACTTAGGAAAATTTTCTGTGGATTGGAGAGCAACAGATTATCAGTACTCTTATCCCGAGTTTGCTCTACATGCCTGAAATAACTGATGAGAAGATATAACCTCTCCAACCTGCAATACTTCTACTAAGACTTGTGCTGCTTCTTCTTTTTAAAAAATGAGTATCAAAATAAAAAAGGCAGAGTTCTGAAAAGAGCATATCTGGTATGATCCTATATGATATGTGGTCAACAAAAATGCCAGGGTGTAGTCTTGTGCTTCTGGTTTGTTTTGACATTTTCTTCTGTCAAACATATTGGCAGGTATTTTATTTCTTTAACAACTATTTGCTCCTGACCCAGGATAGAGGTTGTTCGAAGGGGTATGTTTGAGAGGAATCAAAGCAGCGGCGATTCCTTGCGGCCAAGAGAGTGTCACCACTTGAATGACATCACGTTTGCAGAATGTGGGATTTGGGGGACCTGAGTGCGTGATGACGGACTTAGAACTTAAGCTGGATTCAAGGCACATGACACTGAACGTTGGTCGTCTTGAGAGCTGGCTGCCGAGCAGGGTTTAGTGCTGCTGCTGGGTGGGTATTTTCCACCCAGCTGGTGGGTTTTCTGCTGGGCGTTTGGCAAGGCAGAATCGCAGAGAGGTGATAGAGGAGGCAGATGGGGACTGCAGGAGGCTCCTAACCCTGAGCACAGCCAACTCGCTTGCCTAATACGAAGGGATTAGGCAGGTGGGCAGTGCAGCTGGACGTGATGACGGTGGTAGGGAGGGGCGGTGCGCCTGCTCGCGGCGTCCGGCCGCAGTCCTGCCAGGTTAACACCGAACGTGCAGTGTTTGTCCTCAGGTGGGGCTGTGTGTCCTTATCTGGGTCTCTAGGTGTCCGTCCTCGCGCTGTCTCTCGTGGTGGCCGTTATTCATCCTAGTGATGACTTCTCAGGCTTTCAAGTAATGGCAGTGTATTGAAACTTTGTTGACGTTTAGTCTTGGTGATTAAATAAGAGGCAGTACCCCGGTATTTCCTCCTACTCTACACTGACTGAACTCATTCCCTTTTCCTGTGCGTTGGAGAAAGATTGCACCTCTTTGTTTTATCAGTGGCCTAGTTCAGAAAAATCACTAGAAACCTCCATTACTATTCAGTGGACATAGGAATTAGAGTTCAGTTACCTATGGTTTTCCTTTGCAGTTCATGAGTTCATGCAGAGCTGGAATGTTTCGCAGCGTTATGTAGATAGTTACAAACTAGGTGACTTTTTCTGCTAGAAAGCTGCATGTTTGGAGGCGGAGTTGACTTTTAAAACACTTATTTTTTCAAATACTGCAGGCTCATTAGTTTATCAAAAGGACTATCAAGACATGACATGATAGTGATTTACGAGTCTGATAATGGCAGGCAGTTTTCAAGAAACTTAAGCCAGACTATTTAAACTGCATACTGTATGCAAATCTAACTGTGGCTCTACCGCCTGAGATTTCTGGCTTGAAACTGGTGCATTTTTTTGTAACACTAAATGTGCTGTAAGAAAATACCGATTGAATTTGAGATGAATAAGGAGCATTCCTCAGACATTACTGCATTGATTTCGAACTAGATGTTCTAATGATCCCTTCTGACTTAGGAATCTATGAATCTGTGATTCTCAAGTACCAAAAAGAAAGGAAGAAAAAAAACAACTCTGGCAAAGCTAAACCCAACTTGACCTCTCAAATGCTTATTAAAAATAAATAGGCAAAGTTGGTCAAAAAAATGGAAACTAAGTTTCATTTGCATACTGAAAACTTTTCTTTAGTAGATCTGGAAAAATGTGCGAATCAAAAATGTGGGAATCCCTTTTCATGAGATCTTGGCAGTTGCATCTGGCTTGTCCATGCTGCTATTTCCCAAATGAAATGGGCCATTGCCGCATAATCTTTGTTACAGTAAATGGAGCAGCCTGTGTTACCACTGATGAACTCTATTCCAAGCTTTGCCGAGTTATTTTAGAGCCGACTGAACATTTAATTTTTGATTTTAAAGGTGAGCTATCCCTTATCTCTCATTTGTTTTGGACTGGACTTGACCAGTTCTTACTCAAACAGATGGATGCAGATTTGCCAAGGTTCTCTCCTCTGGAAATGTTATTCTTCTGAATCTTTTCTCATAGTGTTAAGGCTTGATCCTTTAATGGCATGGCTGTCACTGTCATCACTAGAAGTTGGAAGTGTGTTATTCCGTAGAGGTTTAATGCTTTTCCTTTCTTATTCATGCAAAGATGTTACCAACTTTTGGGGGGCGATACTGCATGAGTTGCAGCTGCTAGAACATACCTGATGATCTGTCATGTTTTGAGTAGTTTCTGACATTCATTGGTGTTTCGTAGTATCGACTACTCTAAACAGAAATATTTCTCCTGCTAACTGGTTTGTTGCAATTATGCCGTTATTCATTAGTAACCTGCTAATTCGTGAGTAATATTGAACATACTGAAAACCAATCATCTGTCCTGTAATGCCCATCTCCTGCTCTTCATGCAGTTGGCAGAATTTTGTGGATCTGCAGAGGTTAGGGAAAGTGCTATCAAGTGAATGGTTAGAGCAGAATATCCCAGGAGATAACAGACACAAAGACTATTTCATAAGAAGATGATCATACATTACAGAAAAAGCCGTCCAGAAAAATCCAAGAAATGAAATGAGGGAACTGCAGTGCAATGAGGACGTCAAAAGAATGAGAATGGAGTTTGCCATTCTCATGGTGTCCATCAAAAACCAATGAAGTATTATTTGGTGTAATATGCAAGTCAGTGTAGCAAACCATTATATCTATATTTCCAAACTTAAAAAATATCGGCAGACTTGTTATATGTCAAAATTCTTACTTGTTTCCTATCTAGATTTGGTGGATTCAACAGGGCTGTCTTTAGGCATGACAAAAAATATGCCCTCGGGTCTGGAAACAGCTAAAGGACTTTACTTGTGACCTTCTCCTGTGCCAGAACCAACCCTCTTTTTGCCGTGGGGGCTCAGGACACATGGGACAGTTTGTGCCATCAAGTAGCAGCAGCAACTCGGGAAGGATCTTCTCCATGTTCTCCCTTCATTTTTGCTTCTTTTTTAGAGGTTCTTTTCAACCACTAAATTTTTAGCTGCTTTTTAACCCCTATGTTTTTAACCACTAAAATTCATTAAGTTACCTGGCCAAACCTGGACCTTGTGAGGGTAGAATGGAGCTAGGTCAAAAAAAAAAAAAAAAAAAAAAAAAAAAAAAAAAAAGAGAGAGAGAGAGAGAGAGAGAGAGAGAGAGAGAGACCTGAAATAGTCTATGTGGCTTTTCAAGGGAGATGTATAGATTCATTGATCTTAGGCCTGAATTTGTTTGACATTTTTGCATAATGCAGATTGGAGAATGTCACCAGGCTACTTGTGTAAAGAGCTGAATACCTTGTATTTGACTGAAGTCTGTAGGGA
This sequence comes from Rhea pennata, assembly GCF_028389875.1. NCBI lineage: Eukaryota > Metazoa > Chordata > Aves > Rheiformes > Rheidae > Rhea > Rhea pennata. Next base: position 12,430,553 of record NC_084666.1, on the reverse strand, counting down.
AAGCAGTTTGTTCCAGAGATGCCTTGATTATTATTAAAATACTATATTATTCAATCAGAAAACTTACTAAAATGTCATGATTTATGAGGCCTGTAATAACAAAATGCAGAAGTATGTTGGATAATATACATAAAGATTATAAAATGTCTGCTATGCAGTGAAACAATAATAATTGCTATTCTTCAGGAAGGGAGATTTGCTGCTTGTTGCAGCCATTTGCTTAGGCTTTAAAATAACTTATTTTTATATTTAAATCTAATTTTATTACAGAGTTTCCTGTAACTCAGAACATCCGTAATTTCAATAGGAGGGAAAAAAAAAAAAAAAAAACTCAGTAATAATCAAAACAGAAAGTTCTCATAAAAGTGATTTCCTGGTGCTGCCAGGATATTATATCTGGAAATCATCTGTTTTAAGAATCTAGCACTGAACGATACAGCTGTATAAAGATATTTTCTTTTGTGTTTTGTTTGTTTACTTTTTTAAAAATTTATATTGAATCACTGCAGCTCACTCAGGTCCCTGGCAACTTCTTGATCTTTCTTTTTTCCCTTCATCATTTGCAGAGTGACATGTTCACTCCCATTTTGAGCAAAGGGATTCAGTCTGATCTTTTATCAGAAAGCTTTCTTTCCAACTGCTTGTCATTCTCGACAAGGCTGAGTCTGTTCTTAGCTGACTTCAGATGCTTTTGTCAATGAGCTCCATCATTTTTATGCAGCAGTAGAACCCAGAATTCCTTCACGTTGTATTTTCTTTTTCTTTGTAAATTAAGGCAAACAGATGAACTGTGAAGCTTCAATGCTGTGTACTTATAGTGAGATATTCTAAAATACAATATCAAAATATTCCTTTTGCAACTGTGTTGTGCTTCAAGGGTAAATAATTTTACAGGAAACACTGTAAATCAGTTTGCTGAAGTATGTCATCCATGATTCCTAAATTCCTCGTTCTCAGCTGGGAACAGGATTTTATTAATCATGACTCACTTGGGAGGTTAACAATAATCTGTTGTTGTCTCTCTTCTCCCCACCTGTCCTGTCTGACCCTGTTCTCCTGCTAATCAGTGACTGAGATGCTTTTATTTCCTTGAGTTTTATCATCTTGATGACTCCTCTGGAGGTAGTGCTGAGTTCAGAAAATCCATTTCAACTTAGAGCTTCAGACAAGTGCAGAGGAAGACAGCAGGGAGTGATAGAAAATGGCATTTGGAGGAATGCAGCAGAAGCAATAAATTTTTAAAACCCAAGTGGTGTTGAAGTAGGGTAACACAGGGAAAGAAATAGCAAGAAAAGTATTTCCAGAAATAGGACATCTTTCAAGTCATAGTGTGGAAACAGTGGGTCATGTTATGATGTCCTAAATCCTTCCTGGATTTTTTAAAAGATGCTACACACATTGCTTGAAAGCAAACCACTTTTATGTTAGCTGAGTAAATTCTTCATTGGATTGATTTCTCTGTGATAGGCACCTACATCCACTGCTACAGCATTATTTGTGTTTCTTTGGCAAGTTCACAAATTTATTACATCAAGATTGTGAACTAGACGGATGTTTACTTGTGCTTGGCTTTTTGGTGCACCATAGATTCCACTAATTGAAATTCTGCCTGTGATTTCCAAATTCAGAATATATGTTTAAAGAAACAGTGATTTAGTAAGTTGGCACTGCTGACTTGTATCTTCTTGTGTTTAACGGCACCCATAATTTAAAAGCCCAGGCATGTGCTCAGCCCCACAATAGGATGGCACTGGAAGATGAGCACAGCTGTGAAGTCTGTCACCTCCAATTTTCTGCAAGGCCTGAGAGTTTTTACCCATTTCCCCCGCATCCCCTCCCCCATATAAAGTGGATGAATCACAAGGAAAAGTTGTCTAAAGTCATCCAGCGAAATTTGTGGATCAATGCCTAATTTTCCCCAGGTGTTTTAACCTCTGATTTATGTGCCAGATTACGTGGTCTCGTTAAAAATGAACTGGAAGCAGGAACATCTCCATTCAAAAACAATTGCTGCAATTTGGAAAGTTATGCTAGACAAATGGTATGCCTTAATGTTGATCAGTGATACAGTGCTTACCAGTACTTTTGTTTCAGGATAATGTAGTCGATTAGTCAAAAAATGAGTCAGTACTGGAAACTGTTAAAAGCATGATGTAGATGAGCATCTTTAAAGCAGTGATTTAGCACAGAGTAGATGAAGTAAGTTTGCTCTGCCTCCCCTTTTTGATTACCATTAGAGCACTGCCTTAAAGAAAACAAAAGCGTAGTATGGTGTTTGATCTTCATCTGAAGAAGTTATTTATTTGGTAATATTTATTTAGTAATAGAAGTTACTTATTTAGTAATAGAGCGTATTAATGATGCCTCATATGTAAATACCATGAATCCTTTCAACTGTGAGGGCTATCGGTTGCATTTGTACTCAAGCCTTAAAGAAGGCATGAATATAACTATGCATGAAGGATACCTTTTAGTAATAACAGTGGTAGGACTGCTTTGATATCTTCTATGTACTGACAACAGCAACTGTGCAGAAAAGGCAAAAAATCATCAAGGGAGTTTTGAATCTGAACCAGTCAGCCTTTGAGGAGAATGGACTTTGAAAAACCTGGAAATGGCTGGTTTGTTGCTCAGTTGCTTCTTGTGAGTCAATAATCTAGATTATCAAATAGTAAATTCTGCTAATATGCAAATGATTATCAATGTCTTCTTTTTAAATGTTCAATAGTTGTATGTTTTTGATTGTTACATGTATTTGTGAAGTAATGAAAGCACTAAAATTCTTTCCATTCAGTTTTGTTTTGGCACTGAAAGCGAGCCAAACCCTTTGTTGTGGTTGTTATTCTAGTTTGCTCTGAAGAGCAAAAATGGATGAAAAAAGGCCGGATCCCTCCACTGTTGAGGCCAATAGTAAATAGTCTGCTCAGTGTAACTGTTGTTACTGCATTGGCCTCTGAGTTTTGGACCAGCTCTATGAGAATGGGAGCAGGTCCCTAGCAGAAGAAAAGCAGAAAGGGCAGAAAAGCAATTTTCATATCAACTTAAACAAATTAGAATAAAGGTCTTGAACTCTTGCATCCCTTAAAGTGACAGTGAGGCAACATCACCTTCATTCCCTGACAGCATCTCATATCAGCCAGGAGGTCTGCAAACCCAGACCTTGAAAGAACTTACCTATTGCTGACATATGTTGCTGAACATCATCACAGTTGTCTTTCAAATGTCCTCATAAGCCCATTTTTCAGCACCTGTCTTTTATAAAATATGTGAGGAGAGTCAAATGTTCAAGTATATGAACTATGCAGGTAAGCTAGTTCAAAGTTGTGGATAGTGGCCTGGGGCTGCAGTAGGTAACACAAACATGTTGGTTCAGCTGCAACTGTAGATGGAGCAACTGTAGCATGAGGAAATGAGGGGAAAGAGGGAGATCTCAGAAGAGAGATGGTCTGGGGGAAGAGAAAGAGAGGCATCTGCACCCATTTGCTACTTGAAGAGCTATGGCCTTGGCCCCTCAAGCCCTATCACCTGAAACCTTGCCAATCCCAGTACAGTATTCTTCCTGCCTCCCCCCTCAACCTTGCCCATGCAAGCCACACCAGCTCCTTCTAACCCTCTAGCCCTTGAAATCCCAATGACTGCTTCTGGCCCTTCTGCAATCTGTGGACTTGCTTTGCTGCTGCTGCTGCAAAACAGGGTTTTGCTAACGAGACTGAAGCCGTAAGTGAGCTGTGAGACGTTCAACGCGGAAAGGGAACGAAAGGCGCTGGTCAGAAGGTGGTCTGTGGCCTGGCTGGTGTGTGTTGATGCAGGGCTTCATTGCTTCAGATTCCTGAAACAAGTTACCTAATTCCAAAGCTTATGGTCTTCTAAATTTGTTAGGTTGGAAAGAGAGAGGCTTCTGCTGTTTGTGTAGCAGCAAAAAGCTGGGAGCCAGGTGACATTGCCGCCAGTGTTGGTCTCTCTGTCCATGCAAGTGCCCAGGAGAGCGGACCAGCCGCCCTGCTGGGACAAGGGCACCAGGCAGCGAGGGAACCACAGCTTTCCGCTTCTGTTCTGATGTGGCCTCTGCCTTTTATATTGTCACTTGTCAATGAAAAATTAATAGATAGTCCTTGGTGCCCAGGTCTCTCATTTCCTGAGCAGGGAATATATCCTCTATGCTATCAGGAAGATGTTAGCACAGCTGCCACCTTCCCTTCTTCCTTTTCCTCCTCTCTGAACTCGGTGCTGTCCATGTGCACAGGCATGCTCTGGGTGCATCTGCCAGATTAAGAGACACAGATTTTAGGCCCACAGATGCCTGAATTTCTGAATCTCAGCTGTGACTTCCCTGAGTTTCATAGGTGAGTAAAAGCTGCAAATGCAAAATAACAAACTCTAAATACCTAAGTATTTTTTCTGGAGAAAAATTAGTTCTTAGGGAGTTTTAGGTACTGAAGGTGTTAGGTTCAAAATTATTTTGTAGATCTCTCTCTCTCTGAACAACATGCCTAAATCTTGCCTGAGTTGCATTTTGGATGGCTGAGTGCTTTTTTGGACCTTGTCCTAAATATGGGCAGATAAGTATGACTTAGATAAAATTGAGACACACATAAATAGTACATTTACATTGCTATAAAGTGCTTTATGTTAGAAATTGGTTTTCAAATCTGCAGATGGATTTTTTTATAACTCTGCTTTTCATTAGACATGTATTAGAATCCGATACACGTTAATGATCTAAAGATGTAATGAGTACTGAAGTTTGCAAATTGGTGAATACTCATTCACAGGTGTTTAAAGGAAGAAAATATAATGCATCTCAAAATGTGTTTTATTCATTCGTTTGACAAACATAGATTAATTTTGAATTAAAGACTTCCTAGAATGCTAGTAAGTATTGTTTGATAGATTTCAGTAAAGCTTGGGAATTCTTACTGTAATGTACAGTAAATTGCAAATCTTATTATGTCAGTCCTTGGGAATCCTGTGGCTGCGTCGCCCTCCGGTCCCTCTGCGCTCGAGGCGCAAAGTCCCCAGCGCCTCACCGCTGTTTCCTGCTGCCTTCTGCGTTTGTCATCATGGCCAGCAATACGTGAATGACTGAAATGTTCATTTGTAGCTGCTTATTTTGTAAAATATTCCCTGTCCCTTTACACAGGACAGAGTAACTCAACCAGAAGACCACGGAAATAAGAAGGAACTGGGTGGACAGTTACTATTATCAGTAACTTTGGCAGTAATATGAACAGTCACATTGCTGATACCATCCAGGCAGGGCATCTCCATCCCTTGAGAAGAGAGCTGGTCTGATCTGCATGGGGACAAGGAGATGAAGAGTGACAGAGGTGGTATCTCTGTGTGGAAAACCGCACGAACGACATAGTCATTCTGCCCCTGCACAGTTTCAGCCGCGAATTCGAGTTCGGCATTTGGAAGCCAAATGATGAAACAACTTCAGAGGGCAGGCCCTGGGCTGCTGCTTTGTGTGGGAAATGTAGGTGCCATGGTGTAGTAATGCTTTTGGTCAGCTAAACCAGGATTTAAAAATTTGTGATAATCTGTCTAGCAGTAATTTTATTTCCAAGTGCTTTCAGAGTTCCCTTGGGGTGACAGCAGATGTCCAGCAGAAAATGAGCTATAGATGTACATTCCTGTGATGCCAGGGAGTGACTTTGAATGCACTGACCCTTCTCAGTAAGTTTTGACCCGAAGCTCCGCATGCCCTTAGTAAGGTATTTACACTGCAGAGTTGTACATAAAGGCCAGAAAAGTGCATTTGTTTACAAAAGGACAGGGACATTGGCTGTTAAGTAGGTGGCTGGACTGCTGCCCTCTTTGGCAAATCTACTGCAATAGCAAGTCCCTGCGAGAAAACCACCTCCGTGTGTAAGGGGGCAATTTGCGGAGGAGGGATGCGGAGCGGGATTTGTCCCCTCTGGGCATGCCTGGTGTTAGCAGACTGGAAGATCAGCCTCATCAATCCTAATCGCTTCCCTTTCTCCAGCCATTGCAGGGGAAAAATCCTACTCCAAGCACCTCACTCTTCTTCACTACCTGCTGCAGGGGATAATTGCTTGGGCTCAGTCAAAGTTTAATTACAGTGTTATTGATAATCTGCCTGCAAAGCAACAGTTGCTCACATTTGTTAATGTGAGGTCTAATCATGTCACTTCTTACCCAAATAAGCTGAAACTTTAACAGAAAATAACTAAGATTTACCTCAGTCTTTTTGCTTTACTGTGAAGTGTTGGTCAGTGGTTTTTTGTACTGTTAGTTTCTATATGCAGGGGAGATTGGGGAAAGAAGCAAAAAGTGTAGGATGACATGCAAGGACATCCAAGGATGGCATGCAACAAAGATGCATATATGGAGATAGCGGTTTGCAGCAAGATAACATATCAATTGCCTAACAACTACTGCTGAGCAAAACTTAGTGATTTTATTTCTTCTGCTTAACACTTCCTTCTCCTTTTTCGATCTGCAGGGTCATAATATGCAATTTTTGTTTCATGTTTTGGTTGGGAAAAAAATGTAAATCTGTATAGCAAAATTCAAAACTACTTAGTCTTACCTGAATTCACACAGAAACACATATTTAAAAGTGATTTTAAAGAAAGGCCACTGAGACTAGCCACACTCAGGTTACTCCAGAAATAAAGATTAAAAAAAAATCTTGCTGTGCTTGTAACAAGTTTGATCTTCTGTTTTGAAATTGTAATGTGTAGGAATAATTGAAAAATGCTCTTTCAATTTCATTTGATTTGCTCAAAATAATAAATAAATTGTCTGATTGCAAATGAGGTAAATTTTGTATAATTTCAGATTTGCTTGCAGTATTAAACATTTTAATAACACAAGTGCTTACATATTTTTAAATTTATAGTGAGTTTCTAGATGCATGTAATAAGTCAACTTTTATGCAGCTGTTATGGCCTTACAGGTCTGTTTTAGTTTCAGCAAGTGGCCCTGCGTGGCACTAACATCAGGAGGTATTCCTTAGCTTCGCACGTGACTAAAAGAACATAAAGAAATTACTGAATTGTATATGCCATTAAATACTACTGACATCTTGTCTGTATATGAATCTCAGAAAGTTGTTGGAGTCGTAGAAGAAATCCGTTAATCTCCAAGAGTGGTCAGACGTTTGGCTGAGAAATCCTGGAATTTTGGTCCCTGGTAAACCACTTCAGGGAGCATCCCCATTAGATATGTACCTTAAGGGAATATTCCTTGGTGGAAAGATAATGGAAAAAATATCTGTGGAAAGATGCTAATGAAGGACAAGATTTTTGTATTCAATATTATTATTGTATATACTTGTTTTGATTTCTGGATAAAAACATCCTTTGAAGAAAACCTATTATATTAACATATAATATGACCTTTGCTGAATCTTTCAATAAATGTATGATCAGCTACCTTAGCTGACTGTAGTTTGGTAAACCGTGACTTATTCTAGTCAGTATTTCCTGGTCTGGCTTTCAGAATGCAGCCTGAACGTGTTTTGGGCATCGTCTCCATTTGCCTTTTCAGTGGTTTTGAGCATTGTAGCTACTTCGTGAATTTCGGTGTTGATTTTGGATTTTTATTCCAGGGCCAAAAACTGATTTGTACCCTTAAACAACTAGGTAACAACAGTAGTTTAATTATGCATTTGGTGGAGCTAATGAATTTAAGTACAATCTGACTAGGAACCGGTAGGCACTTATGGTGCAGGAGAATATTTTATAGCACTATGTTAAGTTTCTTCCAATATATGCGCATAAAGGAGTGATTTGGTTAACCACAGTTTTCCAAGTACACCCTATATTATTATGTGTGTAATTTGTGGCAAAGAGGGAACAGGTGTGTTAACTTCAAATGAATTTTATTCAGAAACACGTAAGAGCTTTCAAAAGCAGAGCAGTTGTGTCCCGGAGAAGAAGCCAGAAGCACTTGCTTCCTTGTGGTCTGGGACACCGTTACTGCTGTATTTCATGCCAGCTGTGATCACTTGTGCTTGTGGTGATTATAGAAGGGCAGGGTTTTAATTTGTAAAGTGATTTTCCTCTTTGGCCTTCGTCTTCAAATCAAAGTCTAAATGTTCTGATTGCCTCCATGATTGAGGCAAATCTCTGTGGAAAGAGATTTATTTTGGCATTTATCTAGCAGATAAAGTAGGGATTTTCTTTGCTATTGTACATGTATTATGCAAGTGTAGGCGTGAAGTGATTCTCATTATTGCTGGATATAGGAAGGCCAGTTTCTTCTCCATCAGTAATTAACACAAAATGTTGCTCCATATTCTACTACGCTTTTGTGATCTCTTTTTCATTATTGGCACAACCAAAATACTCTTTGCCCATAAATGGTGCTCCACATTTTCAGAGTATTGTACAAATCATTAACAGTCCTTGGCAAGCCCTCTTCGTCTGGCAATGAGATAGGTATTATCCTCATATTCTTTACCCAGAATCAGAGTATGCTTGAGGTTGGAAGGGACCTCTGGAGATCATCTAGCCCAACCTCCCTGCTCAGCAGGGTAACCAAGAGCACATTGCACAGGATCGCATCCAGGCAGTTTTTTAATATCTCCCAAGGAGACTCCACTACCTCTCTGGGCAACCTGTTCCAGTGCTCTGTCACCCAATACAATAAAGAAGTTTTTCCTCATATTCAGTTGGAACTTCCTGTTTTTCAGTTTGTGTCTGTTGCCTCTTGTCCTCCACCTGCTTAGAGAAGACATCCAGGATGAGCTGTTCCATCACCTTTCCAGGGATGGAAGTGAGGCTGACTGGCCTGTGGTTTCCTGGGTCCTCCTTCTTGCCCTTCTTGAACACTGGAGTGACGCTGGCTTTCTTCTAGAGAAGAACAGATGGTGAGAATAACAGGGAAGTGAAGAGGCTTTTATCATAATTCACTAGTGGAAAGTCAGTCCCAGATAATGAAAATACCAGGATGAGAATGGGATCATCAGGAAGGTGCAATTCTAACTGTAGAACCATGTTGCCTTTTTGAGAGGAGAGGTAAGAAAGGATTTAATAAGAAGTGTCATGTGTCTGGAAGCTGCTGCAAAGGGGAGTAAGATGATATTTATTGAAATGTGCACATAGCTGTTGTATTTCTATGCCAGGGAAGTGTGAGCATAAATATTCAGCCATGTTTGTAATTATTCTTACCTTATTGTGAGGACTGGGCAATTTATCTGTTTGGTGCTGTATCTCTGTAAATAGATTGACAATTTTTAGTTGCAAGACTGTTCCCCTTCTCATATTCTGTTGTCTTATACAGGGTATATGTCAAGCAGAGCTGCCAAATATCTTTAATTCTATGTCAGTTTATTTCTAGTATTTATTTTTCTGCTTGGAATCCACCAGTAGGTGACTAGTTTCCAGTTAGCTTGATTGGAAGTTATTTTGTTTCAGTTGTAGTGTGATTCACTTTTTAAGTAAAACATCTGGTTGTGCCCCAAAAAGTATTTGTGCAGAGACTCCAGTGAAGCCCAAGCTGAAGAGGTTGCTTCCAGTTCACAGCAGCCTTCAGACTGTTGTGTGTGGTACAGGAAGTATTTTCTCACTGATCTCTGAAGAAATAAAGAGCTGAAGACTAATGATACATGGAAATTGAGCAGTAAAAGAGGTTTAAAAGTAAATATTTCGTCTCATCCTGTCTTCTGCATCCTAGATATAGCACAGTCTGTTTTTTTCCATTGATGTGTGTGTAAGGGAGAGATAGGCAAAGAAAGGTAAAATGTGACTTCAGATATTGTGCAGTTGTGGATTTTGGACTATTAAAGTATGGAATTTGTTTTTCTCAAAATGTGGATAATGACTTGGAATAATTTCCCTCTACTGTCTGCAGATCTTCTGTGTAAATCTTCACTCTGGTCATTCTCAATAATTAATCTCACCTCATCCAGCTACAGACATAAATAACTTTTATTGTCTCAGTAATAGAAAACAATTGTTTCTGGCCACAAGGAGAACTGTACCAACTTCTCCTTCACTTCTGCTTCTGCCTTAGTAGCTCATGTTCATTTACTGTCTTGACTGTTTTCAGACTTGTCCCTTAAGCCCAGCTACCCAATTTACAGAAGTTTTTCCTCAGTTCTATTCTCTGAATTCTTTAGCACTTGAAACATGAAGGACATGTATTGTGCTTTGGACTCAGCCAGTAGAGTTTGTGTTTCTTTGTGGTTTCATATTTCTAACTAAAACCAGATCAGGAAAAAACTCAGTGATATGAGCAGAAGTAGTAGTCCAGCATCAAATCAGAATACAGAACGAATGTCATGTTTGCAGTCTAAAAACAAATCAGGTTCAGCTCAGTTGGTTAGAGCGTGGTGCTGCTAATGCCAAGGTTGTGGATTCAATCCCTATACGGGGCTGAGGGTTGGACTAGATGATCTCCAGAGGTCCCTTCCAACCTTACCACTCTATGATTCTATGAAATCAAGCCCAGAATATGAAAAAATTGACTTTTCTCATGGGATCTTTTTGCATTTCCAAACATTTAATGCTACAGTGACAAAAGCATCATAAATAATAATATAGAGTGTCAGATGCTGGCAATCTTTCAATTTTTTTCTTTGTAAATACAGTTTAATTAATGGCAAATACAGTTGTTCTGCCATTAATGTGGGATCTCATTTTGTGTAAACTATACTCCTTATACTATAAAGACAAACTATGCTATGTATAATGATAGCTTAGTATAAATGCTTCCCATCTAGCCTATTACTTTGAGATCCTGTATTATTAGTGTCTGACATATTTATGTCCCATCGTAATTTGGTCAGTATTGCTTGCAAGTAACAGCAAATTCCTAGAAGCTGCATAATGTACTTGTTTGTTAAAGATAAACTTCTCAAGTGAGCACATATTAAAAAAGAAAAGCTGAAGAGTAACATAAAGTTGTGCATAGTGTTTCAGTTTCCTCTACTAGAAAGTCCTAAAGACTTTATATGGTGAAATTTTATCATAAAAATCATCTGGCTGAATCTCTTCCCAGTCCCCAAATGCCATTTATCTTTAGTTGTCAGATAATACAGCATCCAACTAGTCCAGTCCTTGAAAAACTTGGATGTGTGTGATAATCAAGCAATGAAATAAAATAGATGATAAGCCCTAGGAGGTTCCAGGGCTTATCTGAGTTCAGCAGTCTGAAGTCAAAACAGAATTGCCTAAAATTGTGACCATGGATTTGTCCCAGGATAGCATCTCCTGCGGTAGCGTAGGATCATCCACTCTGCCAAATTTCTGTTACATTCTCGTGAATAATTTGATGACCTAATTGAAAGAATAATATCTGAAACCAGGATCTGTATACACCAAGATGTCTATTAATGAACTGATCATATTTGTTTTATCAGCTGCTCAGGACCAGAACTTGCCTTTATCTGTGTTTGTGATTCAGTGTTTATCTTGTAGATGATACAGAGAGATTTTACTGTAAGAAAAACTCCTATAATGCTATATATTCAGCCTTGTGTTCTTGTTCTAATACACTGGGAATCAGAAATACAGGTCCTCAGTCAGAAAAATATTTATAGCAGTGTTTTTCTGGCAGAACCACTTAACTATTGTACAACTGTCTACTGAAAAGAATTTCAAACTTTACTGAAATAATTATCACTGAAAGGGAAGGGAGTGAAAACTGTTTATAATAGTAGGGACTTGTGGAGACAGCATGCAAAAGCAGCTGAGCTCTTCTGCTCTTCTTCTAAAGGTGCTTTATTTTCCACCAAATGTTTGTTTCCTTTTCAAATCTGGCCTCTGTTTGAAAGTTTGCTTTACATAATTGATTTTTTGGCAGGTAAACCTAAGATGACATGTCTAATGTATATCGCAGGCATCTGTTCCTTTCTGATACTAGGTCCTGCTAGAACATTTTAAAGCCTTTCAACTACCAGATGGCTATAGGTGTGTTCAAGAGAGCTTTTTCATTTTAAACCTGGGCTCAGGTAATCTTAGTCCATTCATGAATTCTAAGCAAAGCATTAGGGAAAAAATTGAATATAGTGCTACTTAGTTTAATGATATGTTCCCATCAGAGTTTTCCTTTTTCTATGCACTAATGTTTGTGCACTAACATTTGAAGTGGTCCATTGGACTGGTATTCTTTAATACAGTATAATTTTGGGGGAGGGTGATGGCAATTGTTTGGTCATTGGACAGCTGAATACTGAATTTTCATATTGAACCTGAAGAATTTAACTGTATAGGGCACAAAGTAATAACCCTTATAGAGCAGAATCAGTATGTCTCTTTGTGTCTTTTAAGATAAGGAAGCAGTAACTGAGTTTTTAATTTAGCCACATGCCTCTTAGTTTAAGGATTCCTACTGGTGATTGTTTGCAAAAAAGACAGAAAGGAAAAAGTGAGAAAAGGGCTTTGCACTGGGACTTAATTGCTTTAAATATTAGTTTCTCTTTCAGTTTTTAAAAATTTTATTAAATAATCACAGTAGATATGTCACTGAGTCACCTTGTTTGATTTTTTTTTGTTCATCCAAATTAACCATATCAAGGATAAGTTTAAAAAATGACTAAATGACTTACAGAAACATACACTAGTGAAAATGATGTACTTAGCTATCTTTGAAAATGTTGTGTCCTGTGTTTACTGTTAACTATCATGACAATGAACTTTACAAATACACATCAAAAAAAATGCTGTAATAAAGTCAAACACTGATGTATTCATCAATGATTTTGATAAAATATTAATTTTCATAGCATGGGCCCTGTTTTAAAAATATTACAGATAAAATGGGTTGATGGAACTACAAGTAGCCTTGAACTTTTGTCCTTTCTATGAGACTTGATAAAACTCCATGTCGATTGTAAGTAAACCCAGAAATGTTTAAAACAGGAATGTTTTAAATAGCCAGAGGAGTTGGAACATCCGTAAATAATCTGGTGAATGGAACTGACCTTGACTGCAAGTTTGGTTTGCTGTCTTGTCTTAAGTAAAACGGAATCCTGTGTTTGACTTTGTTGCATGAACGCCTGGTTCAAAGCCTCTCGAAGGCTGTAGGAATCTTCCCATAGCCTCCACTGGGTTTTGCATAGGCTTCAGAATGCAAAAGCTCATTTTCCACAGTTATTATGAAGGCTAATAAGTTAATGTTTGTGCAGTCATAGAAAATGTAAGGTAATCCACCAGCCAGTGAATATGTTGAGTATAGAAGCAGCTGTAGCCCCGGTGTAGATGAAGAGAAAGGACAGTGAAGGGTTGAGGCAAGCTACATCTCACTGCGACTGTGACCACAGCATGTGAGTCAGGAACACATACCACCTTGTGTCCAGTGGTAACAGCAGAGCTATAGCCGCTTTGATCTTCCTTATCTAATAAACCTACCTTATCTGAGATAAAAATTTCATGAACAGCACTCTGCAAGAAGACAACCAATTCTCCCTGTCCACCCATGAGTGTGGTCTTACTATTCTTTGATAAGAATTAGCAGGGTTTTTTTTGAAAAAAAATGACTCTGAGTAAACATGTAGATACAATCTTGCTTGACTGTGCTAAATATTATGGATTCTAGGTGAAGGTATCCGTTTTGGGGCTCTATCATCTGTATCTAGCCTAACTAGTGATGCGAGGACATAGAGGTTTTTTTACTAAGTTATTCCAGACAGGCAGAAGAGTTGCTTATTTGCAGGTGTGTCTTAAGACCAGCTATGACTAATGTGGGTGGCCTAATGGAGTGACATACTAGTAGACTAGCTCTTGCAAAAGACAGTTTTTTGCACAAGTAAGTACAGCCCTGTTCTGTTTGGGTTCCTGGTATTAATATGCCAGCTTTGAATCTGCAGGCTCCCCCTTGGAGGAGGGAGCCGGAAAGGTCAGATGATGAACATGAGAGGGCCGGTCTTTGGGACCGCTCAGAGGAAACCTGTGCTTTCACGGGGTGATGTCCTATGTGGAACAGTGCAAGCAGTTAGCGCTACTCTGGGCTTGTAGAGCAATCCCTATGGGCATGTTAAGAGAGCAAAAAGTGACACATTAATTTTCAGTTACTGTTGAGCAGCTTTAGAGGTGGTTGACTTCCTGCTCTCTCTGCCTCTTCCATGCACAGATTTGCTTAAGAGCCTGTAGGGTCAGACAAATTTGTTGTTTCAACAATATTAAGATACGCTTTTGCTTGGAAGCAAAAGTATTATTTAGCAGCACACTAAGCCATGAAGCACTTCTTTTTTTTTGTTGTCCTTTTTTTAAACAAAAATTTGTTGCCAGAAGGCTGTTCACTTATTTTGTTTTCCAGCATTTATTTGTCTCACTTGGTCAGTAAAGTGCAACTGAGATCAAGGAGGATGGTGAACTTCTGAGGTAAAAAATCAGGGACAGCTGCAAGGTATGTTTTGCAGCCAGAGAGAATTGCTTATTGTCTGCGTTACTAAGAGCAGGGGGTTGCTTCTGCCTCTGTACACATCTTTGTAGAACAATTTAAAGATAACCAAAGATGCTGAGAAGCATTCTTTTAATCCTGGCTCTTACACCAGAAATGCCTGAGAAGTGAACTGAGACGTGGAGAGAACACACTGAAGTGCTGTAATAAATAAACATATTTGGCTGTGGATAAAAAAGGTTGAACACAGCTCCCTCCGGAGATGAATAATGCAGTCCTGCGTGGCAGCCAGAGGGGCCAGTTCAGAGCGATACGAGCTGCTTGCTGTCCCTGGGAGATATTAACAATTGCATTTAATGCTTACGTAGCGCTTTCCCAAATGTTGAACTGAATGACTGGAGGCTTTTAACTTAAAGGCTTCTGGTGACTTAAAACAGAATAGCTGAAATCCACAAAAACCTCAGTCTCGCTTGTCTGTACCTCCAACTCTGCAGTAAGAGAGAACAAATACAATCACTGGGCAGAAACATCCCCCTCCTCCCTTACCGAAATACCTTAGGACAGCAGAACCAAAGTAGAAACAAAATAAGACCTGAATCTTCTCAAACTTGAGCTTTGCCAAATGTAACTTGTTACACACACAGCGTGCAGCAGGTCACACACAGAACAGCCAAACAAGAAGCAGAGCTGGTATCATACAGGTAACAACAGCAGATAAAGGTATTTTCAACATGATGGTAATAGACTGAACTGGAATTCTTGCAAGCCAAAATGTGATTTGGCGCTACCATTTTTTTATAAAAGGAGTACCTGAAAATAAGGTTGAGATGAAACTGATCTGTGTGACAGCAGAAATGTGGTGCAGTCTGTAAAGTGAGGAAGAGCAGATTAAAACTTATTATTTCCTTAAAGCAAGGGAAGAAGTTGGTAGAAGGTTCTGGTGGTCTGAAGCAGGATTTCTTGGTTCCTGCTGAGGCAATGGTGCTAAGATTTGGTTCTTGGACAAACATGACCTTAAACAAATCTCCCACTAATATCAGGTACAAACTAGATAGTAAGGGTTTGAAAGCAAATCATACCATATGTATTTCATTGTCATTCTTAGCTATGCGTTATTGCCAGTGGCTACCCTGGCATTAGAAAATAAAATGTGCAGATACCAAAAACGTGGGAATGCACTGTGTGTTTGTCATCAAGGAAGCATTCCAAGTGTTTATAGTTGTCATTAAAGTTGCCTAGTATTTCCTAATATAAGACTGAGTTTTTAGTTGTTTATATATATATATGCTTTGTCTGGCTTTAGTTTGGCAAAATTTATACTGAAATTTTGTATCACATGTCCTCTACATGATTGTTTTAATTTAGTATGCAAGTTCTAGCAACCTTTTTACTATCTTCCTTGAGACTTTTCCCTGAGCTTAAGAGTACAAGCACTTAAGTCTTTCTGTGCTGAACTCAAGTGTTGGAAGCAGGCCTGTCTTTGAATAACCAAGAGTTGCTTTTAAATTTTCTCTTCGTGGAAAAGGTGCAGAAAGGTAACTGCCAAGCCATAAACAAACTGAACGTAAGAAAGCTAGAACAAAGCTGAATATAAGTAAGCTAAAATCTACTTTTAAAAAAATTTCTTTAAAATAAGAGGTATTTTTAAAAAGTATTAAAATAACCAATATTGTATCAGCACATTTCTTCCCCAAAACATTTTTGCCTTTAACAGGTCAACAAGCTCCAAGGTTAGCATTTTCCTTTATTTTCTGGGCAAAGTAATTTGGCCCAAACATTGCATTAAGATATCTAAATAATGTAACAAGAAGCTCCTAATATATCTTAATGTTCAAGATGTGAATCATACTATACGTTCAAGACAATAACATTCTTTTTATATTAAAAGGTCTCTACTGAACACAGTGTACTGTGTTCAGTGTTAAATAGGTTATCATATTGAAAATGTTTATAAGTTTCATTTTATTTTAGCTGAGTTGCACAGATATTTTTAGTTGACTGCAGATTTTTTTCCTTCAGTAGTTTTCCAGTCCTCTTGCTCATGAGTTTGCTGAAGCATTTTGAACATCTTGCCCAGTCTAATCTGTTACTCCAAACCAATTATTATACAAATCCTATATGTGAGGTTTGCTGTCTGCAAGGTTTTTGAATTAGTACTATTTCTCAATTTTTTTGGTGTCAAATACTTAGATGTAATTGATGGCAATCTTTGCAAGAAATTGAATCATAGAATCAGTAAGGTTGGAAGGGACCTCTGGAGATCATCTAGACCAACTTCCCTGCTCAGCAGGGTCATCTAGAGCATATTAGACAGGGTTGGAGCCGGGCGGGCCTTGAATATCTCCAGAGAAGGAGACTCCACCACCTCTCTGGGCAACCTGTTCCAGTGCTCCGTCACTCTCACAAGGAAGAAATTCCCCCTCATGGTCAGGCAGAACTTCCTGTGCTTCAATTTCTGCCCGTTACCTCCTGTCTTGTCACATGGGACAACTGAAAAGAGTTTGGCCCCATCCCCTTGACACCCTCCCTTCAGATACTTATACACATTGATCAGATCCCCCCTCAGTCTTCTCTTCCCCAGGCTGAAGAGGCCCAGCTCTCACGGCTGTTCTTCATAGGGCAGGTGCTCCAGCCCTCTGATCATCCTCGTAGCCCTACACTGGACTCTCTCCAGTAGTTCCATGTCTCTCTTGTAGTGGGGAGCCCAGAACTGGACACAGGACTCGAGATGAGGCCTCCCCAGGGCTGAGGAGAGGGGCAGGATCACCTCCCTTGACCTGCTGGCAACACTCTTCCCAGTGCACCCCAGGAAACCATTGGCCTTCCTGGCCACAAGGGCACATTGCTGGCTCATGGTCAACCTGTTATCCACCAGCACTCCCAGGTCCTTCTTGGCAGAGCTGCTCTCCAGGAGGTCAGCCCCCAGCCTGTACTGGTGCCTAGGGTTATTTCTCCCTAGATGCAGGACCCTGCACTTGCCCTTGTTGAACCTCAGGAGGTTCCTCTCCACCCAGTTCTCCAGCCTGTCCAGGTCTCTCTGAATGGCAGCACAGCCCTCTGGTGTGTCAGCCACTCCTCCCACCTTGGTATCACCAGCAAACTTGCTGAGGAGGCACTTCATCCCCTCATCCAGGTCACTGATGAAGAAGCTGAACAGGATGGGACCCACGACTGAGCCCTGGGGGACGCTACTAGCCACAGGCCTCCAACTAGACTCCACGCCACTGATGATGACCCTCTGAGCTCTGCCTTTCAGCCAGTTCTCAATCCACCTCACTGTCCACTCAGCTAACCCACACTTCCTGACCTGCTCTAGGAGGATGTTCTGGGAGACAGTGTCAAAAGCCTTGCTGAAGTCAAGGTACACAACGTCCACTGCTCTCCCCTCGTCTACGCAGCCAGTCATTCCACCAGAGAAGGCTGGTTAGGTGATTGGTTAAGCAGGATAATAATTCTTACAGCAGAATTAGAAATGAAAGAGAGCAACAAAAATTATACCAGCCCCCAGTAACTTGGCAGAGGATGTGCCAAAGTTTATACCTTTCATGAGTTTTTTGTTTTTTTTTTTTTTTTTTTTTTTTTTTTTGAAGGTTTTTCTGTTTGAAGGTGGATCCTGACCAGGGTAATGTAATCTGATCTCATAGCAGACCTCACTGTGCAGAGTACTTTGTGTATTAATTTTCATCGTTCACTCATGTCGTTCATAGGCTTCCATGAGTCTGAGGGGACAATGAAAGTAAGTCCTGCCCATTGCCATTTTTTTCCCTTGGCATTTTAAAATAGTGTCAGAATTGATGTATACTTAGTGGACTGCTGATTGATGTGCATACTATCTATCTATTAAACAGCAATTTTGTTTTGAAATTTTTTGAGAAAAGTTTGGTTTTAAAGGCTTTAAATCTATTCCAAAAACACACGTAAAGCAAACTTCACACTTATTTCACCTCTTCCTTTTATGAACACCTGCTGAGACTGAATGTTATTTTTATTTCTTCGGTATTTTTTTTCTGTGATATTGATTAAAAATGAGAAATGGCAATGAATTCTTCTCTCAGGATATAGCTGCACAATATTTGGTAGTAATCATGTAATCTGTCTGATTACATAGGCTGATTACAAAAGCAGGTGTTCAGACCGATTACATAAAACCGCTCCCCCTTTGCAAATGACTGTCATTAAGGGGCGAATTGTGCTCTTATGCTAGTTCAGTTCCAAAGTCGCTCCTTAAAATTAATGGAAATTCTCTGGATTTCAACCAAGATATGGTGTTTGGTGTTTAGTGAGCAATACAGATGGCAGAATGACAGCCATACATATCTGGCATCTTTCTGTAAGAGTTTGTTTGCCAGGTCTTTTTCTACAGTTGGACTGTTTGGGGATGTTCATCTGGAGGTCTTTAGCTGAGATCAGATTAAAGAATGGAACTATGTAAGTGGAATATTTTTGTATTCTTGTTTAGATGAGTGGCAAATTCAGGTCGGGGTAATCTACACGAAGTAGTTCATTCTGTTAGTGTCATTAATGGGACTGAAAAATCACTTGGAAATAGACCCCAGGCAAAAAATATAGCATACTTTAGAGCACCATTTATTTCTCACAGCTATCGCTGCAATTCCTAATGTAGCTAACGCTCTTCCTTGAAAGCTGTAGACCTTTTATCAGTTGAAATATGATTCCATTAATGTAGGGATGCACTGAGGTTACTTGGATACTAATTGTGTGCCAGTATGTCCTGATAAGACCTAAACTATTGCTATGTGGAGCTTCAAGGCCACAGAGGATTCATTTGTGGTGATATTGAATAGGATGGTGTTAGTATGACTTGTGGTAACCCTTTGATCCTTAAATCATTCTCCTTCATCAGTTGAAATAAACTCTTACAATAAAATGATTCATTGGACTCTAATCTAGGAAATAAAATTGCATCATTTTGAGATCTTACTGTACATGATGATGTTTTTATGTAACAATTACAGGCAGCATAACATTAAATAGATAAAAAGTAGAGAGATGAAGAAATTCTAGCAAGTTAGCAAAATTATGCTAATAAAAAAGACATTAGAAATCTACAGTGCTATCATATGCAGTCTCATCAGTGTTACAGTCATAAAATAGACTGCAGTGGCCCATTTTGTCCTTAAAATTTATGAAGATATGAGTTTTTTATAGTTAGCAAAATTACTCCATTTTTATGGTAAATTAGTGCTTCTGAAAATTTTTTGGTGTCAGTAATTTAATTCGTAAGTGAATCAGTTGTATACATATGGGTTGCAGTCTGCCTTTTAGATTTGTTCCCTCAACAAATGGATGCCTCAGTAGACATATTTAAGCATCATCTATTTTTTCTCAGTTTTAATATTAAGGCACACAAGAAAACATTTTATGTTTTTTCTTATAAGGCTTCATTATCTTTAATATATCACAGAAGCAGAGATAACTGTTTAATCCTTCATTTTTTTCACTCAACTTTTTCAAGTATGCCCTGCATTTGAACAGGAACATTGCTTAATACCATGGTGTTGTAATCCAAGTTTGTTGCACTGAAAGCAGCATTGTCATTATTTGAGCACTTCTGGGTTGATTCTGTTGTCTAATCTGTAAATTCACAACCTGCTGTACAAGTGAAAGCTTATCAAAACTTGGTGAAGTGGTAGAAGCTGGGGAGACAGGATAGCAATATCAAATGCTAAACCTTTTGAAATCTTACCTAAAACCATGGCAGTGGAGAGCAGGAGGTTGCTATCACAGAGGCTTGAGCAGGTCCATTAAAGGGTGGTGGTGCACATCTATGTCAGCTATATATCAGCAGCAATCTCGCTCTCTCAATTATACTCATCTCTGAAGTGTCACGGGTACATACTGCTGTCATTAAGTATGCTAGAAAAGAATATTCTGTGCGCAGAGCTCAATAAAAAGTTGTGTCTTGTACAGATGCTGAGCTGGAAAGTTGCTGAAGGAGGATCTGTGGGGGCGAAGTTCAAAAGAGAAAAACACTTTAATAAATCCCAACTCTTGACTCTAATGAATGTTGATTGACTGTGTAACTTTTAGGTAGGTTTGAATTGAAATAAATGTCAAATACAATTCAGTTCACAGTGTGGCGTGAAAAGAACTGTTACTTCCCTCAGAGAAAACCTGACAGCCCAACTTTCTTAAAGGGCTTTTCTGACTTGTTCATTCTCT